>NC_138105.1:49678528-50043528 GCF_964146895.1 Miniopterus schreibersii | reverse complement strand
CAAATATATGCCAATTTTTAAATTTTTATTTTTTTGATATATCTTTATTGATTTCATAGAGAGGAAAAGAGAGGGAGAGAGAGATAGAAACATCAATGATGAGAGAGTCATTGATCAGCTGCCTCCTGCACGCCCCGAACTGGGGATCGAACCCACAACCCGGGCATGTGCCCTGACCGGGAATCAAACCCCGATCACCTGGATCCTGGGTCGACACTCAACTGCTGAGCCATACCCAGCCAGGCTATGCCAATTTTTTTTTAATCTAGAGGAAATGGTTGATCTCCTAATAAAATAAAAATGAGAAAAATTGATCCAGTAAAAAAATTGAGAGTACGAATCCATCTAGTATCATAAAAGGTATATTGAAATGGTCAAAGGACTCAGGTGGGTCAACAGACAAGCTTTATCTAACCTTGAAAGAGCTGATGATTTTAATATAGCTCCAGGAGGTGATGTCAGCATCATAGTGGCATAAACATTCCTCCTTTCTGTCCTTTCAACAACAAAAATGTGGCGTCCATCCACAGACAAAAGTGCCTTTGTGGGAGCTGTGGGATGCAACACCATACACCAAGGGACCCAGAAGGAACCTCCCCCATCTGTGTATCAGGTAATAGGCAGAGAGACTTCAGTCCCAGCTATGGACCCTGCAGAGGCCTGTGAACTGGCTCCAGTCCCTCTTGGCTGTGGTCCTGGAGTCCTAGAAAACACTATCTTAGACTATCACCCACAGATGAGAGATAAATTCCTAGAAATGCAAAAACTACCAAGACTAAACCATGAAGAAATAGAAAATCTGAACAGACCCATAAGTAAGGATATTGAATCAGTAAACAAAAATCTCCCAGAGAAGAAAAGTCCAGGACCAGATGATTTCACTGGTGAATTCTACCAAACATTTAAAGAAGAATTAATACCAATCCTTCTCAAACTTCCTTATTTCTTAAATTACATTTTAAATGTAATTGAAGAATAAAAGTAAAAGTAAAGCATACCCTGTCTTTATATTAAGTATATAAAAATAGGCCTAATTCTAACAAAAAATTTTCCCTCTCCTTTTTGTTTCAGGGACATTCACACACACACAAACACACACTTCCATTCTATAAGAAAAATTGTGCAAAACCAATTGCAAGGGAAAACATACTCAGATACACTAGAGCCAACTGGAAAATACAGCACAATTCAAAGCATGTAGCTTCTGTTCTAATCCAGAAAAATGTTATCCCACAGGAATGTTCTCATATGGTCCTCAGGCCTAGTTTTTCAAGAGAAAGCAGAAATCCAGATTTTTAGGTACAAACTTGCAATTTAAAATAAAGAATATGCCAACTAGATACCACTGTGGGCTGAATCTTCTCCATAGCCCAGCATTTCCACTTTTGATTAGGCATGAGTCTAATTGCAGTATAACTTGGAAACAGGGAGAGGGTTCTTCAAGGTTTACCATAGCTAGTAAATTACCTTTCAAAACCGCCAAGTGCGTGGACATTACATAGACATAACTTGACTAGTAGATTACATTTAAGTAGTGATTTGCTTATACATCGAATATTGTTCTAATTTGGATCATTGGTTTGAAACGGAGACTTATACTATGTTGAGTCTATCAAAAGTTATGTATAGGCTAGAACTACAATTATGGAGGCTGACTTCAAAAATGGACACAGCTTTATTCTCAATCTCCACCCCCACCCCTATCCCTCCTCTCCCAAGATAGGATCATTCCTCTAGATCCTGAAAATGTTGCCTCAGCCACTGTGTCTGGCCATTTCTTTCTGTACACTATCTTCCAATGCTCACTCACAGTATGTTTTCTTATAATCTGGGCTGTACACAGACCAGATATTTTAGAAAATGTGGTCAGCTTCTGTTCCCAACTCTAACTGACCTACTTTCTTGGATCTCTTCAGTTTGAATTCTCTCAAAAAATAATCTGATACATTCAGATTATTTTTTCTATGTCTTGTCATACATCATAGTTCATAGGCTAATCTATGAGCAAGTTGTCATTGGGTCATATAAACACTTTGGTCCAATCACCTCACAAGTAGGAAAAAGGCTCACATAAAACATGTGCCTACTAAAATAAATGTTAGGAGGGGCCTTATTTTTTCCAAAAGTCGTATTTGGGCACATGTCTGTATAAAATAACTATCCAGATTTAAAGGAGTTCCCATTATTGGGAATTTAAAAGTTTTGATAGACTTAAGAAGAGGAAATTAGTAAATATTTGAGTATAGGTTAATTGAGCCTTTTTATAAGAGTCCATTCTCTTCTCAAGGGATGTAGTATGATTTTGTTTTCCAGCGAGAACCCAGGAGATTCTGCAACTGCAGTCTGAAGAACTACTACAGCAAAATCTAGATAACAAGTGGGCTCTGGCTAATGAAGAGCTTAGTAACATCCAACAGCCTGTTTCAAAGCTGTCCTTGAAATCATGAGATCTCTAAGCACGTGCTAGTCTTTGAATTGTGTTTTGAAAAGGCACTTTCAAATACCATGCATTAGTTTCTTAGGGCTGCCGTAGCAAAGTACCACAAACTGGAATCTATTCTCTCGTGGTTCTGAAGGGTAGGAGTCCACCCAGAAAGCTTTCTCCAAAGCCTCTAAGGGAAGACCCTTCCTTGCCTCTTTCAGCTTCCAGGCGTCCCAGGCACACTGTGACTTGTGACAGTATAATTCCATGATCTGCTTCTATAGCCACATGGAAGTCTTCTCTCTGTGTCTCTTTTCTTATTAGACACCAGTCATGTTGGATTAGCCACACGAATGATCTCATTTTAACTTGCCTACAGTTGCAAAGTCTCTAGGAACAAATAAGGGCACATTCATAGGTACCAGGTATTAGGACCTCACCATATCTTTTGAGGGGGACACAATTCAACCCATAACCTAAGACAAGCAATAAACTCATATCAGTTTTAATCTGTTGTGCTGGGTATTGAGATACTAATTAACATTCCTGTCCATAAAGCAATGGCATGCAGCCTTGGCTAATTATTAGAATCACCTGCGAGCTTATAAACATCCCAATTCTCCAGCCTGCATCGCAGAACAATTAAATCAGCATCTCTAGAAGTGACCCAGGCATCGGTATATCCAAAAGCTCTTAGATGATTCCAATGTGTATCTGAGTTCGAAAACTACTATAATAGACACAGGAGACAGCTAAGTAGGGAAAAAACTAGCTTTATTATTGAAGAACATAGTTTCACCCATGAGGTCAAAATAATTTTTCATTTCTTTGCACATAAATTGAACTCAACTCCCCAGTCATGGGCAATTGCAGGCTACTCCCTGCAGCGGGAGAGCTTGGCCCAGTTGGCTGCTAGCATGTGAGTGCGAGAAGAAAGGATAAGCCTGCACAGAGAGATTTTTCACAGCCTCGTCAATTTCCCATGGCGAGTAGTAAGAGGTGGAAAAAATAATAGAAGGTTACTGTTACTTCAGATATTCACTTGTTTTTCTTCTCTGAGAGAAGTAAACATAATTTTCTGTTATGATTGCAAATGTACAATTAATTGATTTTTTTTCATCCCCCACAAAATCTTGCTGACCCAAGATTGAGTTTTTTCCTCAATATACTAATTTAACTTCCAATGGCTTCTACTTTTTCTATCCAGTGGAATCATCCTCTGGTAATACTTTCTACAACATGGGACATGCTACTTATTTTCACAACATTTGCAATATGACTCTCCGTCAAAGGCAGATATATACGGACTGATTCCTTTATCCATTTTTGCATTCAGCACATGTCTCTGAAGTGCTGTACTGTGAGCCAACAGGCATCTTTCTAGTCTTTGTCTTGGACTTTAGAGTCTAATAGAAAAGACAGAAAATAACAAGCAAATAAATATTTTAGGTATGGATAAGTGCTTGGGAGAGAAAGCAAGCAGAGTTGAGAATAGAATGTGACAGGTCCCAGGAGAGCATGTGCTAAATACAGTCTCTTGGCACTCCCCACCCAGTCCTGGCCCTTCTGTGAGCTCCACTTATACTAGAATTGCAATAGAAGAATAAAGAATATGTTTCCCAAAGTCTCATTCAGGTAGCAAAATGGAATGTAATCCCAAAAATTCAGTGGGCCCCTTGGGCTGGGTACTGGGTTTCTAAGGTCTGAGTCACTGGGCACGCCAAGTCTACAAATAACATGACGGCACCTCCTGAGAAGATTCGGCTAATCTCCCTGTGTGGCTTCACCTCTGAACATTAGGAGTGTCCCATTACTACCCTTCCAGTTATGCACATTTCAGCCTCCTGGCCACTCATGAAACAAAGATAAAGAAAAAACAAGGAAAGAATAACTGAATAAAATAACTTCTCAGGTAATGTGACTATAGTGCCTGTATGTCAACCAGACATGGAGAAGCTACTCACACCTTTAGTGAATATTGGTTTTTACAGTGTGAAGACATCACATACAAAATGACTTATAGGTAATTAATAGCTTTTATCCCTATTGAACAGAGGTGGTTGGAGGGTTAAGCTGCATATATTCTAAGTTCCAATCAACTCTGAAAATGTAATAATCTCTAAGGGCTGTCTTCTGAATGTTGGGAAGTGCTGAAAGAGCTTCTGTAGTTTTAGTGCCATTAGAAAAGTCATAAAATGTCAGAAAACATAGTAAATGTCATAAAATGGAAAAAGAGAGATGGGAAGAGTATTTAGAAATGCCTCTTAAGTAGAATTCTCTGTTTATAACTGTGACACCTAATTACTTCAATATGATGCCTTGTGGATCTAAGAATGTAAACCTGTCATGTCCTTTCAGTCCTTGGCCAGTTTTCTTCAGCTTTCCTAACTTCACCTAGCCGTGGGCGGATTTGAGAGACATAAGAAGAGGTGAATGGCAAACATTCTTTTTTATGATTTGCTAGAAAATAAGCTCAAAGGAGGAGATTTTCATCTGTCTTCCTCACTGTCATATCTATGACCTACCACATGCTAGCAAATAATATATACTGTACTGTAAATATTTGCTGAATAAGTAAACTAATTAACTGAAAGGGATGAGGGAGAGTTCTGGATATATGAGTTTCCTTTTTTTTTTTTTTTTTAGTAACATTTGGAAGTTGCACCTCTCACCTGACTGTCTCTGCTAGTAGTTTGTCCGAACCTTGCAGCAGGCTAAGCAGGAGCCCTCCCTTCCCAATACTACTGTCAATTCCAAAGATTCAGCCCCATTTTGGAGGCAGCTTTGCTTCCAGCTTAAAATAACAGCTCTCTCTGATGGCTGCTGACACCTGCAGCACAAACTCTTGCAGACTCGAGCTGAAGTTTGTCTTTCTAAAGTAGCCCTAGGCAAAGCCGTTACATGTGTCTTGGACACAGGCATTTTATAGCAGCCATATTTTCATTGACGGTATCTCAGGCCAATCTCTTTAATTAATGAAGATTTGTATCATTAGAGTAGATAAAACAAGATTGCATTCAGAGTCTTTTCTGTAATGTCCAGCTATGATTTGAACTCAGGGGAGTGCATGTGGCAATGACTCAGCCCAATTTTTCCCCTCCCCTTCAATTTAGAAAAAATAAACCCAACAGGAAAGCATTAGCTCCCCTTCCTTGGCTGTGCACAGCTATGTTACCTGCGATGCCCTCTGTAGCTTGCACTCTGTGAGAGGTGAGCTTTATAATGCACCCCTGCTTCCTACAGACAGCACAGTCCCAGGCTGTGTTTTCCTGAGAGGGTCCGAATGTTATTTCTTTGAGACAATATAAAATTTAAACTAACATATTCAGAACTGCCAAGTCTTTTACATGTGTACCCTTGGCCAGGCTCTTCTGTTTCACTGGAAGCTTCCTCCTCTCTGAAGAGGCTCCTCCAGACACAGTCTCAGCAGCGTTTGATTGTATGTGGTCGTGAGTATCCTTTCTTTCCCATCTAATTCCAAATAGTTTTAAATATGACTGGGTGAGAGTCAGCACACCTTGCCTCAATGAAAGTATTTTAGATCAGTGCTTTAGTTTCCTAGGGCTGACATAACAAACGCAGCAGGAGGTTATTGTCTCACGTTTCTGGAAGCTGGGAGTCTGACATCAAGATGATGACAGCACAGTGTCCTCTGAAGGCGGGAGGGGAGAAGCCCTACTTGTCTATTACTTTTAGCTTTTTCCAGTCCTTTCCTGCCCTTGCTAATCATCTTCTAACCACAAAACTGACCCTAGGGAGTTACCATTGCCTTTCCTGCCCCTGCGCCCTTACAGCCAATCATTTGCAAGGTCCCACGGTCCTCTCTCTTCTGGTCGTGGCCCATTCTTTCTATTTCTGCTGTTATTCCGTCACCCAGGGCCCCTGTTCTTCATCAACGTCATCTCAAATGTTTCCAATCTCATTCCCTCACCTCAGGGTCCCTCACCCCACGTCTAGGTCCATTTATACTCCTCCATCTTACTAGTTCTTTCCAAACACAGCTCTAATCACATAACTCCCTGGTGGGAACCTTGGTGCCTCAAATCTAAAATCCTCAGCAGAACCAGAAGTTTCTTTTTATTTGTCCACGTGTTTGTTAGATCCTAACAAAACATTAAGAATCTTCACCTGCAACCAAAGGAAAATAAAAGCTCTCATGTAAATAAAGGCAATTGTTTGACATTTTAATTTTTTTTAAATATATCTTTATTGATTTCAGAGAGAGGAAGGGAGAAGGAGAGAGAGAGAGAAACATCAATGATGAGAGAGTCATTGATCGAGCCTGAAACCCAGGCATGTGCCCTGACCGGGAATCAAACCCTGACCGCCTGGATCCTAGGTCGATGCTCAATTGCTGAGCCACGCCCGGCCAGGCTGAAAATTTTAATTTTGTTTTTAGACAAAAACCCAAGGTCTTGTGCTCCCAGCAAAAGAATATGGAAGATAACTATCTAATAGATGCAATCGCTTTACTGACAAATGGCATATAGCTCTTCTTTTAACCAATGACACAATGAGTAGAATTATTAGAACCATGAACTTCTCTTGAATAGTAATGTGTGTGTTTTTCAGTTTTATTGAGGTATAACTGACAAATAAAATGTTAAGATATTTAAAATGTTAGATATGATGAGTTAATATGTGTAAACATTGTGAAAGGATTCCTCCTGAGTTAATTATCGCATCCATCATCCCATACATTTACCTTTTTTTTTTTTTTTTTTTCGGTGAGAACACAAGTTTTACTCTCTTAGCAAATTTCAATTTCACAAACAAATCTTATCAACTAAAGTCACCATTTATACATTAGATACTCAGATCTTACTCACCTTTGACCGAAAGTTTGTTCCCTTTTACTAACCTCTCCCTATTTCCTCCACCCACCCAGCCCCTGGCAACCATTTTTCTACACTCTTTTCTAGGACTTGATTTATTTTTTTTTAATTTACTTTAGATTCCACATATAAGTGAAACCATGCAGTATTTGTTTTTCTCTATCTGGCTTATTTCACTTAGTATAATGCCCTCCTAATTCATCCATGTTTTCACAAATGGAAGGATTTCCTTCTTTTTTAAAGCTGTATAACATCCTATTGTATATACTACCACATTTTCTTTACCTATAGTAATGTTTTTTTAATAAAATAATTTCTCACTCAAGCAAAGAGCTCTCTTACTCTAAAATAAATAATATTAATTTCCTTTCCATAGCACTACATCTATTTTCCAGACAGGTTTGCCTGCACTTGAAATTCTAACATGCAGAACTATTAGGCATGCAAATTACACATTATATATTAATGTGTAACGTAAAAGATTGGACTAGTGCGATAAACAAGGTAAGTTTTATAATACCAGTGTCTGCTACAAAGTAGGCACTCAAGTATTTGAATATTAATAAACACTTCTAACTGTAACATTGATTAAAATACCTAAATTCATGGTATCCTTATATAGCTGAGGCAAGTTATAATCATTATCTTGTTAAGTCTCAAAGCTACCATATAAGGTAGGTTGTATATTACTCCTGTTATACAAGTATGGAAATGATACACAGAGAGGCTGAATAACACACACACACAATCCACACACACGCCACACACCCACACACCCACACACCCACACCCACTTTTTTGTCAAGGTCTCATCTTTTCTGGTCTAAGAAAGACTATAGAAGAGATCTTTGAAGGGATGCAGAGTTAAGACTTATATCAAGCTATCTAGCCTGGGAGGGTGATAACAAAAGGAGAAGAAATTTCGTTGAATGACATTAGACGGCTGTTACACTAATCACACCACTGCTCAATGAGCAACTTACTGCTAGAATTCTGGTGAACCAAAAAGTGTTAAACAGCAAATTAGGTAATTTACAACTAAATAACAACTTAGCCTCCAGGTAGAAAAAACTATATTCTATTACTTTTCTTTTTTACTTTCAATTTGAAATGGCACAAATAAGCTAGACTTCTAGAAACAATCAAAACCCTCCTCATGCTTTCCTCCAAACTTATCCTAAAAATGGATTTCTTACTGGTTCTTGGGGAGAATTTGAACCTACTACACATTTTACACATATTCCTGAGGCTTGGAATACACAGACATACTCCATATTTACTTAAAAGTATTTTATTTTTTTCTCTCCCATTTTTTTAAGTCTTTTTTCCCCAGAACTAATTATTTACAGTAATAGACCTGAAGCATCAAGACTTTGGTTTTATCCTAATTGTTGTGATCATTTGCCACTATTTATTTAAATGAGAAGATAAATCACATTTTAGACATGTGTATGTGTGGTGTGTAGGTATGTGTATGAATTAAGCATGAGTTAGTGTCCTAGATTTACTAGGGAAGAGACAATACCCTGAGATTGTCAACCCATCTTGTAACAGACTTCACATTAATTTGATATGTCAACAACACTGCAATATTCTAGTTAAAGTTTCCTGAAATACTCCACTGTTACCAGTAAGTTTCTCTTGACTTAAATAACTAGGTAAATAGCATGACTTCTGGTGGGCCGCCCTAACCTACTTGTAGGGGAACATATTCCCGTATTTGAAAGTCTATGTATATGACATCTGACTACAGGAAACTGTGATTAAATTTAAGAACGAAAACACTGTGATTCTTCTTCACCAACTTAGGGGCAAAAATGATCTTGATGTCTTTTCTGGGTTTATCAGAAACTCCCTGGGGCAGAGTCTCCGAAGCTTATACAAAAGTGATCCTAATGGATGTTGATACCTATTGAATAAAAACATCAGGGATTCAATCAGAGAGTAAATAATTGTTGATCCTGCTAAACCATACTAGGAAGGATGGACGTTCAAACTAGGCAATGTAGTTGGAGGAAAGCTGACAAAGAAAAAAAATCCTCTTTTTCCCTCAAGACTCAGCTTACATTTTCTTTTAGTCAACAAACTCTTTGTCCCTCATTCCTCCCTCCTAGATGACTCCGTTTTGCCTCTTTTCTTTCTATTTTTTGTAGACAGTGGGGTTAATGTTAGCATTTTTGCTTCTCAGGAAAAAAAAAGAATTTTTGTATTGGTTTTAAAAATATAAATTACTAAACTTTAGAGGACTGCCTAACTATAAACATATACTAATAACATTAAGACCTTTAGGTGCCCTCTGGAGACCCAGAATAATCTGGGAATCTTTTCATCTCTGACATAAAACTTGGCTGCTTCAGTTTCCCAGAGAGTTTGGTTGCTAAAAATGGCTGGGGAAAAGCAAGCAAGCGAGCACTATGCCATGGTCTACACCAAACACTCATTCGCCTGACTCTCAGAGGGTTATTTCTAATAGTCTGTGGCTTGACAGGAGCAACATTTTCTGTGTTAGAAATAGGAAATGACACATAATATGAATTATTTATGCCTCAAGCTAGCAATTTTGGTTTGTGGGAACTGTAAACAGTGTCTCTCTCTTTTTTCAAGTGAATTTGCACTTGTAAAAATGGAAATGTGGTTAATATTGATGGAAATTGCCAGCACATCTGATTTATTAAATCCCGGTTTCCTGAGAGGCCTGACTGTATTTATGCCACAGAACAGTCTCGTCCTAAGCGTAACTTAAATGTTAGAGATAAACAAGGAAAACAGATCAGAGGCAAGAATGGTGAAGATAAAGTCTAAAGAAACCTCAGAGAGGAAATTAACTGGGACATTCTCTATTAGACACCATCAGCCAAGTTCTGCTGGAACAGTATGTGATCGAAGCCTGGGATTCTCACACTATCCCCCAAGGAGTCTGGTCTTTGCAATGTTGTTCCATTAAAGAAAGGGAGGAAACATGCAATGCTTTTTTCTCATTTTAAAATATCCTTAAAAGTAAACCAAAGACTCATCTTATGTCTTTTTATTTGAAGAGAAAGGGAAATTAATCATGAATATTGATCCTATCTACACCAGAGAGATATTTTTTGTATCATTATAATTCACGAGGTTTATACACCTAGTCATTCACTGACAATAGAGGGCGTCTTCTTTGTCTTGTTCACATTTTTAAATCATATTTTCCTTAATAAAAGTAACTTGACAGACATTTTATCCTAGAAGACATTTTTATATCAATTTACTGCTTCTAAAACTAAACTAAAAAAAGGTTAAATGCCTAATCCCCAAAGAACACAAGATTTGGAACACAAAATTCAGAACTAGAAACCAAGTCTCATGATTCTCTAGCCAACATTGCAGTTTTCCCTGGAAGTTTGAATTACTAAAAATATCCCTAAGGAAGAAATACTCTTATGAGGACTATAAAGTTGACATAGGTCAATTGCTCCATGCTAAACTACATTTGAACAATAACTTGATTCTCATTTAAGTTAAGCTATAATTTAAAAATAAGATATAAATGTCTTCTATAGAAAGGTATTATAAAAAAAAAAAAGAAAGGTATTATAAACTTGTTTAGACATTAGCTTCAGGTAGACATACACAGTTTTTAAAAATTAAAATAGCAAACCTAGTCAAAGCACCAATGTATGATATCTGCAATGATTGTCACTCTAGTGTGTTAAAACTCACAAAAGGCATTGCCTTTAATATGAACTCACTGACATTTTATAGATGAGAAAAAACAAAGCTCAAAGAAAAAAAATTTAAATGCTTTTCCTAAAGTCAAGCTGCTGTAGAAGGACCTATTTGTGACGTGAACCTGTTCTTATGACTTTGTCTACTGCTCTTATTATTAAGCACAATACTCATTTGCTTGTCTTATGATTATGATCATATGATCAATAATAAGACTTACTTATCAATAATATATAAATAATGAAGGTAATTTATGTGTAGAGATAATGCTTGAAATTTGGCAATGTTTATTTACTCTATAACAGTAGAAAAATTTTTTAAAAATCATTCACACAACAATGTAAATCTTGAAAAGTTATAGAAGCAACCATAATTCCGAAGAAAAATGAATTATGAGTCGAGTTACTATTTAATGAGCCCTGCTTGCTATATGCCAGGTCACAGCCTCATATGGTTCTCCAGCCCTGTCTTCTTTGTCTTGGGAGACACAACTCTCATCAGGACTTAGGACTGATGTATCTCCTCAGACATGGGGCTACACCTAGGCATAGTAACATGAGCAGAAGTTATCACCAGGGAAGCTGGTCCAAATGAGGCATCGAGTCTCAAATGGACAAATGATTCCTAAGTTAAGAACCTAAGGTCTGCATGGCGCCAGAAGATCTCGGGTTGATTCCCAGTCAGGGCTCATGCCTGGATTTCAGGCTCCATCCCCAGTAGGGAGCGTGCAGGAGTCAGCTGGTCAATGACTCTCTCATCATTGATGTTTCTATCTCTCTCTCTCTGAAATCAATAAAGATGTATTTTTTTAAAAAAGGAAAAGAATCTAAGGTAAGAGCTTTGGCAGGCTGGCAAGGCTTCAGCAGATTTGAGTAACATCATAAAAGGCTTACTCAGTGAGAGAGAAGCATGACGTGGATTGGTTAATTGAGAGCTACTTTGAACAGATATTATTAAAAGAGACATACATATATATATCCATCTTTTTTTTTTACTTAATACCTATATATAAATGGATAATTATATCCATTGGCAATCTTTAGATTATCAGGTCAAAGACTTTCGGGAAGCTAAACATATGTGATCAGACTCTCAAAGTACCTTTTTTGCCTAAACCATAATTATAATGTATTATCTAAGATTTCTAGTTTGTGGTTCCTAAAAGTGAAGCACTAACATAAGACCCTTAAATACAAACTGAATGCAGAATCCCACTAGATTTTGGATTTTTTATTATTTCCCTTCCATTATTTTACAGCTATCTAGCATACACACCTAATTTGAAAGTATTTATTGCTTTCCAAGGAGATAAACTTAATTTTCATGGTTACCACAACTCTTTTTCAATTCATATTATATCATACTATGTAACATCTAAATCACATAATTAGAAGAGCAATTCAAATGGCATAAGCAGATTTAATTGCTAACACAGTGACTTTTTGTAAGGCTGGATAGAGCTGAAGCATGCAGGTATGCTAAGAAGTTTCATACTAGTGGCCAGTATACATGGGGCTCTGTCAGTATGTGCAAAGGGAAAGGAAAACATCAATTAGTGTGAATGGAAGACTCAGTGCGTGATCACCAAGGAAAGACACTGCATGGCAATTATTTCAGTAGCGAAATTCAGTAGTCTACAGTAGTCTACCAAGGTCAATTCAGGACTATTTCAGCTTTTCTGGGTTGAACAGAGTTAGCTAAAGGAACTCTGATTTCCCTGAAAGAAAAACGGTTCTCATTTTCACGGCTGGAAATTTATTTTGGTAGGCTTGCCAAAATAATCACTGCATGCCTCAGAAATATGCTTGGGGAGCTTTCACAGTTTATCTCTTATGCTTGCCTTTGAAAAATATATTCGTTTATAAGCATTGTATTTATACTGAGTCCATAAGCAACAACACTGTTATGACTATATTTAGAGATGTTTGCTATGTTTGAAAATATCAGAATAGCAATATAATATAAAATATTTGTGGAGATATTGTTCACAAAATCTTTATGGAACATAAAATCTATTCTTGTGGTTACCAGTTCAGTAAATTAAATATTAATCATCTTTTCCACCATGCATCCTGAAAGCTTTTCTACATCACAAAAATTCCACATGGCAGAAGCTTTTAGGTAACAAGTTCTTAAACAAAATGTTCAGTATTTTATCGTCTAAAAAATTCTCTAAGGAAACTGGCAGTCATCCTAAAAGTTTTTTAATGAAAATACTTGTCTTCTGTGATATGATTTGCAAAAGCTGTGTCTCTATTTTCAAAAAGGCAATCAATTAAGCATATTATGTATATAGTATTCCAGTTCTTCCTTAATGCTCTGAAAGGTCTTATGTTTAATTGTTTTTAAATTTTAATAAATTAAAAGCCATTATATATTTAATTTTTAAATCTGTCAACCAGATTTATTGGCATTTGTAAATGACTTCTTAAAAATTTGTCTAAGTGGGTGAAATACACCAATTTAGAACCATTTTTAATTGAAATAAAAGCTAAAATATGTATTTTTCTCCTGTAAGTATTAAATTTTCCTTAAAAAGACATTGAGTTCAATTTGTACCATACCATTTTAATAATGTATTGTTTTATACAATTAAAAGTAAAACCAATTTTTAAGGCACATAACGGTATTTTAGATTTACATAATAAAGAAGCTTACCTGAACAAAACATTAAGTAAATACCAGGATTGTTTTTTGTTAGATATCTTTTTTTTTAACATTTGTATAAGTGCAGTCATCAAAGGCATTCGCTTAACAAACATTAAGTGAACCAACATTATTTAAGTGTACAAACGGTACTAATTCTAGTGGAGATGTTATAATAAAGGGTGACTTTTAGCAATGTCTTCTAACTGCTATATTCAAGGAATTATCATCAGCATGTTTTACCGGAACTCTTTGTGATGATTGGCATTGCTCACAGCGCCTTCCTTGACCTTCCTTCCATCCTTGTTGCCCTTTTCTCTTCTATGACTTACTTAGATGACCTGATGCACCTTAATGGCTTCAGTCACCACAACTTCAAAACTGGAAATTTCTCCAGAATATATTCTCAAGTACCTACCACATTATTCAACTATCTCATTCAAATAGGTCTGTTTTTTCCCCCTCTGTAATAACACTGCCTGATTCATATGGCTTATAAGTACAAATATCTATTTCTTGTGGATGGCTCTGCTCCTGGTTGTGTTGAGACATGCACCATTATGAGATGGCTAAAGAAATAAATCCCAAGTTCTGATGTCCACATGGTACAGAACAGGGGAGCAGGAGCAGTCGTGGGAAGTGAAAATATGTTTTTGTAAGGCCTCTGCTTTGAACTAGCAAACTAAAACTCTTCCTTTCATTTCATTAGTCAAAAAAAAAAAAAAAATCACAGGGCCAAGACCAAAATCAATGAGGTAGGGAAGTATTAAGGCATGGCAAAGAACAGAAAAGAATTAAAAAATGTAAACAAATTAGTCTTTCAAACAATGATACCTGAAAGCAGTAGATTCAAATTAATAATAATTACCTTTTCCAACGACCTTACTATCACCCTGTGAGTCCCACTTTACCATTACCATTGTCACTGTTATCACATTCCCAGTTGCCCGAGCTGAAAAGCTAAAAGCAATTCTCTATTCCTCCTTTTACCTCATGGCCAGTTGGTCAGTACCCCTTGCTGCTTCTCTCTCTTAAACATCTACTGTAAAAGTCCATCCTTCCTATCCCCCTAACCACTGCACTGTTTCAGGATCTGGTCATCGCTTACCAAACTATAGGAATTATCTCCACTACATTTGAAAGCATCTGCTATAACAGATTAACCTCCAAACCTCAGTAGTTTAACACAACAGAAATTAAATTTTTATTCATAAAATATCCCAAATAGGTATTCTAGGTGGTACTCCTCCAAATAATGACCCAAAGACCCAGACAACTTCTACAGAGTGACTCTACCACCTTCAGATATCGCTTCCTACAGATAATATGCAGGATTGTATGTTGGTGGGTCTTGTGTGCTAGGCCTACAAGTGACACACATCATTTCTATCCACTCTCCTTTGACCAGAACTTATCATATGACTTTACTCACCTTTAGTAGACTGGAATATAGAATCTAATAGCATGCTCAGCAGGAAGAGAGCATGGGTTTGATTAACAGCTAACCAGTCTCTGCAGCAATCCTGTAGTCAATCTCTTTGCCAGCAGGAATCACCAATTGTGGTCAGAATAATGTTTCTAAAGCATAAACTTGATCATGTTATTCTCCAGCTTAACACTTCTTCCTAACTCTACAATGATTGAAAATAAAGATTAAAATTCCTAGTGAGATATTCAAGGTACTTCGTGGGAAGACAACCTACTCTCCAGCCACAGTGCATTACTTCCAGCTCTGTGAATGAAACGTGCTGACCCCTCAGCCAGCAGCTATTCACTCACTGAATACTTAATCATGTTAACACTTAATTCAAGCAGCAGCGTCTCTATGAAGTCCTTCATTACTGCTTTAGGGACACATCGAAATGACCACTCTCCCTTCTAATCCATTTATGCCACATGCTGTTTGCCACGTCAACTACAACACTCGATTCACTTATTACCTCTCCTTCCCTAACACTTTGCTATCTTTATGGGGGGGAAACATTAGGTGAAAATTTCCCTTGGTACCAATACTTATGATTATTATTTATCAACCCATCAATAATGGACATAACCAAGCAGATGCAATCATATAATAGTTACAAAATTCAGCCAATCTTCTAGATGGAACCAAGTGACAGAAACCTCCATGAGACCACATGTAATCCACAATTTTACTGAGCTCTTCAGAAACGTGTGGGCCACCTGATGCCCTAGGTTCTTCCTCCCTTTGTGAAAGGATGGGAGTTTGTGTCCAATAATTCTAGCCATTCCTCATATATTGAGCACATTTCATTTCATCAGTGAAAATAACTTTAAACATTTACTGTGCTAATTAATAAACTTGGTTACAGACAGAGTTAAAGTCTTGGGAGTAAGGACTTCTGATTAGAGTGTCTCAAAGGCTATCAAACCACCTCTAGATTATGTCTAATTAGAATCCTTGAGATAATTCAAATGTTAACTACCTTCCCCCAAAGTCGGGATCAATATACTCAAGAGTTTTCTCGAATGCGACCCAAAAATCTGGTTACAAGAAACTATCTCGGTAAAATTTGTCCTGCTAAATAACCAAGTGGTAACGAGAGCTACTATAGAAGGCTCAAAGAGGAATCACAGGTTTCGTTTTACGAAATCACAGTGTGAACACACTCACCTGTCATCTCATTAGAAACATTGATGAAGCCACACGTGCCTACATCAGAAAACATGAGACCACTTTTAGACTGTTTTAGTTCCCAATGACTCTTTTCATGTTTCATAAAACAGTAATGGGTTTGCAAGTCACTTTTACAACTTGCTTTAAATGAGGAAATGCAAGAATGACCCTTAATATTCTTTCAATGAGGTTTCAATTCTGATTTGCAGCTTCTTTCCCATAAACATGAACTAAAAAGACAGAAGACCACTTCTCTGATAAAGCTTCCTTTGCATAAATAAAAGAAATCCCGCTTCCAGTCAGGGTATAAAAAGACCCTGGATAAAATTAAAATCATACTTTTCTATGGATCTAGTGTAAAGCAGTGGACACGAGAAACACTTAAAGAATGGAATTCTACAAAGAATCCAGTTTTTCAAAGCTGAGCAGAGAGCCGCAGCACATTCCCTATCTTGGGGCAGCTGGAATTCAGATGGAGGGAGAAGGCCGCTGTAGGTAGAAGCTTCAGAGCAACGAGGGAAAGGTGACATTGTGGGGCTGGAGAAACAGACTAAAATCTCAAAGACCCCTAAACACAAAACCAAGCTGTTTGGCCTGACAATTCTAAATTCCATCCCATCCCCCGAGTTTTGCTCTGAAAATAACAGAGGGGGGACTGTCAGTGTAACGATGCACGTTCTTACAGGGATTAGGTTTGAGAGCCGGGTCAGAGCTGCAGAAGACTTAAGGACGTAATAGGCACAGTGTAGCCAGCTCCCTCCCACGTCAAACGCTGCAACATCAAAAGTGCAATGGGTCAGAAACCTGGGGCTTGCGCTAAACACTATACACTGGTGAACTCCATCTATTTACTTCCTTACTTATTTATTTAATCCTTACCTGAGGGTATTTTTTCCATTGCTTTTCAGAGAAAGTGGAGAGGGAGAGAGAGAAACATCGATGTGAGAAAGACACATCAATTGGTCGCCTCTTGCACACGCGCCTACCAGGGTCAGGGACTGAGTGAGCCTGCAACCGAGGGATATGCCCTGCCTTGGCCAGAATGGAACCCAGGATGCTGCAACCACTGAGCCAAACTGGCTAGGGCTGAACTCAATCTATTTAAATGGAGGGCAGTGAACTATGAGTATATCTCTATTTTCTTCGTCTTCTTTTCGTGGAGCCTATTGTTCATGGAGAGTCATTAGATGAACCAACACTGAGATATGAAGGACATATGATCAGTTAATGTGTTAAGTTTCTGACGTGCACTTGCCTTTAACGGGAGAGACTATTATAGCCTAGAAAAGTAAGCTCTAATTGTTAAATTGAAGACGCCACTGCAACGCCAAAATGGAAACAGGTTTGACTGTGAGGAGGGGAGAGGTAATCCTTTGGGACGCCCCTGCAATCCCGTTTCGTAGGCTCGCGCTTACAGGAGGCCGAAAAGGAACAAAGTTTGCGGAACACAGATGGAGTGGTTTTCAGATCGCTGTAAGAAAACTTTCTAACAACAGTAACATAAAAATAATAGGGCCTATTATTTACTGTACGCTTCTGCATGACAGTTACATTCTGTATATTGTCTCTTTAATCTTCAAAACAGCCTTTTGCGTTGGCTCTATAATGACCCATCGGAGAGGAGAGGAAACTGTCACAGGAACGTTAGAGGAATTGCTTCACATCACGCCTGAAGCCCACGCTTAGGGTCTGACACTGGAACCATCATCTTAGTAACCATGTCATACAGCCAGTACCTCAAATACTTATATATAATCAACAATAGAACCAGATGCTTCATGAAACCGTGTTATTAAATTTCGCTCAAATTAATAAATCATTTCTCGATACCCACCATGTACAAAGGACATAAGTGTCCATCACTAGATGAGTGAATAAAAAAATGTGACACACACACGTACATACAATGGAAAAGTGGTCTTTAAAAAGAAGGAAATTCTGTCATTTGCAACAATATGAATAAAACTGGAGGGCATTATGCTAAGTGAAGTAAGCCAGACACAGAAAGACCAATACTGTATGATCTCACTTATATGTGGAATCTAAAAAGTTGAATTCATAGAAGCACAAAGTAGAATGGCTGTTACTAAGGGCTGAGTGATGGGAAAAATAGAAATGTTGGTCAAAGGGTACAAAGTTTTACTGATACAGGATAAATGTATCAGCACAGTGACTATAGTTAATAGCACTGTATTGTATATTTGAAATTTGCTAAGAGTAGATTTTAATTCCCACCAAAAACAAGGCA
Source organism: Miniopterus schreibersii (assembly GCF_964146895.1). Lineage (NCBI taxonomy): Eukaryota > Metazoa > Chordata > Mammalia > Chiroptera > Miniopteridae > Miniopterus > Miniopterus schreibersii. The sequence continues at coordinate 50,025,037 of NC_138105.1, read as the reverse complement.
ACTATGTATGTGTTAATTAGCTTCATTGTAGTAATCATTTCACAATGTATACATATATCAATAGAACAAATTGTACACCTTAAATATATATAATTTTTATTTGTTTGTTATACCTCAATAGACCCAGGGAAACAAAAGGTGAACTTCAAAAAAGGTTAACTTAGGAAAAAATAAGTATAATTCAATGTTTTTTTGTATATTCATATGGCTGTGCAATCATCACCAATATCTAATTCCAGATTATCTATAAATTTTCTAAAGTCTATATAATAAACACATGCTAAATAAGTAAAAAAATAGTGCCAAGCCAGGATTGCCCACTCAGCAATGACCTTTTATCTCTTCCCAAAATAATTACAGATGCCAATGGCAGTGCATGAAACACCTCTCCTGGGATGTTTCTTGGGGATTTGTCTAGATTTGCCTTCCTTCTGTGTATTTGCTAGCATTCTTTCCCTTAGTTACCAACCTCTGTGGCTACATATTTTTCAATATTGCCTCATTTGGATCAGGACTGATTTTTGGAATGTTGGCCTTTGTTCTGACCTAGCAATCCATAAGATGCTACATATAATTGTCTCCAAGCTCCACATACTGCAAACAGTCACCGGAATGATGACCTCTCTCCCCCACTCTCCCTCCAATCCAGGGAGGGAGATCAGACAAGACACTTCTCTCTAAATCATGTGAAAATAATATGTAGATATAAGGGGGGGGAGTTCTGACTGATTTTTGCTTTGAACATTCTGACAAAAAATTCATGAATCACTAAATGCCTCCTAGACAATAACTTGGTTTCCCTACATTCAGACTCTAAGTTAAATTCTCATAGACTTATTCTTCTATTTTTTTATGGGTGAGAAATTCAGGTCTTCTGGAGCACATAGAAGATTGAGAAAAATAAAATTTTATCAACAGTGTGACACATATGTTTATGTTCCTTAATCATTTATTTACTAACTTATTTATTCACAAATATTTCTCTGGTGTTTAATAAGTGCCAAGCATAAAGAACAAACATGAAGCAGAGGAAGAAAGACAGATAAAAAAAATTATGCAACATGCCAAGAACTGTATTAGAGAAACAGGCAAACAGATATGAGGTGTTCTTTTTCTAAAGTTGCTGATGTGTCTCTAAGGTAACATTAAGATGTAGAAGGGATGGTGGTGATTAGTCATATTGTTGCACTGAGCCATATTGATGTAACTATGCCCATCCTAAAGACACTCCTTTTCACTTCTGAATTGCTAAGTCAATACAATGAATAGAAACTTAGTGAAAAATCTATAGAAGTGCAAAATCAAGACAAAATAATAGTATTATGAATGTGGATCTTTGATTCCAGTGAATTGTAACATATCACTAAAAGCTCTTTTTCAATCAAATCAGAAATTACAGACCATGTAGACCATCTAAGAAGGTAACTGTATACCTAAAAGCTAAATAATGTAAACTTTGGAACTAAACTCCAGTTCTCTCTTCTTCACCAATGATTTTACATGATCCATATTGGGGCAAATTGACAAATCACAGACTGAATTATATATTAGCTGTATCCTTAAGATATTTTCTTTAGCTAGTAATGATCATGTAAACCAAAATTATTAAAGCATGACTTTATTTAGCTTAACAACACATTCAAAAATAATTATTAAAGCTATTTACTGTAATGAAAAAGTATTACAATAGTAAGCATTTCCCCATGTGTTCTTCTCCCAGTTGTTGGCTGGTTAAATGTTCTCAAAGTATTAGGGAATTTAAATTTTTTTCAGATACTTTACAATGCAAATAGTTGAATTTTCATGAGTACAATATTTTTAAATATAAGATTTAAAGATATATTTCCCAAAGTCACTACTAATAAAATGTTATATATACATATGTTATAGTGAGATAATTGCTCCCTATAAAATCATTCTTTGCCAATGTAAACATTACTAAGATCTAACCCACAGAAAGTAATATGGATCCACAGGTTTACTTAATTGGAATATGAGTGGAAAAATATGCCAAGAAATGCAGATAGTTGTTTTCAAGCATAGCGGTAAGATGTTATGTATAAAATAAAAAGAATTTTAAGAAAAAAAATTGGTTTGATACTCATATATTTATTCAGATAGAACATTTGAAGATCTATAAGGATAAAATAACTGCCAAAATAGCACTTTTAGAAAGATCGTTATAAAAGTTTGAAACAGAAACTAACTCATGCAGTTATTTCGGCTTTTACCTCACCTTTGAGGTAATCTCAGCTTTTACCTCCAGTTTATCCATTTTTATAACACTGCCAGGTTTCCAAAACTTTCATTTTAATATGTAACTTCTCTACCTAAAAACTTTTAATTCCCTATTCCCCACGTGGCAAGATGCATGTGTTTTTTTATCCTAACACATACAATCCCGTATAATCTTAACCCCCTCACCACACCTTTCATGTCTAAGAGGCCTAGACCCTCCCTTACCTGCGCTTCCCACCAAGTTGCTCCTGCGGCCCTCACCACGCGCCCGGCTCCACGACCAGCCTCGGCCTTTGCTGCTCACCTGGCCAGCAGCACCCCCATCCCCTCCAGCCTCACCTTTGCTGCTCACCTGGCCAGCAGCACCCCCATCCCCTCCAGCCTCGCCTTTGCTGCTCACCTGGCCAGCAGCACCCCCTCCCCTCCAGCCTCACCTGTGCTGCTCACCTTGCCAGCAGCACCCCCTCCCCTCCAGCCTCACCGGGAAGGCCCTACTTCTTGGAAGCCCCTTTGACCACATTACTGAATTATTCGAATAATGTAATAAAAAATTTTGTTATGTTAGACATCACGTATCTCGATCCTGGTGGAAATCTCACCTGTTTGGGGAGAACTACTTTTATTCCACACAGTACCTCAAGAGCACTGTGAATATGTCATTTAATAAATAGAGACTACATGAAAAATACGTTTTAGAAAGGAACAGATCTTCAAGGGAATAAAGTAATGCCCAGAGGAATAGAGTAATCTTTGTAGTTGTGAATTCCACAATTAAAATTCAGCGTTTATTTTCTGAGTTGTAAATTCTAAGTTCTCATCTCACCATATGGAAGATTATAAAATAAAAGACATTAAACCAGGGAGCAGACCAAAAAGAGTTGCTCTAACACCCTATAAATCTAAAACTAACACATTGGTGAGAAAATCCTCTGTATCTTTCATTCAATCTAAAAAAGATAGGTAAGTGTGAGACAGTGGGATTATCGGCACAAAAACAGGGTCAGAAGACACAAGCATATGGACCGTCGGTAGTTTTTTTCAGATCTCTAGGGTGGTGAACACACGATACAGTGTATAGATGATGTGCTATATAGAATTGTGCACCTGAAACCCATGAAATTTTGCTAATAAGTGTGACCCCAATAAATTGAATATAAAATAAAATATAATAAATAAACAGAATCTGCCTTCGGATCTATAGACAGCAAATGATTTTTAAGTTTCGCATATAAATTTGAATTCAGGTGTTGTTTCTTTAAGACTCTTTTAGAGAGAGAGAAACATCAAAACATCAATCAGCTGCCTCCTGCACACTCCTACTGGGGATCAACCCTGCAACCCAAGCACGTGCCCTGACTGGGAATAGAACTGGCGACCCTTTGGTGCACGGGGACAATGCCCAACCAACTGAGCCACACTAGCCAGGGCTGAATTCAGTTTTTTAAATGAAAGCATAGAAGCAAATATTTTAAAACACTGAATAGTACAGAGGAAGAGTTGCCTTTTCCACACCACTTCACTGCCATCCTGTACCCCACATGAAATCACTTTTACCTATTTCTCTTCAAATGTTTCTAGTGGTCACCTCAAATATTCTGAACTTTTCCTTCTATTTCTTTGATTTATATAAACTTTCAACTTTATATATTACCATTCTAATATGAAAAATGAGGTTTTCTTCACTTACATGGATGTCCCACCACTCCTCTCACTTCTCCTTCAAATTTGAGAATATTGCAATATTTATTGCATAACTGCTTACTACTGAAAATTTAAAAAAATCTGTTCTATTTTATATTTTGTGTTGTATTGGCCATAGACATTTTTGTCTATTTTGTGAAATGAGGACATTAGTTTCTAAATGTACTTAAGACGTTCGAACTGACATGTGGAAAAATGCCTTAAGATGAATTGAATATAGAAAATTAATTCAAAGGTGTCTTAACACTCATAATAGCGCATTTTTATTCTGATTTTTTTGAGTCTTTAAGGCACTGGTTTCTACCATAGCCCTCTAAATATGATGTTCTTGATATGCTAGCTTGGCTATGTGTGTAGGGGAAAGGAAGAGTGCAATATTTTAATACAATATTTTAATGCAATATTTTGATAGACCAAGGAATCAACGGCAGGGACTACAAAAAGTGCCCATTCCAACTAAACATTGAGACTGAGGAAATGACCCCCGGATGGATCCATGGACCCAGTGACAATGGACCCACTGTGAGCTGACCTCATACAACCCTGCTGTAAGAAAGAGCCCAACGTGGTGGTTCAGGTCTCTGGGCATCAGGGGCAATACCGACCCTTAGATCAATAATACTAAAGATGCAGTGGCCTTCTCCCTTCTCTAGTGTGTGGCATCAAGAGCAAGCGGACGTCATAACTTTGGCGAAGATGAGCAGAGTCATTACTTTGCATACTTGGAGCATTATGAGTTCTTCCTACCGGAAATATGGGAGGAATTTAGTACGTTTCTGGTATAAAAACTGACTCTGGTTCAAAAATTAGGCAATAAATCATGATTTTTTAAATTGAGAAGCCCATACTTACCCTCCAATCATCCATCATTGATGTTTTCTAGTTAAATAGATTGAGGAATACTCCTGTTGGCTGACAATATATGTTCCCTAGAGACACACCCTGTTGGTTACCTCCAGAGCTCCCTGTGGGTCAGGATCCCCTGGCGACCGCCAAGACCTCCCTGCTCATTAAGATCATTGTGCCTGCCTGACTTCCAACTGCCTCTGTTATTTCAGGATCCTATCACTGGCTTTGCTAGCAGTGAGCCTACTTCAGTGATAGCTTCTTTTGCCATCAGGCCTGGCTTACAGGTGATGGCCACAACCGAGCACTTCAGTAATACGGATGTCCCCTCATCACCCCATTCCTTTCTCTCTGGCAAGCAGAATGTCTTTCAGGTCTTCTCTTCTCCTAAGAAGCCTTCTCCAACCTCATGTGATATGTCCATTTTGTCATGCGGACTTCGTTAAGCTTTTTGACCTCTCTTTTGATGGTCTTCCATGGCCATTCTCATATTTTCACTTTATTTGGCATGGGCTAAAACTTTCGCCAAGCTCCTAAGATCTGTTCTACAAGTGTGTTAGCCCAGTTTGTTAAGTTCCACAACCCAGAAAAAAAGGTTCCTATATTAATAAACTTTTCCTTATACACTTTTATGTACCACCTACCTTGATGCAAGACTGCAGATCCAGCCCCAAACGTCCTCTCCACTCCCTGCCAATACTGGGTGGATAGGTCTTGCCGCTCCTCTGGGGTTCGCTCTCTTTCCCCTTTCAGCAAACCCCGCGCTTTGCAATCAGGTGAAGTCAAGACTCAGTTCATTGGCCTAGCAGCCTGGGAGGAGGAACAGAAAGATCCAGGGAATGGCACAAAATTGCCCTTTTGTGAAAGCACTGACAGTCGGTTTTTCTTTTTGTAATGCAAGCTCCTGACTGAAGGCTTGGTTGTGAGGCCTCCACTTCAAAGAGGTCATCCAGGGCAGGCTCTTGAATAGATACATTGCCAGCTATACAGACAGGCCGCCTCCCCCCACCCCAAGGCTATTACTATTACTATTTGGGCTACTTGTTTTGTTTTGGTTTTTTCCCTCTCCACATGCTCTAAGTTTCCACTCTTATGTTTTTAAGTTCACTAATAAAATGTGAACTGGAGAAACCCTAAGCCCCCACTCTTGACCCCAATAAAAATAAAACCCAGACCCACATGCAGGTGCTGTGTGCCCCCCACCCTATGTGCCTTGTTTGCTCCAGGGTCTGTCAGTAATAAATCTCTCTTTAAAACTCTTTTGTTTTGTTTTTAAATTAAAGGTTTATTAAGGGTTATTGCTGAAGGGTATCTTACAGTCATAATAGTCACAAGGGTTGGTCCAGTCCTGTCCTTGGTATGGAAAGAGCAGACATCTTTGGGAAGCTCCCTGGGGCCAGTGAAGCCCCAGGCATTTCTGATAGATAGACTGAGACTCACACAAAACAATTCGCTGGACATTGCCTTCTGCCTCCTTTACAAGGAAGGTGGAAGGAAGCACAGTTGCTATTAACAGAGAGGAAGAGAGATTCGAGATTTTCATGTTCATCGCTCCGACATCCTCATAGGAAATTTAAGGATCTTGTTCTTTCCCAACCAAGACCCTGCCCAGCTTGAGAATTGAACCTTATGTGTAGCTATGATATACTTTTATTAAGTCTTGATTCTAGTCCCCAGCTTTCTCTGTCCTCTGCCTACTGTCTTTGTCATAACCGAACTCAGGCTTGGCTGCCTGCCACCCGAAAAACCAATAATGGAGAGGCAAGTGCTGGTACAAGGAAGCTGGTATATTCAAGAGCCAGCAGCCGGAGAAGACAGTGACTAATGCCCCAAAGGCCATCTTAAGATGCCAGTGCAGGCAGGGTTTTTATGAGGGTGTGGGGAGGCAAAACCAGAACAAAGGAAACAGAAGGGAGGGAGGGCTCTGTGGGTTCTTCCCTGAGAGTGCCAGTGGGCACAGTCTGCCACAATAACCATCTCCCAGCCGGCAAGAGATAGTCTGGTGTCCATCATCTTAGTTTGAAGGTTCAAAGTGAGCAGATTTCTTGGAGCAGGAATGCCTGAAGGCTTGAGGCTGCCTCCTTTGAGGTTAGCTTCTAGAATCCTTGAAACAAACAGGCTGCTTATCTGTAGCTACGTGTGAATTTACAAGTCATCATTTATAGAAACAATGCTACAAGAATGGTGCCGTGGAGGCCTCCTGTCTTCCATAGTCAACCCCTAATTAACAGTTAGCTGTCCTCAGCTTTTCATTGTCTCTCTCCAGAGCATCAATTATCTCTAGCAGATATCACCCAATTCCATGGTCCTTTTATTTATTCTTTCCTGCAGAATTTTAATGTTGCTCCCACTAGCTTTTTCCACTGATATGATCCCAAGTTACCACTTGTGAAAGGTTTAACAATTCCACTGCTGCTTTGTGCCCAAAGCTAGATGTTGTCCACAAATACCCTCCCAGTGAAAGGGTCTCCTAGACAGGGAGCCACCGATTGTTGCAGTTCCCCATTCTGATCACAGCATCTGCTTTCTCAGACCATTCCTGCACCAGCTCTTGCCAGTTGGGTTCCCCGGTGAGCAGACTTTGACATGGGGACTAGTGTGCCAAAAGTTTACTGGGCAGTGGCGCTCCTGGGATCAACAACTCTGGGGAAGGACAGAAAGCAGGACTTGGCAGAAGGAGTGGAGCAGCTGTGCACCCACAATGAGGCTGCGAGTGCTGGAGTAGAGGGGACCCTTCAGAAAAGTCCCGATGCCGTGTGTCCAGGATCAGTAAACTCCAATTACATGAATGTAGAAAACTACTTGCCACAAGGCAAACATTTATGCCGCTTTCTCGTTGAGAAAGAAGCCTCCCACGTTTTATGCCTCCTACATTTAGGATTTGTCCTGTCCTAGAAGTTAAAGCACTTAACATGATGCCAAATTATATTTCACCCCCACTAGGCTTATTTGTACCAACAGGAGGTGTTGATATATTCACTGTGTGAAAAATGAAAATCATTCTTACATCTTAGAATTCATGCCAGTCCTTCTCTGTGTGATCAAGAAAGTACAATGTAGCATGGTTCATGTATAATAATTAGGAAAGCCTTTTATAACACATTACCAGCGAGGGGCACCAGGTAAAGCACACCAACTGGCAAGTAATTATCCAATGAATGAAAGATGACCGCCAGGCCCTGAAGGCAGCATGCTAATTTTATGATTATAGCTATTAATTCATGTTGAGCAATAAAGTCCCTCAAGATTAAGTAATTCGTGCGGAGTAATTTTCCCATTCTTGATTGCCAATACAGTTGTTATTTTTATATATATCTTTTAAAACTTTCTTTTTCTAAAATTTTCAAGGGTTAGAGCAATCGTGTTGATTGAAATCCATGCCTCATGATTCAATAGCATTCTGTGAGTGCTGCTAAGATTTCCGATCACGTCACCCTGGAGAAGGGTACCACATGGCCGGAATCTAGAGCAGCGGTTCGCAACTGGGCACGATTTTGTTCCCGGGGAACATTCAGAAATGTCTAGAGACATGTTAGTTGTCACAAGTTGGTGGAGGAGATGCCCCTAACGTCTAGTGTGTAGAGATTGAGGCTGCTAAATATCCTACACAGGACATCGCCCACAGCAAAGAATTCTCCAGCCTAAATATCACAGTGCTGAGCTTGGAGAAACCCTGATTTACACCAAAGTGCTTTTTTTCAGGTTAAGTCACTTACCAAACCTAAAGAAGTGCATCCTTCCTCTGAGAGTAAGAGATTGCACTGTAGCTTCAGTTTAAAATTCATTTATTATATATACATAAAAGCAAGATAGATTTATGGGGAAATGACACCAACATTTCATCTAAACTTTTGTCTAGAAATGTTTTACTTGTGGTCAAGGCAAATCACGCCAGAAAGCAATGTGGAATTAAAACCACAGTGAATTTTGCTTTAGTTCCCTTTAGTCTAAGGACCGTAATAGTTCTATAATGATTTTTTGTTATCACAGTTGAAACTGCATAGCATGTTTTGAAGTCTTTCACTCTCCCAGAGCTGGATATTGTGCACGATATTGTTACTATTACCGTTTGGATTTTTTAAATGCATTCAGCCAAATGGTTTCTAGAACTTGCTACACTGTAATTCTCCCTGTAGCTAAAGCCTTTTTATCTCTCCCTGCATCTTCCATGCATCAACAAGTGCTCTTAGCCTGACTTTATGCTTTCAGTGTGTTTCAAGTACACAAATGTCCACGGAACACCTGTTCCATTCTGTAGCCAAAGTATTCTCTGAAGTGACAGCTCAGAGGCTACCTGCCATTACTGAGCTTCCTAACAGCCACTCACTGGGGCCCTTTCAGTAAACAGTTACATATTGTTCTCATAATAAGAAGTGATATTTCTCTTGAGAGTTGAACAAGAAAGATAAATGGAGTCAACTGTTTCTATTGTTTCATTAGTAGCAAATTTCCTTAATGTTTATAATCAATAAGATGTTTAAAAAGGAAAACAAAAAAAGAAACACAAGGAAAAAAATTGTATAATGTGACTTGCCCTACATACAATGCCCAGTATTATTAATTAACAATTAGTTAATGACTGTAGGTAACAAAACATTTTATGCTGTGGGGCAATAATGTTACTTTATTTATATATAAGACATTTTTACTGGATAGAAAATTAAATGAGTTCCTATAATTCTTCTCTAGTGAAAACAATAATAAAATAATAATAAAACTAATAACATGTTCATTTCTACTCAAGTTTTCCATGCACTCTTATTTCATGCTAAATAGGGTATCATGGTATAATATCTGGATTTATTCATGAACAATCTGTGCCTGATATGTATATTGTATGAAACTGATAAGAAAAATGTGGCCATGAAGAAGCTATGAAGCGATTTTATTTCAACACACCAAATGACAAAATAACCAAATAAAGAAGAAGGGAAAAAGAGCTAATATTCCCCCAAATCAAGACAATACCAGATCTGCTTGGACAGTTTGATAAATCTCTGGATGTTGAAGACAGCTAAAATGGAGAATGGAATATCTTAGTAGACCAGTAACCTGAATTTGGTCAAAGGTGTGCCCATAACTATTAGTAAGAATTTTTTACTGGCGCTTGCTTCTGTTACGATGGTTCAGACTGCTAAAGGAACTTCAGCTAAATCAGAGACCTTGAAATTCCCTGGGAAAGGCTTCCTAGGATCCTAACTACACTGTAGGTTTCAGGTAGTCATGTAAAATACCTTCGAATGTCACCTTTAATGAAAAAAGATTATTTTTAAGTCAATAGGAAATTTTATAATTCTTCATCCATTACTAACTAGATAAATTACCTTAAGGAACTCACATGATTTCTCTGGTTTCCAATTTCTTCATATGTAAAATCCCACACTGTTTAACAAATATTTATTGAGCTCCTCTTAGGGTGTGTGCATTGGCAGCATCTACAAGAAAAAAATCTATTTGTCTTTTGAATATTGCAAGGTGAGCTGGTTGATTAGAAAATCACCCTAAAATTATCAAAAGGAAAAGATAAGAGTTGAAATAGAGAGGCGTACCCTGATATCAGAGTGGGGCCACATATAAAATTGATTATCAGATTAAACATAGACATTCTTATTGGTTTATTATTGGCCAGGTTCTAAGTATCCTACCATGTATGTTCTAAAATACCACCCTTCGTGTAAGCCTCACTCAGGTACATGATAAAACAAGAAGAAAATTAAAGTGTAATGAAACTGACCTGTAATAAGAACTAGTCTTCATGGTTAAAAGGCATCAACAGCAAAGGGAAAGGAGGGAAGAAAAGAAGCAATTGCTGGCTTCTCTCCCTCACATCTCTCCACCACTCCTTTATCTAAAGTTTATGAATCACTTTTTGATCATTACCTGGATATGAGTTGATTGCCATCTAACACTTGTCAAAGGCTCGCTTGAGACTATTGATAACTGAGAAAGTCATTTGTCCAAATTCTACACATCTGTCTAGACTGATCAACAGAAAGTGGCCATTAAATTACATCATCTTCACTCTCTACAAGAGTTCCATCTGTGAGTTAAAATACAACTTACTATCAGCACGTATACATAATACATATTAGTGCAAGAAGGATCATTTAGAAGTTTTTCTCTCTATTATAAGCTTTACAGTTGCTCACAAACTAACTTCTCTTGCCAATCTCTAAACCTTGGAATCTTTTTAAGTTGGTATATTTAACTGTATTTCAGCAAATCCATAAACTCCCCAAGTTTTAATGCAAAAACAAAAGGCATTCTCTTCTGAGTCAAATTGGGGATGGAGCTAGTGCTTTTATCATGTTCCTAAAGAAACCTGTAGTCTTTTCAAAGCACCGTGAACCATTCACCCACTGCTTCAGTTGGAAATCACTGCTCAGCACTTACTGCAACCGTCCCTCGTTTTCCTCTTCGTTACGTGGGCCTTTTGCTCAACTGAAAAATAAACCTCTTCCTCAGTGTGAACCTCAAAATTCATATGAGTGTTATGAAAGTATGAAGCAACTTCTAAATAAGTTCACACAACTCATATATGTCCCTCTAGTAACACCTTCTTTTGTGGTAAGCACAAGTCAGGTGTCTAGACTCAACCTTCTAATTCAATAAATTCCCTTTTAAAAGCCCATATTGTCCTTTCCAGCACCATACCATTGATTGGGACACTCTCAGTTTAAAAGATGTGTTGTTAAGTCTATTAATTTTATGGTAGAGGGGAATTCAGGGTCCAAACTCCTTTTCTGCACTTATGTGAAATTGCATATTCAATAATGCATGTGGGGAGGGATACAAAATATTCTCTCAGGCACAGCAAAGACAGAAATGAGACTGAATATACCGATTAAGAGAAGGAACTGCCACCCATCCGCAATTCTATCCATCTGTGCTTTTCCAGCCTGAGTATCTGGATATAACTGAAGAGAAAGGCTGTCCACAAACCCAGGTATGCTATAAATAAAATATGACTTATTTTATTGTATTCTTCTAATTAATTCCTCTAAAACGGCGCGAAACAATGTTACTCCATTTGTAGTTGCCCTCCATTTCTCCAGGATTTTATCTAAGTTCTGAGAACCTTTCAAAATACCAGGGAATCAGAGTGTACATTCGACTTCAATGTCCTCTGTGCAAGCAGGCATCTGCTGAAACATTCGTCTTCTTGCCTATTCCACAGGCCCCTAAGTCAGGGGATTTCTTTGTTCGTTAACAGGCCAGACTAAGGGCCTAGGAACCACAGTCCGGCTCCGGTGCTGCTCTGTTGCATGGGAAACTGAGCGAGGAAAACTAATCACCCTCCCACAGCCAAACCCCTCTCCAATGACTCCCTGCGTCCCGGGGATTCTGACCACGGCTCAATCCCTTTTGCAGTCAAGTTCTCCGAAACTATCAAGGATCTTGCCAGTCTCAAGGACCCTGGGCCCTATGATGTCTATCCACCCTCATTCAGCACAGCATTTTTTTTTTTTTAATTGATTTTTATAGAGAGGAGAAAATTGGACTTGCTGCCTCTTGCACACCCCCTACTGGGGATTGAGCCCCCAATCCGGGCATGTGCCTGGACCTGGAATTGAACTGGTGGCCTTTTGGTGCATGGGAGGGTGCTCAACCAACTGAGCCACACTGGCCAGGGCTCAGCACAGCACTTTTAAATGGAGCAACCAAAAGAAGAGGAGAGTCATCTCTTTCCCAGGATGCTTTCAGTATTCTGCATATCATTGGCAAGCTGAGAGCCCAGTAAGGGACAAAACTCTCAGAAACATTAGAAATATATTTTTTTTAATCATAAAAACTTCTTGAAACAAGGAAATTACTATGAACTCCATCAAAGAGAGTCAGGGTAGAGTCTAAGGGAAATCGGCTGTTGCCTGCTGTCATGATGGACAACTTCGTATTGCTTTTTGCTCTTCATCTGGTTTAAATAAAACATGTACAGAAAAATTAATATTTTCTTTCTACTGAGCTCACAAAGTAAATTAACCATCTCTGTGTAAACTTAACTGTAGATTTTATTTTAATATTGCGAATATGTCTGAGGAGGCACTGAAATTTTCTACAGATTTTTAAGAAAAGGTCAAGCCAGAAGGCAGTGAGGTATGAAAGAGGTCTCTCCTTTTTTCCTCCCTTTTAAATTGCATCTCAAGACAATAGAGAGAACATGAAATAGAAAAAGAAACTCCATCTTTGATGGCTTGAGGACACACCTGTAGCCAAAATCCATGCAGGATAGGTGGCTGGGGATATGGAAGGCTTGACCACAGTTAGAGAACACATGGAGCTGAAATGTCAGGACACAGTGTTCCCCAAAGTCATGGCACACCCTAGGGACACAGGCAGGGACCTTTACTTGGAACTACAAGGATGGGATACATGGACTTCCCACAGATGCCATCCCAGATGCCTTTCTATATCCTTTTTAATGTGGCAATGTGGCAGAAGCAACAGCTAAATTTGGAAATGTACAGAAAACACCATCTCTGCAAATGTGCTCTGATGCAGAGATGTGTGAATGATCGGGAGTTCTGAAGCATGTAATTTCCCTCAGCTAACAGCTAGAAGGATTCCCAGTGAGCCAAGCAAGATCTCATGAGCCCAGGCAACAGCTCTGGCTTTCTACCAACCTAACTCTAAATTATTATTGATCCAGGCAGGAATAGCCTATTTAAATGTAATCTTTCTAGTCATATAGAACTTATAAAATATATATAAAAAGACAAAAGAAACAAAAATGAGGGGTGAAAAATAAACAGAAAAATGGTACCCTTAAATAAATAAAAATATTGAGTAAAACATTTCTAATAACCCAAAAATAGTAAAGAAAATATTGCATCAAAACAGCAAAATATCACCCAGCCGGCGTGGCTCAGTGGTTGAGCAGTGACCCATGAACCTGGAGGTCACAGTTTGATTCCAGGCCAGGGCACATGTCCCGGTTGCAGGCTCGATCCCCAGTAGGGGAGCATGCAGGAGGCAGTCAATCAATGTCTCTCTCTCATCATTGATGTTTCTCTCTCCTTTTCCCTTCCTCTCTCTGAAATCATTTTTTTAAAAAAGCAAATATCAAGAAAGATACAAAATTTGATGAAGAATTGAGAAGACAGTCAAAGGGGAGAAAAATGACATTAAGTTTATGAAGAAGAGAAAATAAAATATAGCCTCAAAGAAATGAAATCCACAAAATTTAAGTAGAGATAACTTACTTGAAATAAAAAATGCACTTAATATCATAAAATATAATAAACTATAGATTAAAAGGGCATGCCATGGGTCAGAAAATACTGATACAGAATATTCAGCTCCAATTCATATGCTAGAAAAGTCATTGGCTTTCCACGAAAAGAAAGAACTTTTAAAAATCCAAGAGAAAGAAACAACACTGTTTTCCTTCCAAAAATCATAGTGGCCTCTTCCTTCTCACAGCAGTGTTCATTTCTGGGAAAGAGCAGAACAATGCACACAGCAACCTCACAAGAGAAGTCATTTCACAAGAAAAATTTACCTGGCCAACCTGTCTTATAGGTTTAAAGACCACAGAAAAAAATGTGGTATCTGTATAACTCAGGAAATTGTGATTCAGCTGATCGCTTTTTGAAAAATGTACTAGAAGAATGCAAAATGAAAGATAAATAAATGGAGAGACTATGGTAAAAACTGCTGGCACAGAACACTGAATCCATTTCAGTGTAGGACATAGGCTAAAACCATTAGAGGAGTTACGGTTACAGAGGAGCATTTTCATGTTCTAAGCTGTGGCACAGTAGATGTAACACAGAAAAACTGGGATGGCAAAGTGCAGGGAAAACATAAAGAAAGGTAAGTATGCAGCCAGCTTCATCTTTTTATAACTTGAGACAAAAAGATTTAGTTTAAAGTTGATAAATCAAATAATAGAGATACACTCAAAGATATAAAGATTAAATACCAAAATAAATAGTATTAATAACATATATATATATATATATATATATATATATATATATATATATATATATATATCTCTTTTTAACCCTCACCTGAGGATATTTTTTTCATTGCATTTCAGAGAGTGGAAGGGGGGAGAGAGAGAGAAACATCAATGTGTGAGCAAGAAATCAATTGTTTGCCTCCCGCACATGCACCATCCGGGGCCAGAGATGGAGCCTGCAACCAAGGGGCGTGCCCTCGGCCGGAATTGAACCTGGGACCCTTTAGTCCATGGGCTGACGCTGTAACCACTGAGCAAACCAGCCAGGGCAGTATTAATAATATTAAATCAGGTAAAATATGAATAAAAACCAGAAGTGGAGGGAACAGAGGTATGAGGATGTCAAATCATGCTAATTTTATTATCATTCATAGTAATCAATAAGTCATTACTGATGAAATAAGAATTAAAATTATTACATAAAGTAATAGTAATAAAGGTAACTACTTGAGCAACCAAAACCAGACTGCAATGGGGGACCAGGAGAATAAACGCATGAGGCCAAATTTTTTGTGTGTGTGTTTATTTTTGTTCAAAATATTACAGATGTCCCTTTATCTCCCCAATGACCCGTTCCACCCCATCCCATCCCTTCCCCAGTCCCTCTCCCACCATTGTCCGTGTCCTTGGGTTGTGTATATATGCACATAAATTCTTTAGTTACTCTCTCCCCCTCCACCCACCCGCCCTCCTCCATCCCTCTGACATTTGTCAGCCTCATCTAAGCTTCCACGTCATTGAATCTATTCTGTTCATCAGTTTATTAAATTCTTTAGATTCTACGTAGAAGTGAGATCATGTGATGTTTGTCTTTCTCTGCCTTGAAGCCAAATTTTTTAAAAAGTATATGTTTATGTCTACCTACATAGACTAATTGTGGACTGAAAAATAAATCAATCCTAAGATCAGGGAAATAAGAAATGGGAATTGTTGGCAAGATTATATTCTACCAATAATTTAATAAAAATTATGCCACCTATAAAAAACTAATAAATCATTTTTAATGAAAAAATATAAACTATGAAGGATTGAACAAAGTCTGTAGTGACTTCGTACGGTGCCGTTTAGCTGGATGCAGCTAGATTAGATACTTCCCTGTCGAGCTCTGGGCAAAGTGGCCGCGTGAGATTTGTAAGAGGAAGTGAAGTCCTAGCCCTTCCACCCTGGGCCTGGGCACAGGGCTCCAGCGCGGCTGTGGGTCCCGTGTTGTCACTGCTGTTCTGACTTGTTTCGATGACAGAGGGGCTGATGCTGAGCTTGTAGAACTTGCAGCCCCCACAGGAGTTTCTCTTTTAGCTTCGCCAAGTCCTAAATCCGGTGTATGTGCGGTTGTGGTGCAAAACCCTGCCAGCTCCCTCGGCCTCGACTTTGAGACTGGAGGCGGGGCGGGGCCGTTCCCAGCCTGTGCTTGTGGATTCCAGCGCATGTTTTCTCTCTCCCTTTTCACGTGAGCGTTCTTCCTGATTGTTGGCCTTGCTGGTTTACAGTAACTTCAAGCTCAGAGGCAATGACCTTCCATAGACTTTTCACAATTTCAAAGGTCTAATGCCTACAACAAATCCCATGTTCTTTGTCACTGGCAGTGGTTCTGCGTCTCGGAATGAACCTTAACCGATACAAAAACAATGGTAACAAAAGAGGTTTCAGGGAAATGGAGCTTTAAAGATGGGTTCTCTGAATTGGTCCTAGAGTTTCTGGAATTGGTTCTCTGCTCCTATAAAATTGAAAGGCATTAATGACCCTTTTGCCAGAAATAGAGGAAACTCGTCGCCCATTGCATGCAGTGGGAAACAGTTACTCAAACTAACACCTGCAGAGCCTCTATTATTAGTATCTATAGATGGCAGGGCTTAGGGTGACCAATAGTTGCTATAATTGAACATTTTAGAAAAAAAATTGGGAGTTCAGTGAGGTTCGTTGGTTGCTTTCAAGGACATTAGAGAATGAAAAGGCATGAATCTTAAAACTTTAGTCTTTAAATTCCAAGCTCAATGTCTGACTAAGTGACCAGACACTTTCTAGGATTACCCTAAAAACAAAATGAAGCCAAAACCCTCTTATTTCCTGTGGCTGAAGGGCTCAGAGTTCTAAAGCCAGGTCCCAAAAACTAAACCTACCTGTGATTGAATTACAGTGCACATTGATTTTTCAGGGTCACAAGGACTCCTTTGCTAAAGTCAGAGCACTGATTAGGATGGGCTTGTACCCCAGATATCAGGGCAGGTTCATGGAAGAGTCTCCTGAAGCTAGGAACCCTTGAAACTGTAAATTCTGCTCTCTGCTTTGCCAATAAAATAAAATAAAAACTCTAATCTGAGAAGAAACCATTACAGCCTCCCCTGAGGCAGATGCCTTACTGACTAGCCCTTCCCTTAACCTATCCCTACCATCTTTCATTATACAACAAGACAAGTATTGGAAGGTACCAGAAGTTAAACTAAAAGCATGGCCACTGAGGAGCTACAAAATTATAGCAGAGGAATTATAGAGTTTTGCCATTTTATGTCAACAGAAATATGAGAGGCATGTAGAAGAATGAACCCTAGGGTTCTCAGCCCTGGGAGAACAAATATAATGTTGGTCCAGGCTCAAATTATTAATATGGGCTCATAACGGAGAGATCCCAGATTGAATGAATCAATACACCACCGGGAGTAGCTCTAACATTTTACTGCGTTGACTGACAGAACCCTGGACCCAGTGGTGTCTATAGTAAATAAAGTTAAATGCAAACTTTCTTGGTATACTGTAGAGCAACTGTTCTCAAAGTATAATTCACCGACACCTGGTCCCTATGAAACTTGTGTGAGGCTTACAGGATCAAAATGAACGTCATAATGATTTTTTTACTGTCTTGACATTTACATCAATGCTGCAAAAAATTTGCAAGTAGAACTGCTGACACCTTGCCTTGAATCATAGCTATGGTACTAAACTGTTCATTATATTCTTTACCCCTGTGAATTTTTCAGTTCAATTATTGTGTTCTTCATCTCCATAACTTCTGTTTGGCACATTTTTAATATTTTCTGTCTCTTTCATGCATTGTTCTCTTAATCTTGGTGAGCATCTTTATGAGAGTTCTTTTTAATTATCTGTGAAGTAAATCCTATAACTCCATTTTATTAAAGTTGGTTTCTGAAGATTTATCTAGTTCATTTGTTTGGAACATCTTTACCTGATTCTCCATTTTCCTGGACTCTCTGTGTTGGTGTCTGTGCATTAGACAAAGCAGGCGCTTATTTCAGTCTTCATGAACAAATTTTGTACAGAAGAAGACCCTCACCAATAATCCTGGCCAGAGATTCTGGGGACTTCTTCCAACTCTTTCTTTCTCCAGGGAGAAACAAGCAGCTGTGGTTTTGGTCTGCTCACTCTCTGCTGAAATGGTTGGGAAGCTATGGCATCCACCAGCCCAAGCCACTGTTTCCATTCTCCCCCTATCTGCTAGACCGTGCTGGGTTTGTCTGAGTTTCAAGACTGGCAAGACAGATGTTAGTTCTTTGAGCAGCCTTGGGGAAGTAAAGGCAATGGACACATGGGTCAATGCTTTCCCTTCCCAGAGTGAAGCTGAGTGCTGGGATTTTTGTCTACTCACTCTGCACTGATCAGAAGGAAGATCAATAGTTTCCACCAGCCTATGTCACTGCCTCTGTCCTCACTCAGTCAGTTAGACTGTGCCTGACTCATCAACGCTCTAGGATCAGCAAGACAGAAACCATTCTGAGGAGCCCCTTCCGAAAAGTTGGTGCACTGGACATGCAAACCAACTCCTTCCCTCCCTTCAATGAAGCTGGAAGCCGGGCGGGGGGGGGGGTGTCTTCCTGATCATATGACACTGGTTTGGGTGACGGTCTCCAACAAGAGGATATTCTGAATCTTCCTACAGGCTTTGGGGAGTTTAATTTCCCATTCTCCCAGGGCACAGAAGTCCTTCAGTTAGTCTGTGATTTCTCACAAAGGAAATGTGTCCATGAGTTGTTGCTGAATCAGTGTGCTTGTGGGTAAAAGTGGGTACAGAGCCAACTGCCCTTCAGCTAATGTCACTGAAATCAACATATATGCAATTTAAAACATTAAAATCAGGAACAAAACAAGAATACCTATTGTTATAGGCTGAATTCTGTCCCCACAAAATTCCCATGTTGAAGCCCTAACCCCGAGTGCATCAGAAGGTGACTGCATTTGGAAACAGGGTCTTTTAAGAGGTGGCTAAGTTAAAATGAGGTTATTGGATTCATCTTAGTCTACTATTACTAGTGTACTTATAAGAAGAGGAAATTAGGTCACAGACACCCAGAGGGCAAACCATGTGAAGATACTAGAAAAAGTCCATCTGCAAGTCAAGGAGAGAAGTCATTAAAAAATCCAACCCTATGCCTGGCCAGGCGTGGCTCAGTGGTTGAGTATCTACCTAGGATCCAGGAGATGGCAGTTCGATTCCCACTCAGGGCTCATGCCAAGGTTGTGGGCTCAATCTCCAGTGGGAGGCATGCAGGAAGTAGCTGATCAATGATGACTCTTTCATCATTGATGTTTCTATCTCTCTCTCTCCCTCTCTTTTCCTCTCTCTGAAATTATACACACACACACACACACACACACACACACACACATATATATATATATACACACAATGTATGTATATATAGGCCAACCCCACCAACACTTTGATCTTGGACTTCCAGATTCTGCAATTTTTTTGTGTGTGAGAAAATTAATTTCTTGCTGTTTAAGCCACCCAGTCTGTGATAGCTCATTATAGCAGCCCAGCAGACTATAGATTAATCTACCTATTATCACCACATCTATTCTACATGATATTAAAGGTCCTAAACAGTACAATGACCCCAGATAGATGATAGATAGATGATAGATGATATAGATAGATGATAGATAGATAGATAGATGATAGATAGATAGATGATATAGATAGATAGATAGATAGATAGATAGATAGATAGATAGATGATAGATAGATAGATAGATAGATAGATAGATAGATAGATAGATAGATCATAGATAGATATAGATGATAGATAGATGATATAGATGATGGATATAGATAGATAGATAGATAGATAGATAGATAGATAGATAGATGATGATAGATGATGATAGATAGATGATAGATAGATAGATAGATAGATAGATAGATAGATAGATAGATAGATCATAGATAGATATAGATGATAGATAGATGATATAGATGATGGATATAGATAGATGATAGATAGATGATAGATAGATAGATAGATAGATAGATAGATAGATAGATAGATAGATGATAGATGATGATAGATGATGATAGATAGATGATAGATAGATAGATAGATGATAGATAGATAGATAGATAGATAGATAGATGATAGATAGATAGATAGATAGATAGATAGATAGATAGATAGATAGATAGATAGATATAGAATATAAGGATAGGAAAGTAAAAAATAAAATTGTCACTATTTAAATATTATATTCCTATAAATTCAAAGGAATCTACTACTAAATTATTAAATACTCAGAACAAATCTTTTAAAGGTGTTTCTAGAAGTACTGAGTGAAAGAAAATCAAATTACATGTAGAAATAAATTGTGTTCAGAGCTAGGAAGACAAATTATGAAAGCTTCAATTCTCCCAGATGAATATTGAGAATCAATGCAATTGCAAAAGGTTTTTGTGGATTTCAACAAGCTGATTCTAAAAATTCATGTAAATGTGCAAATGGCCAATCAGTAGCTCAAACACTAAAGGAGAGGAAAAACAAGTGAGGTGAGAGAGGGTTACCTTTGTAGATACATTTCTTATAAAACTAACAATAATTAAGACAGTTTAGTGTTAATGAAAGAGAATGGACAGCCTGCAAAAGGGCCCTTGCAGATATAGAAATTTAGTATCTGACAGAGCAGGAATTGCAGGTCAGTGAGGAAAGGAGACCGTTAGGTAAATATTGCTGAGCTACCTGCTTTTCCCATGAAGAAAAAGAAACGGAAGAAATGTGACCCCTTTCTCACCACAGACACAAGAAGCAGAGGCAGCGAGAAAATATAGACCTTTCGTTTCAGAGAAGGATCATGTCGTCATGGGCCTCCTATTAGTTATATTTCTGGAGCTAAAAAAACAAACAAAAAATCCCCATTTCTCTTCTAAGTTTCTTCTAGGTGTAGACTGCTTTCACAACACTGAGGCAGACTCAAAGTAAAGCACATATAGGATATATTGAGAGTCCTATTTGACTCTAGAAATTCATGACTAAAGAGGAGTTAATGACTAACATTCACTTAAAGGGGGGAAAAAAGGGAGGTATTAAAAGAATTGGAATTTAAAGACTGGGAATTTGGGGAACTATGAAAAATTGGCACTTAAAATTGTATACATTGTGGCCGGCAGAATTCTAAGATGACCTCCGATGGCCTTGGCCCTTGTATGACCCCCTCCCCTTTCAGTGCTGGCAGAGCCTTTGAATATGGTATCAGCCCTGTGATTATGTTAGTAATTACATCATAAAGCAGCTCGTACTTGAAAACTATGCCAAGAAAAGCGCTTGGGTAAAATTGCTGCTCTCATTACTTGTTAACAGATATCCACTCATCCCAGCCCTAATCGTCTACATAGATTACATTGATGTTCATTTGCAACTCAAGAGCCTTGTGTTTGCCAGAGAGAGAGAGAGAGAGAGAGAGAGAGAGAGAGAGAGAGAGAGAGAGAGAGAGAGGGAGAGGGAGAGAGAGAGGGAGAGAATTCCCAGAGCTTCAGAAAAGTCTGAGGTTAAAGTCCTGTTTTTGCTTTAGAGAAGGGTTTTTTTTTTGGGGGGGGGGGCGGTGTTAGTCCTTTGACCACCCAACTTCACAGTTTGCTGCTGAAGGAGTCCCCACAGGCTTCAATCTCTGTTTCTTCCAGAATGAAGAGGAAAGAGAAACAGAGCCTTTTTATGTTTAGAGGGGAGAATTTCCTCCAACTGTTTTTAGTGTTTTGTGTTTTCACTAATCCAAAGAAATCAACTTTCCCCTTTATCCTGAAGAATCCAGTAAATTTAAAATCCCAGACTGGGGGTTCTATCATTTTATTTAATAAAAGTGTTTTCCCATCAACTTTTTAGTGAGATAATAGTTAATTACATACAATCTGAAATTTTGTAAGCTATGAATATCTTTTAAAACCATTTTAAAATCTCGAGCTCTCTCAGCAAGAATGTCCCAAAAATTTGTTCTCAGAAATCATCACAGAATCACTGGAGAAGTGAATGAACTCATTAATAAATAAACACATAAAAACATCAATACATAAAGACAGCCAGCTGGGGAGAAACTGAGAGATGTCATGTGACAACTTCACAAATACACAAGCACACACATAATATCCCAACAGTTTTGTTATTAAATTGCCTGGTGATGCAAATATAGGGTGTCCCCAAAAACGTGTACACACACTTTGAATAATTATAAAGGCAATGTTTATTAGAATACATTTCATTTTCAAATTTGAGCTCTCAGCTGTTAAAGTGTGTATACTATTCTTTCTGCATACTCTTGGAGGGGGGAAAGGGAACAGCTCTTTGTAGCTAATTTCCCAATGAGAAGAGTCATAAGCCCTTAAGTAACATTTCTACCTGAAATCATTTTTAACTGTCTCTTTCTATCAAAAAAACAAAATGTAGTTCCCACTTTTTAAACTAGTTTATGCCATAAAGAAGACATTGCCAGCAGGAAAGAGAAATAATAGGATCCATTTAGGAAATTATTTTGATATTTCAAACATACATCAAGCACTTTCATTTGTCTTTGATGGCTTGTACAAGTTATAAAGCAAAAAACCAGACCAATATTTTGAATTCTAAGAAGGCATATTATGAAGGGGCTCAGAACAAGTACCCCCAGAATGTGCCACTTTGGCATGTGAATTATTGAGCTGAAGACAATTAAGGTCCCAAAGACTCAGAAAGACCTTTATACCTTTATACCTCTCCCTTAACTGCCTAAAATTATTAGGAAGAAAAGTATCATCAGAAATAACTACAAAGAGTATGGGCCAGGTGTCATGGACTGGGGAGAGCTCGACAGGGTCTGTTGGTTCAAAGTCCCCCGTGTCCCCCTGCCTGCACACGGCAAGGCAAACATCTATTCACCAAACACCTGTTCTTTCCACCTTCCTGCAAACTGTCTTCCTTGCCTTGGAGCCCCACACTCCTATGCCCTTCTCCTTAGCTCAAGATGGTATCTAAGCCTCAGTTGCCCGAGTCTTTGAACTTCTCACGTCTACGTGAGCCTCCCATACTACAAAATTAAATTTGGCTTTCCTGTTATTCTGTCTTATGTCGATTTAATTAATAAGCCAGCCAAAAGGACCTAGAAGAGTTGAGAACAAATTTTTCCTCCCCTACAATTACAAGAAGAAACTACCTTGTCCAGTCGTCATCAGAGCTAAACTCTCAAGGCAGTTTTGAGCACATATAATTCTTCATAGTTCTTGTTAAATAAATAACCAAATGACTGGATATTCTTCACACTTGAGAGCCAAGACTCCATTCGTTCTCATTTGAAGTCTGTTTTCCTCATGTCTAACACAATGAAGATTCATCTCGTCTTAATTTTTTGGTCTCCCTTTCCACGTGGTTGATAATAAGTGATAATGCCATATTCCACCAGAAAAGCACATATTTCTTTCTTTCCATTTAAAGCAGAGCTAGGGGTAGAAATCAATCTAGAATGAGAGACTGTGGCTGTGGTCCTGAAAGTGAAATTTAAAGCACTGTTTTGAGACAATTAATTTACTTGGCACTGGTTCCTGTCACAATTCTCCTACCCTTCCTTCTTCTATCATAATAATAGAAACAGGAACGCAGTGAAGCCATGGAAAAGATGTTCCTGTGCTCTTCCATAAAAACATTTACGTTATTTCTGTTGTAATATAGATAGATACTGCATGGAAGATGCAATCATGGTCTTGTGCTCCCCACAAGCTGCTTGCAGGATTTCTCTTCTTCTTCCCTGCTCACGTCTCTTCTCACAGGCATCCCTCTGCCATTACACTGGCCCCTTCCCGGCTCATCACCATTCCCTTCAGAGTCCAGGCAGGTGATAAGGCTTCTGCTTACTTAGAAGATATGTCTACACAAAATGCATTGATTAACATTAGTACGGTTTTCCCTCTTAGGACAGGGAGCGGTGTCAGTATCTTGATAAAGCCTCCTATGGTGATCCTAATTGGCAGCCAAGGTTGAGAAGTGCTGTTTAAAGGAATAATATGTTTAAAAGCAATGTCTGCCATGCACTGTGTCTTATTACTATAAATCACCTGGTTTATAATTCTAATGGAATGGAATGGAAACCAGAGCAGATATATGTAATATAATCAGGATTGTCCTACAGTTGTAAATAAGAATAGGTCCTGATTATTTCAACATCTTTTTACAAATGCATTGTATTAGGGTGTGAAGATTCTGAACCATGTTCTTGTTCCAAGTTTTGAAATTTTTATTGGTAAATGTAACATTTTAATGGTTGTAATAATTATTTGTATAGATATGAATATAGTATTTTATTAAAGAAAATAAACTATGTGTTTTCTACATTGTAAAAAAAGGCAGGGGAGGGGAATGACATTATGAAACATATCAACAAAATCAACAAGGAAGGAGCAAAATAGAGGCACTGAGACCAGCTAGAATTTTAACACAGTAGAAAATGTGAAAGATGATTGAGGTGACAGTGGGGAAAAGATGTTGATGAATTTTAGAGTTATTTAGGACAATCAAGAGAGCTTACTAATTGGCTGAAGATGTTGGATAAAGTGTTCAAGGATGACATCAAGTTCCTGGCGTGGGCAAGTAAGATCTGTGGTTGTGAGAAAAGAAATAGCAGCCCTGTTGCTGGGGCCAAGGAGCAGGCCAGGGTGTTCTGCTGAATATAAGTAATTTCCACATCAGACAGGTTCATTCTGTGATCATGATGGTGCAAGAGAGAAACAAGACCTTGTAATTATGATGGAGCATAAATAAAATAAGGACACCATGCTGATAAAGTTAATTCATTTTTCAGGACCCACAAAATGTAGGCAGCCCCAGTGGCCCAGCCCATGTCACAAATTTAAACCTGTCCGCCTGCACTATTAGGAAACTCTTGTGAACATACACCCATCACAATCCCCTAACTCAGCTTTAGCTCACTTACCTTATCCTATAAATAGAACCTGCTAGCCTTGTAAGGAAACCCCCAGCCTCCTAGCCAGTCACACCATATTTCTGCCTTGCCTCTTCTAACACTCCAGAAAACTCCTTCGGTCTTGCCCAGAATCCCTCAGAAAGATGCTCCACTGCCTGCAATGCACTGTACTGTGCTCCCCCAATCCGTGGGCTGCTTTCCCATGAATGAAGGGTGTCAAACTCATTACTAAACTGTTTTGTCATTTGACAATGCAAACCACTAAAATGACCAAACATTATGTTCTTCCAGCCAACAGAAGTCACTGCTGCTGCTTCTCCACCAACCACAGCACTCACCCTGCTTCATTCCGTTCCAGTACAAAAAAAGTATTAACATACCCAATTACGGGATTGTCCCTAATAAATACACCCAATCCAGAATCGATTCCGTGAACTCTCCTCAAAATCACCTCACACAAGCCCATCTTCTACATCCACCCCTCCTGGCCCTCTCTCACTGAGATGCCCCATGTGAGCAGCCAGCCGCCTTTGCTGCAGCAAATGATAAACCCAACTTTGTTTGACTACAGCTGTCTCCCGGTGACTTTCAACTGGTGACATTTACTGAGAAGAGAAATACTGAAAAAAGATAGGATTATTTGAAGATAATAAGGTAGGTTTTTTTTTTGGTGCATGTTATGTGAAGTGTGAGGTACAAATTTCTGAGGATAATTAGATTTACTGATCTGGGATTCAGAGTCTGTGCTGAGAAATCCATCTGTGAATCATCAGCACAGAGGTGATAAGTGAAACCAGAAGGCATGGGGCAGATAAGTTTATCTGGAGAAAATCTCCAGTGAGTGAGAGGAGAATGAATAGTTCCAATAAAAATCTCTAGAGATAGTGGAAGACAAGGCAATAACAGAGAAAAGTCAAGAATGGCCAGGACTTAGGAGAAAAACGCATCACTTGGGAGTGATGTCACTGAAGATAAAGTATTTCAAGAAAAGAGGCGTTAACCGAATCTGTATCATGTTATATCTTATGCTTTTACTATTTTTTTGTGTCCTACTTAATCTAGCTCCTAAATTTATTTTATTATAAAAATGATGTACGCACATAATTTTTAAAGATACATACACTCGCACTCCATCAATTCCTCAAGTGTAACTATTGTTAGTAGGATTCTGTGTTTGAAAGAAATATTTTTCCTGGAATTTTATGAACATGCAATACACATATTTTGTTTTTACATAAATTAACATTATATTGTACATAGTGTTTTGTACCTGGCTTTTTCATTTTAGAATAAAATTTCTGCATAATAAATATGACTACATAAATATCATTCTTTTCATTGTATGTTTGATGCCTTACCATACAACGTACCATACACTCTTGTGCCATTTTTAACCATTTCTCTGTTAGAGTCATCTGGGTTGTTTTCAATTGTACAAACAGGACTGCAAGATCTTCATACATGAATATTTAACTGCTTATGCAAGTACAGTAAAAAGATAAATTTAGGAGATAAGTTTCTCAGACTGAAATTCCTAGGTTAATAATTTTGTATATCCAGTTTTTAATAATTACTCACTTAAAGATTAACATGAAATAATATACCCACAACAGGATATAAGTTTATATTTCCCCAAACCTCAGCAAATACCAGATACGTTTTTCCTAACCTCAAAATGGACTTCTCTTAGTTACCTAAAACACGGCCCATCACCAGCTGACCCGACTCTGCTCTGACCTCTCTATCTGCAGTTTTGGTTCCCAAATACTTACTGCATTAGTTCACTTTCCAGCCTGCTGAGAATGCGCCCAAAACTTAGGAGTGGAGAGCATACTTTGACAGTATTTGGTGGTATTATATCCAAAAATAAAAATGCCCCAAACCTATCAATCATTCCTCCCTCCTCTTTCTGTTCACGAGTCTCCCAAGGTAGCTCTATAAAAGGAAGCG
This sequence comes from Miniopterus schreibersii, assembly GCF_964146895.1. Taxonomy (NCBI): domain Eukaryota; kingdom Metazoa; phylum Chordata; class Mammalia; order Chiroptera; family Miniopteridae; genus Miniopterus; species Miniopterus schreibersii. Next base: position 49,998,177 of record NC_138105.1, on the reverse strand, counting down.
TAAGCTCAATGGAAAATAAAGCCCCACTTTAGTCACCATGGAGTCAGTGACTGTTGACCTCAAAGGCAGATTTTTGCCAAAGGTTTTGTGGTTTTGGCCAAGCTTGACCTTTTCCCACACTGCCCGAGGCTCCATTCACATTTATATCTTGAGAGAAACTAAGCGTCACATAAGGCTGTCAGGTAAAATACGTGGGAAGAGAGCAGCTGAGTTTGTCAGAGAATTCTAGAATCCAGTCACATAAAATATAGGAAGGAGAGAGGAGGCTATTTCTGAACTAACATGTATTTTTAACTTGCAGCTATCTCACCCCTGGTGAAGGAAGTGGGATGTCTCGGATTTACAGATCAGAGCAGCAGCTCCTCTGCCTCAGATGGGTGCTGGAAGGCAAGTGGGAAGAACAGAGCAGAAATGTCCTGCCACAGCTGTCAAACTGTGACCTAGAAACACAGCCACACTACATCAGCCTAGAATACATGTCCCTGAAACGGTCTCTTTCTGGGCAGATTAAAGCGAGTGCCATAATAAAGGCATCCCTGCCTACACAAACCTTTCCTTCCTGTCATTTAGCTGTCGTTGCTGTCATTTAGCTGCAGTTTATCTTCGGTTTTTTACAGAAGAAGAAAATATATTTTAAAATATTTGGATGAAACTGAACTTCATTGATTTTAAGGATGAATTTCACCCTTAAAGGCCAATGTTCAGAAATGTATAAATATGCTACCAGTTTCAATTTTCTAAAGAATAATTGGCAAGATTTATGGAAGATACAATGATTGTGATTTTGCCTAGAGTCAAGCAGAATATAGCTAAAATAAAGATGGCATCTTAGACTCATGCTTCTTCACTACTCTCTGCATCAGCACATGCTGCAGTTTATTTTGCACGCTATTTCCTCTTTTTCATCCTGGAAGACTCCTATTCATCCTTCAAGACCCAGCACACAAGTGCCATCTCCTCTGTGGTGTCTTTTTCCTGCTCACTCCTTTCTTATCCCACTCAGCCCTGTAATCACTTCCACTGAGGCTCTCCTCTCACTGAATGGAAATTACTATTTTCTCTGTCACCTCCCCCTCTAGGCTCAAAAGTATAGTTTGTGGTTGTCATTGTGCGTTTCCAGAACTTAAAGCGCAATGTCTGGAACATGGGTTCTCAATAAATACTCACTGAATAAATAAAGGAAAATGTAAGTCTTCTTACATTTCCGGCTCATTAATTGGAATGAGAAACAATAAGGAAACATTGGTTCTCTGTTAAAGGGTCACCTGGAGGAAGAATAGCACAGAGAGCTCACAAATTGTGAAAACTGATGCCCAAATAAAAGTTTCAGGAATATCAGTGACTTCTGGACACCTAGTGAGGACTTAGGAGGAAAGAAATGGTTTCCATCTTCTGGATTCACCTGAGCACTAGGTCCAGTGCTCTTAATGAGTTTCAATCATTTGCTACAAGGCATAGAAGTGATTAACAGTCCTTGCTACCTTTTCCTTTTAATCAGCTCTAAGCCTTCCCGGCCGTCAAAGATGCTCATACAAGAAGAAAAGCAGCATTTCTGCAGAAGACCGTGTCTGCAGCCCAATCAGCTTGCTCTCTTTGGTTTAACTATTCCCTGCAGTTAAGCAGTGAGTGCGGAGAAGCGCCCTCACTTACCAACGCAAGAGAGTCAAGAACCTCAATGAAAAGCATTTCTCTTCTTGTTATAGTAAAATAGAGTGACTCTCATCATTGCAAGTTCTACTTTACCTTGTACACACATAAAATGTTTTATTTTTGTCTCCTGATTGTTAATCTTGTTTTTAGCCACACATACAAAATGAATCACTTGAATATATTATCAAAGAAATCTTAAATTTATTATTCCAAATTAGGATTATGCAGCAAGGCAATAGCCACACTCACAGACTTGAGAGAAAACATTAAAAGTTAATTGTTTTCTTCCCGCTGCAATATCAGCAGCCAATTTCAAAGAACTTAGCTCATAGACATTTTTATAGCGTAGACGGTTAGCTGCTATCTAGCATTAAAGTTTAGCTAGAGCCAGAAAGAGGAGGAAGAGAGGAAGTCAGAAGAAATGATGTGGAGGAAGTTCTATGTGTGTCAAATTCTAGGTTCTCTAGACTCAGAGAGAGAGAGACTTTCTACGAAATAAGACGAGTGAGAAGGAAGGCGCCGGGGGGGGGGGGGCATCTCCACAAGCAGCCTGTGCTCCAGAGCTGGCAGCACCTGTCACTGGGTGGAGAGAGGGTGTTCTGAACGGAACCGTTCCCTGCCCCCCCCCCCCAAAAAAAATTCATGTATTGAAGACCCTGCGGGAAGGCAGCTGAGTACGAGCCAGGAAGAGAGATCTCACTAGAAACCGAACTTGCCGGCACTCTGATCTTGGACTTCCAGTCCCCAGGAAAAAAATTAATGTTTTTGTTTAAGCCACCCCGTCTGGTATTTGGTTACGGCAACCTGAGCCGATGAATGCAGAGGGCCTGAAGTTTAGCTTCTTGAGCCAGTTAGGGCTAACTTTCAAAATATTTTGCTTGAGGAGAATTTCTAATTTCGGCAGCTTTGGGAACAATGAGGGGCTCTGCCCATTAGCTGACAGCAGCCATCGGTCCCACCCGGAGAAGGGGGAAGCCTGTTCATGTTGCTGTGATGGCTGGGCTCCTCCACTGCTCCAAACTAACCCTTCACTACATCAAGCTGGCTTAACACTGGACAGTCAAATGTAACATTGTCTAGGAAAGCCTTTAAGTTAACTAAAAGCCTAAATAAAAATGGGTGCCCTTCTCAGGGCCCCTTTGTTGGCGGCTCTCCTGGTTTCCCACTTCTTCTCTTCGTAGCCCAGGGACGCCCTCTGAACTGCATTTCACAGGCTTCAGCTGGAGATCAAGGCTTTAGAAAACAAGACTGGTCCTCGGAGGCTTCCTTAGGAGTCAGCTCCTCCGGGCCTTGTTTCCTGCTGCAGGCTGGGACTTCACACTCAGTTTCTTCGCTTTTCATCTCTCAGAGGACAAACTACCAGAGGAAGAAAGAAAATAGCCCTTCTCCTTTCTGACTGTTTCTCCCCTCGTTCTGACTCCCACAGGGAGGGAGAAGAGATGAAGGGGGAGGGAGAAAGCCAGCTCCCTGGTTCTGCGTCAGCGCTGAGAGTTCAAAGGCTCTAAACCGAATCTCCCACAATTTACAATGACCCACAGGCTCCAAGGCAGTTTAGTGGTTTTTTCTTTTATGCAATATTCCAGTTCGCCTAAGTCTTAGTTGAATTTTCTATTATTAAAACAATAACAGCAGCGCTGCTTGGTTCCGATAGATTGGGCCGCACAAGTTGTGATTGTCAAAGCGTGAGTTGGTAATGCATTGACTTGAAATTTTTCTTTGATTGTTTCTTAGACATTTATTTACAACAAAATTGTAAGCTTGCTGCATAGGGAATACATCTTCGCTTGGGTCAAACCCCTCGGCATATACAACGGTAAGGGGTATACACTGGGTGATTTCTGTGGCCTCTAGACACCTGTGTAAATGAACACGTGGTTAAGGCGGCAGTTTCTATTAAGGCCGTATTTAAGATACTTATCATGTCATAAAAGTGAGTTTTTAATAAAATTGAATATATCTACTTAGTGGAAAAAAGACACTATTATAGAAATGCCCATAAAATATGTAGTTAATATTGGACTATTTTTTGTTGTATTTCACACATGTAACTTCTTTTTGTTCCTGGTTTTACTAAATATAACAAAAGACGGGCACACAAAGATGGTGACATTTTTAGTTTTGAAATTACTTATCTGTATTAAAATGGCAAAAATGGGTGATCATTCTATCTAAGAAGACCCACCCATCCCGCTCTCTAAGCTCATTAATTTATTAACCGGAGTCGTAATGAGTGATCGCCAGGAAATAATTAACAGTGCAATGGAAATGACAAGCTTCACTTTCTGAATAAGTGGGTGCATGAGATGTGGTAGAGTGGTCTTTCCAACCTAGTAGTGATCACTTAAGTCTTGTGAAATTCCTGAAGATTTAGTATAAGTGAATAGGAAAGCTATTATTTGTGCATTAGATAAATCCAACTTAATTGTAGACACAACTCAATAATTGCTTCAGTGTCTTTTCATACATTAGGAAGTTTTAAGTCTCAAAAAAAAATAAACAACAACAAAAACAGGCACTTGAGATTTTAATTATTAAGCTCAGTACAAATCTTGCTTCATCCTTGATTTTTTCAGAAGTCATACTTTCATGTGTTACAACAAGTCACCAACAAATCTCTCCTTTATAATCGATAGTTTGTGGAGTCCCTATCGTTCCTGCTTGTGCTGTTATATTCTTAAAATTCTTAAGAGGCTCTGGACTGAGGGAGGGCCTGATGCAAATCTCAGCTCTGCATTTTGCTATCTTAGTAATTAATCACTGTGGGTTTACTCCATAATTCAGAAAATGATAGGTCTTATACCATAGTACTGTTATAAGCATTAAGTGAAATAACATCTATAAAATTAGGACTTAACATGGTGCCTGGAATATAATTTTAAGTGCTTAATAAATGTTACCTATAACTAGATCATAAGGTGAAAATTGAAGGAAAACAAGGGAAATAATCACAAGCTAAAACTTATACTTTTGAACTGATTATAATTCTTTTTATTTATTTATTTATCTTTATTGATTTCAGAGAAAGGAAAGGAGAGGGAGAGAGAGAGAGATAGAACCATCAATGATGGGAGAGTCATTGATTGGCTGCCTCCTGCACACCCCCAACTGGGGATCGAGCCCACAACCCCAGCATGCGCCCTGATCAGAAATCAAACCCTGATCGCCTGGATCTTAGGTTGATGCTCAATCGCTGAACCACGCCCAGCTGAGCCTGATTATAATTCTTAAAAAACGTTAGCTATTTAATATTTGACCAATTAACGTGACCAACTATTGTCTGTAATTTTTTGTTGGAAATGACAATTTCTTAAGGCAATACACATGCTGGACAGCATTTTTATCTTATTATAAGCTAAATTTCATCCTTACAAAATAAAATACCTACTCAACTCTTTCAACATTTTTTACCAATTTATCCATTGATGAAAATCTTAAAAAAAAATTTAAAATAAAAACTGAAAATGTACGTCTTTGACCAAACAAAGATATTTCATTTTATTGAAAAATACATGCACATATCTGGTTTGTATTTATCTTAAATCCTTAAGTAGATGTGGAAAACATGTATATTTTTTCAGTGTTATTGGTCTGCTGATAGGTTTTGTCACTGAATGCAAACTTTGATTCAGTTCCTGTTGAGGATTAAGCTTATGTAATGATTGTGAATAAGAAAAGTCATAATAAACCACTTGTCAATTATACCTTGACATGCTTATTTGTTAATGTTTTGTTCTAAATAGCATGTTTCATTGAAATATATCAATAATAATATTCTCTAATATTAAACTTAACCATTTATAGGATTTCAGTTTTTACTTAAGAAATGCACAATTGATCAGTGCATTTTCATTAACTACCCCTGCAGGAAGCCTCTCTGGACTGTGAACCAGGAGCTGCTATTGACAGCTATCCTAGCAGAAGACGTGGTATTAGCCTGGGCTCCTCAATCTACAAAATGAGGAAAACTCACAATGAGTTGCCAGTGTTCTTACAGTATTTCAGACTAAGTAGTTTGATTGTATTAATTCGAGTTAAATATACAAACATCTTCATACTCTAGCTGCTACCTTGGTCAGTATGGTAGGCACTAGCTCCAAACAGCTAAATAAATTGAAATTAAATAAAATTTAAATGCAATTCCTCAGTCCCATTGGCCACACTTAAAGTGCTCAATATCCCCATGTAGCTAGTGGCTACATATTAGAAAATGCCAATACAAATCATTTCCATAGCAACAGGAAGTTCTAGTGGGCAGCACTGGTCTAGAGTTTCCATTTTCTGTAGTAATAAAAACTAAAGCTAAAAAGAATTATTGAAAAAAAGAGTAAATACTCATTTTGCCCTCCTGCTCATTCCTTTGTTTTTTTCCTTTCTTGTATTTGTTCCTTGTCTCAGTATCAACCAATATGATTTCAGTGTCAAAATGAGATAAAATAATTTATTTTAATTAAAAATTAATTTAGAAAAACAAAGTAAATCTCACACTTCCTAGGAAATTTAGAGAATGATATAAAAAATGATATTTTCAATACTCCATGTTAGATGAATATTTATAAATGTAACTCCAAACTAAAAATCTATTCATCTGTAAATTAGGCAAAATTAGAAGACAAAATTCATTTTCAATACTACATGTTTAAGAGAATTCTCCACCCTTTTCCCATATTTTCTTTCTTTTTTTTAAATGTTTTTATTGATTTCAGAGAGAAAGGGAGCGAGAGATAAAAACAATGAGAAACATCGATTGGCTGCCTCCTGCACACCCCCTACGGGGATGGAACCCGCAACCCCTGGCATGTGCCCTGGTTGGGAACTGAACGCGGCAACCTCCTGGTGCATGGGACTGTGTTCAACCAACTGAGCCACACTGGCAGAGCTCCCATATTTTCAAAGAAAGTTACACCTCAGGATATTTTTTTCACACTTATCTTTCTTAAGAAAAGTGGCAAATCCTGATACTTCTGGGCCATTTTGCTAGGAGTAGAGACCACTGAGCCCCCAAAGCAGAACACTCTGCTCCCACTTCTAACGGCCAGTCTGTGCTCGGGTACAATGGGTTCCTTTGCCTGCCTCTAGGCTGTGAGCCCAGGTACACCGTGCTCTCCCTGTGCCATTTTCTCTCCAGAACAAGGCTTTTTCTCTTTCTCCTTCAAGTTTAGACTATCTTGCAAGAGTGAACTGACTTCAATTCAGAGAAAAGTGATCTCACTTTGATCTAGGAACATACCACAAATAAGCTTTTATCTGAAAGTCCTGCACTGGTTCAACTATTTCAAAAATTGGTTCCCATAGGGCTATTAGGTCTCCACCATTTGTTCCATTAGCCAGAAATTGGGAGGAGATAAAAGCCTTTAGTAAACTTAAAGTACAATATACAATAGTGTTTCTTAACCAGTTTTTTTTCCTACTACTGTCCCCCTAAGAATATTTTTAAAATATTTTTCCTAATCCCCTCATCATGAAATTTTAATACGTCAGATATACTGTACATCTAATTACTATATGTGTGCCCGTGCTTTGTGCAGAAAAAGAGTAAGAAATTTTCACTTTCCAAAAATCAAGGTTTACCTCTTTGGAGGCAATATTGCAACCTTTGATAATGCCTGATAATCAGGAATTGAAATATCAGAAATAGATACTATTTTCAAGATCCTTTACCTATGCTACAGTGCACTGCCATATATATTTCAAAGATTATAGCTTCCATGAGTGTGGAGATTAAGAATTTTCTTTTCCTCCTGCATACATCATAATTTGCATACATTAGTAGTTTAGTAAAGAAATACTTTCTTTGGGCTTTCTAAGAAGTCACAGTATCTGAAGTCACAGGACCTTGATCTTTGATATCTTATGTCATTCTACTCCATCATTTTCAATGTCACTGTTTATACGCAGGGGAGGATTGTGAAAGAATAAGGGACAAAGACATGGGAGGAGGGGAGAAAATGGATGAAGACACCTAGATAATCACTTGGAGCACATTTTAAAATTTTCTAATAGCTATTAACTCAAACCCATTGTCCAAGAGCTTACCCATGACTCTTTTTCTGAAACCTCTTAACATAATAGATTAGCACTTGAAGAGCAACTTTTATTCCTCACCTTGAATTATTAAAATGCCCCACCAATTCCTAAGAAAATAATGTTCAAATGTTGAGCACTGAGCTCAATATGAGAAAGTTTGTCATACTTTAAGGAAATAATAGCTAAAGATTTATACCAACCTATATTCCATTCAGTCAAAATATCCCATTCATATTGTCACTAGAAAGGAAACAGGCTGAGGTGGGTCTGCCTCAGCATGGTCTGGAATGTGTGGGTTCTTCACTTCATGCAAGAAAGATTTCACAACATGAATCCAGGTGATTTTGAGAGTATGTTTATTAAAGCTGGGGTAGTGAAACAAAGGAATAGCTTAGAACAGAAAAGACAAGATCACAGCAACAAGAGTGAGCCTTGGCCCTTTGGAAACATGAAGAAAAATATTGAGCCTACATGAGACTGCTTTGGCCCTTTAGAAGGAAAGTCAAAGAGGCAGAAGAAGTGAGCCACACTGGGCTGCACGGACTCAGGAAATAAGTTACAGAGGCAAAAAAAAAAAAAAAAGAGCCCTTGGTGACAGGTTCAAGGGGTTAGCCTGGAACAAGCTGCTGCTGCCCACTGCTCCCCTGGTTTCAAGTCTCCTGGGAGCCTTTAGAGCTCAGGAGAAAGAGCAAATTTGCATACCTAAGGAAAAAAGGGGAGGTACAAGTGTATTCAAGGGAGTGCACATCTATCATTCTTTGTCTTGAGGGTTTTTATGTTTTCTAAATGTAGGAATTTTAGGGGAGATCTCAATCAGAATATTCATCAGTTTTACAGGGTTTTTTTGTTTTTTTATATATGCTGATGCATCAGAATGAGTGTATAGAGGAATCAGGGTATTCTCTGGTCAGTTTCACCTTCAAAGAATGTCATTGCTAAGGGACCAAGGTGGGTCTGGGCATGGTCTGGAATGTGTAAAACATTTGCTCCTAAGAGTCCTTGGTAAGGGAAGGGAAGATCATGGGATTTACTAACTGGCTATAACCTGCTTGGCCATTTGTCTAACCATTTGCCTCAGTTTTCTTCATCCCACTTGCCAGGAAATTCTCCTAGCTTCTTATTAACCTGCCTCAATATCATTTGAAAAATCAACAAATCTTTATAATTAAGACAATAAATAAGGGTCTGGCAAGAGAGGTTCAGTCAGGTGAGCACCATCCTGTGTACCGAAAGATTGCTGGCTTGACCCCCAGCTGGGCATGTACAGAAGGTAACCGATTGATGTTTCTCACATGGATGTTTCTCTCTCTTTCTCTTTCTCTCTCTCTCTCCACCCTCCTTCCTCTCCCTAAGCATGTCCTCAGGTAAGGATTTTTTTAAAAAACAAAAACAAAAAATAAGGCTTTTCCTTCATTTCTCTTCACATGGCAATAAAAAAGAAATATGGGGATTTTAAAGTGTAACAAGATATTGTTCTTAAGATGTATTCAATTAAAGTAATAAGCAAAACTATACTCTGATTTATTCTACCATTCAATGGTTCATTCATTCACTCAACAAATATTTAATTTGGAGACTATGTGCCAGAGGAAAGCACATTTATCCTATAGAAACTGGTGCTGAGAGATCATTCTTGCTCAACAATGGAGTCCCTCCTTTTTCAGCTTAGATTCTCACAAGAAAAGGGATTATTGTCTTTTCCTTTGTTTATAGTTTCTTAATGAAATTAGGCTCACGAAGACGTGGGTCTGCTTTGCCTCCTTTCTCTCCTTAAATCTTTCTATAAGTTCACAATAAATTACTTAGAACTTTCCGTCTGTACCAATCACATTCCAGAACATTTCTTTTGGGGGCAGAAACAAGCTTTTCATTAAAACTACTCCAACCATACAAGGTTCTGATGCTTTCCTTTCCACCTTCTTTTTGTCCAAGTAAAAACTTCAACTTGCAAGTGCTGAGAGAATACAACTAGAGGAAATTGCTCTTTTCCTATACAATTCAAGACTACTTCTCCCTCTTCCCTCCATCACCTCCTGCCTTTTAATTTCCTATCACAATATAAAAATCATAATTTTTACATAAGTTACCTCTAAAAGAAGCACTTCAAATAATTGCATGGTTAAAAAGCTGACACTACCTGGCTAGACTATATTGAAACGCTGCCCTACAACTGCTATTCATTTTGGGGAAGAAGGGTAAAGTTATAAGTATTCACCCTGCACACATTAAAACTCCTTTATTTTCTCCTTCAATTTGTCTAGGAAGAAAAATCCTCTTACTGTGAGGCTAATATTTGTTTAAAGTATTTTCCTGTGAGTTAGCGAATAAAGAAAGTAACATACAGGGACACGCAGAAAGAACACAAGTGATAAGAAGGTCATGATGACATGCCCCTTCCTCTCAGAGCCAGAAAAACATGCCAACTTGCCCTGTGGGACCTGCTACTAGGAAGGAGAGCTTCTCCCTGGGGAGCTAAAACCTGACACCAGCTTCATAGAAAAGTGTTTCTCAGCATCGCATCACACTCTTGCGCATGTTTAGAGGCTACTGCAGCCCTCAGTGAGTGTGAGAATGGCCTATACATCGGGTGCAGGTGAGGTAGGAATGGCCCGCGGTACATGTCTGATCTTCTGATCTGAAGTGAAATAATTTCTTAACACAGACTGTGCTTCTATTTTTTTCTTAATCCTCACTGGAGGATTTTTTTCCCTTACTTCTCAGAGAGACAGAAGACAGAGAGAGAGAAAAAGAGAGAGAAACATCCACGTGACAGGGACACATCGATTGGTTGCCTGACACATGCCTCCCAACCAGGCGGGGATCGAGCCCGCCCCCGAAGTACATGCCCTTGACTGGAATCGAACCCGAGGCCCTTCAGTCCGCGGGCTGACGCTCTAACCACTGAGAAAACTGGCCAGGGCTGGACTGTGCTTTTAAACCCAGAGATGGAATCTTTACTTTTTCAAGTCTCTCATTTTGTCTTTCTTCATTGCAAATATGTGAGGTGGCATCCTATCTATTGAGTATGCAAATCAGGAGGTCAGCGAAGAAGAAAGAAGACAGCTTTTCATTATGTATTTAGCTGGAACGAACAGTGCAGCAAATCTGTGGGGCGTACACAGGGTTTCCATGGAAACTGTCCTATATGAAAGAGTGCCCGCGAGGCTGGCCGATTGCTGTGGCCATCACCAGCCATGGTGACGTTTGCAAATCCAACCAACTAACTTTAAAGTAACTTGCATGGTAAATGGGCAAGTTACTCTCCTCTCACTGCTCTGGAAATTGAAGGTCAAGCAGGAGTCATGCGTATGTGTTTTAGTGAATTTCTACAGATTTTAAAGTGACTTTTAGTTCTGCTTTTGGTTTTTCTACTTTTGTTTCCATCGACTTAGCTCTAGTATGTATTATTTGAAACCACTGTTGATGGGCTCTAGCCACTTTATAATACAGATATTTATATTTGTGGTCCCAGGAATCAGAAACCACAATTTCTAGGAATTTGTTTGTATTCAGAAAATGGATAAAAGGCTTATAATTGATAGAGCTGCCAGTTTGTTTCTTCCTTCTACAACAACTAGAAATTGTGTTTCTTTTCACATATTATAAGTTAAACCACGGAAATTACTTTTCAAAGGCTCCTCAGGAAATTGCTCATCTAAATGTATCTTGCAAAAAACGTCTCCCTTTTTCTTGTATAATTCTGGCTAATGCATACCCACCCTTGGCTGTTTTTTCAAAGTGACAAGTATTGAATATATTCTTCTAGATATAAAGCTGAAAGGTTGATTTGATGCTAAACTGATGAATACCAGAGTCAAGGGAAGAAGGAAAGAGTATCAGTGGAGAGGGAGGAAGCTTTGGTAAATGTCTCTGGTAGCTGCCAACGCATTTAAAATATTCAAATTCTGAAAGATAGCCCTAGAAAACTGAAAAGTCAGTTGAGTCTTTACTTTAACCACCACTGTTCCCTTCTCCTCTGTGGGCATAAAATAAAAGTAACAGGCAATCCCTGTTTTTCTATTTTGTTCTGCTGTGAATCGGGCGTCTGAGGCTTGAGCAACTGGAAGCATGGCGTTGTCATCAACTAGAAAGGCAGAAACTCCTGTGGGGCAAGCTTGGCGTCAAAGTGTAAAGCTCAGGTCTGAACATGTGAAGACTTTTCAGTCATCTGAGTAAACGACAGGTAGTCTGTGGATTTCTGAGTCTGAGCAAAGTCTGGAAAAGAGATGAGTGACCTTAGAAAACAGAAATGCAGCAAGCGCACAGCCACTACGTTGGGTCAGAGTCAGAGAACAAACTGGAAAAAGAGACTGAGGAGCAGAGCCACCTCCCCGCACAATCCTGGGAGACACCGTTCGTATGTTTGTCTTGAGTAAATGGCATCTCTTGGAATCGTGCAATTTGCGGCCCACCTGAGAATGTGAGACGTGAGGTAGAATATGCAAGAGTGTCTGATATCCTAGAAGCCAAGTGGAAAAAGTGCCCGGGATAGAAAATTATCAACCACGGAAAGAAATACGAGGAAGGCTGAGACTGGACTGTCGCAGTGGGCATCGCAGGGTCGCTGACGACTTTGACAGGAGCCGTTTTCACTGGCCAGTAGGGGGCAAAAGACTAATAGAATAAGCTCAAGAGAAATGGGAGAACAGGAACGGAGACTGGGGTTATAGATCCACTTTAAAGTAGGTTTTTAATTTATTTTTTGTTTTTTTTGTTTGTGCAAAAAAGAGCAGAGAAATAGGGCAGTAACTGGTAAAGTGGACCAAAAGAATGATTTTTTAAAAAATTATAGGATGGGAGAAACAATAGCAACTTTTCCAGAAAGGGAAGGCTGGTGATGTAAATGGGGAAAGGGGAAAATCACTAGAGTGAACAAATGATGTGACAGGTTTTAAATAAAAGTGCTATCTAAAGAAGACAGTCACCGGACACTGGAACAGAAGCAGGTTGGCAGACGGACACGGTGAGGGGAGACTGAATGGTTTCTGAGATGTCACAGGTTGGGGTCTCTTGAAGCAAAACTGAGATGGAGCTTAAAATATTGAATATTTATTAGGGATTGACACCTATGGGAAAGAGAGGGAAGAAACAGGATTCAGAAGAAGAAAAATTCAAACTGAGATGAGTACATGACAAAGCCTAACCCAACCCCAAAGAGGGCTCCGGTGCCTTATGCCAACTCCACCCATGTCCCTCCTAAACAGACACTGGATTTGGGTTTCCTCTGGAAGGGTGACCTCTTGGGCTCTTGTTCGGGGGGTGGACTTTGAAGGAGCAGGTCACAGGAAGACACCTCGGGCCAGCTCGCTCTCCCAGCAGCTGGGGTAGCGGCCCTTTCCTTGAAGGCGGGTGTGTGTCCACCAAATAGAATCGTGTCCACTTTCTCTGTACAAAGAGGCAAACACAGTCAGTACTTGGGAGTGAGGAAGGACCATGGAATTGGGGGTGGTGACTGAGGAAGGACCGTGGAATTGGGGCGGTGACACGGAGGGCTTGAAGATAGAGGAGAGGTATGGCATTGCCACCTAGGCGAGTGATCAGTGAGTGCGCTAGACAAATACACTCTCTGTGCAGCTTTATGGGTCTGTTTTAGGTTTATTAGTTATAAACTCCAAGTGACATCAGACAGTGTGGAGGTTTGGTTTTCTCCAGTCACATTCGCCTGTATATGTATAGTTTCAGGAACAGAGAGAGAGAGAGAGAGAGAGAGAGGGAGAGGGAGAACCGAGATATCAAACAGTTAAAAGGGAACCAGATCATTGAGGGACTTGCAGGACATTTTTAAGGACCTTGTCTTTTTACTCTGAATGAGATGGGAAGCCATTTCAGGTTACTTTAACTCTTTTTATTTTGAAAAATAATACACATATAGGAAATTGCAAAGAAAATGAACATGCAGCTCAATAAATTTTCACAAAGTGATCACCCATATAACTCTACCCAGGTCAAGGAATAGAGCATGGCCAGCACTTGGGAAAGCTCCCTGCTGACCCTCTCTCAATTGTTACTGTCTTCCTCACTATTAATGGTATTTATGTTGCTAACATTTATCGTAATTCCTTTCTTCTTAAAACAAAACCAAACAAAACTTATGCCCTCAAAGCTTGCATCCCTAAAAACTAAAGATTAGGATTTTACTTTTTAAAAATCTTTTCATAAATGCAATCAAACAATATATACTTTTTATGTCTGGCACTTTTGTTCTACATGATGTTTTTGAGATTCATTCATATTGTTGCATTTCTAAGTTCAGCCAACCACAGGATCAGACCTGGGTTTGGTTTTCAAAAATTGCAACCCTGTAACTATAGAAGATAGTTTTGTGGAGGGAGTTGTTTTTGTTTGTGTTTATGTCAGAATAATATAGAAGATTTCTGAGTCCTGACCCAGGTTGTGAGATTGGAATTTAAAGCCCTGGGCTCATCTTCTCCTCTCTCCAAACTCTCCAGCACATTTAAAGCCATTGACCCAATGTCAAGTTCTTATTCTCCATTCCCACAATAATGTTTTATGGCAGCCATTACTTGATCGCTTACTTTGTCTTCTGTAGACACTAGCTGTTTAGTTACTGTGGGCCATGGACTACTTGTGTTTTATTTCCCATGACAATAGAGTCAATGATACCTTTTAATCTAATCAGGTAGAAAAACAACTACAGACTCATGTTTTTAAAATTCTATTGATTTTACTCTGACACAGTCAAGTTTCAGTCAGGAAAATAGAAACATTAAAAGTATTATGTGAATAAAAAGTTTACTATAAGCATTAGAACATACACAAATGTAGGAAGAGCTGGAAAAGGGAAGACAGGAGGAGAAGAGTTGAGAAATAACAAGTCGTTAACATGACAGTGAGTGGGTAGGTAGGAGCATGCAGGAAAATCCAAGTCGTATACGTCCGGCCACAAAAATGGGAACACAAAAAGCGCATTTGTGGAGAGGCCTGTGGAAGCTGCTACCTCTGTGGAAATGGCAATAAAGCAGCCAGGAGCTGGAGGAGCTGGAAGCTGGGGCCTACTCTTGTGTCTGTCTGTATGTCTGAGACCAGGAGCTTCCAAGAGTACTTACCTCTCCTTCACAGTGACTTGTGCAATCTTGCATGAGTGCCCCCCTGGATCAGCTCTAATCTAGAACCATACAGAACAGAAATGATCCTGGAAAATATATTCCCTAGGCTTAGATACAAATGGCAGTGCCAAGCTAACCAGCTCTGCATATTCTGTTTGTTATGAACAATATTGATTGTTTTTCATGTATTAATCACCCTTGCATTCCTGGAAATCCTACTTGGTAGTGTTATATTTTATTTATTTTTTTAAATATTTGCTGAATTCATGTTGCTAAAATACTTTGTGAATAGCATTTTGTATGTATATTTATAAATGAGATCTGCCTGTAATTACCCATTTTTTGTAATCTGTCATATTTTGGCATTAAGTTTATGTTGGCCTCATAAAATGACGTTGCAATGCTTATTTTTCTATTTCCTGATAAAATTTATATAAAATTACATACACACACATATATAGATAGATAGATATAGATAGATATAGATGATATAGATATAGATATAGATATAGATATAGATATAGATATAGATATAGATATAGATATAGATATAGATATAAGATATATATTTACAAACTATTTTGTGGAATTAATCAGTAAAATTACCTGGACCTGGAGTATTTGCTGTAGAAATCTAGATTCATTTTTTTAAATATGGATCCTATTTAATAGCTAAAGAGCAATTCTAATATTTTATTTTCCCTGTCTACTTTTATGTTTATTTTTCTAGAAATTGTCTATTTCTACATCTACATTTTTAAATTTATTGGCATAAAGTTGTTCATAATATTCTTTTGTTTCCCTAATACAGTATTAGCATTATGATTATTTTAACTGTCTGAATATTCTGAATATAATGTTCAAGCAGATTTCTTCATAATGTCATCATAATAAATTTCAAAAAGTAGAATCACTAGGACCAAAGGCTAGTGACAGGCTCTTTGTACATTTTACTAAATTAACCTTTATAAAGTTTGATATTACTAGTAGTAAAGAAAAATGCATATTTTTTTTATAGCCTCGGACATTCTTATTATAATAATCATGTTCCATTTTATCTATTTTTTTGTCAATTTGATATACTAAAAATAGTATTCTCCTACTTAATTTTATTTGCATTTATTTAAATTTATTTGAAGGCTGAACATTCTTTTTCCAAATTTTTATTTGTTATATATTTCTTTGTGAATTGATTGCTCACATCCTATGAATTACATTTTGATTTAAGACTAAACAGGCAAAATCTAGAAACAGGAAAAATAGTCAAACTCTTTTAATATGGCTACTGACCAAAGAGTGTACTAATAGGATGGTATTGTTTCTTATTTAAAATACTGCAAGTTGTACTTTTTTATGTGTATGTGTGCAACAAAATTTTGCAGCTAGCTATTTTACATAACTCTTCTCTGTCAATTTTATTTGTGGAGATCTATTTCTATGCATAATTTTCAGGGTAAAAGAAGACTGCATATAAATGTTTTCCAAATTATCTTATAAGTTAATATTATCATTATAATACCAAATTGGCTCTTGAAACAAAATTGTTTCTATAATAAACAAACTAATAAAATTAATATGCAACAGATGCATTCAACAGATCTTAGAAGTCTTTGTTGCTAAAAATTTCCAAAATAAATTCTTAAAATTGATATAATACAGCAACAGATAAAACATCATCAGTTTTTTATTGCTATTAAGTGAATATTTATAACCTGAAAAGTGTATACTGATTTTAAAAATAATGTACAATTTCTTACTCATTACTTCACATCAATTTTTAAAATAACTGATTTACAACTAATTTAAAAAGCCATCCACGTTTCCAAGTAATTACTTTAATAGGTACAGTAATGTGATGAAGTATTAACACATGGAGTGTACATAAATGAAAAACTGTTGGAAATATCGTAGCTTAATTATGTAACTGCTGTAACAGGTATTCTTATTATGAAATCTTGATAAAAATAAAAATTATAAGTAGATGAATAGAAAATTGTATCATTGAATTAACCTTGAACTATTTTTGCTCAAGTGTTTATATCTCTGCCCTTATATCAGGGCATGTGTGGGTACTAAATATTACTGATCATTTTCTAGCAGAATTTCTCAGCACTAATGCCTCCTTAAATGTAAGTTTATTTTTATAGTTCTTGTTTTAACAGTTCTTTTTCTATTCCTCTAATTCCAACTTCAGAAAATACTGCGGTCTCTCGTGGGCTCGTGAGGCGGCCTAGAATAGTGGTTCCAAGCTCAGATCCTAGAATCAGACGACTACACCCACCCTGACTTCATTATTACCAGCTGTAAGAAACTGGATCCAGTCCTTCACCGCCGCAAGGCCTCGGTTTCCTTCTTTATAAAATCATAATAATAGTATTTCCTACTTCACAAAATTGTTGTGACAATTAAAGGACAAACCCAGGGACTGACACCTTGCCTGGTCACTCACACCCTAAACCTGAGTCATTCCAGATGCCTTCCCTTCTCTACCCAACCCCTGAACACTCCACCTCCTGCCAATTCCCATTCCTGAAACTTCTATCATCGTGACCTCCCCTCTCAACCACTAGTAAGTCTTCATCACTCCTCCTGCATTGCTTCCATCAATAATTTCCTAATTTGCCTCCTTCCATTTTTCCCTCCCACTCATTCTTCCAGAGAGTGATTATTTCCAAAATAGGAACCTAACGATGTCACTAACCCAGTGTGAAACCACGGGGTGAGGGCGCCCCATTTAGGCCCCCAAAGCTGTCATCTGGCCTTCAGTTTCTAGCCTCTAGCATTGGTTTCCTCCTCTCTACGCCCATCAAATCTACCTGCCTGCTGGCTTCTAAAAATAGCATAGCTATTTAGTTCCACATTTTTTCTCTTACCCCTTATTTTTGAAGAACCAGCTCCAGGACACGCCCTCTGTGAATTATTCCGTCTCCTCCCTTTCCCCGTGCCCAGCTAAGGCAGAGCTGACCTCTTTCACCTCTGTGTTCCCACTATACTCTGTACAAACATGTATTGTGTGCTGGCACTTGGTGCCCTCGTTTCTGTGTATTTCCTGCTAATGCACTCTAAGGGTTGTATCCTCAGCATCAAATGCATGTCCAATAAAAAGCACAAACAAATGTTTATTATTGAATAAACGAGATGAAAGTTCCATGGCTCTCTAACCTCAATTTCACTACGGTGGTTAATCAAAAGAAATAGAACAGAAAATTATATGCAATTCCTTGTCAGTTGTTACAAAAGATTTACAGATTTATGCTTTTATTATTTTTTCCCCGGCTTACAGGTAAATCTACTGCATGGCCTCAAGTCACTTTCTCATCCTGACGCTATTTTACAAAGCAAAGAAAACCTGAAGAAAAAAGCAAGTATCTCCTGGAATACTCGTCTTCTCTTCTCGTTCTTTAATTCCTTGGAAACCTTATTATATATATACATATATTGTCGATTATTCTTTGCTATCTATAAAGTAAGCTCTCTAAAAGGTATGTTTATGGAGACAGCAGGATGGATACTAGCTTATTGGTTGACCAATATAGAGATCAACCCCAAAAACCCAGCAGTTTTGTCATTCTAAATAACTTGATAACCCTATTTTGATATCTAAAGTCTGCGTTTTTAAGCAATTATCATCTTGAGAAAGATTATTAATTTTGCTATTCTATAACGCTATAATTTCCCCATTAGCATTCATAGGGTAGTTGTAAAACCAGTTCCCAAAAAAAGTGAATCTATTTTCTATTGATCTCTGACCCGTTTTTGAGGCACAACTGACCTGAAAATCTGTGCCACAATAAATATTTGATACTCAGAAATGCTGGCAACTTACTAAGTAAAAGAATTATCTCCAATGTCTGTGGTATTAATCTGAAATCAGCAAATAAAGGCACTAAATTATAGAAATACAAAAGAGAATCCCACAGGTTATAAATCAGCAAAAAACACCAGGAAATGAGTTTTCAATTACTCTCTCTGAAATATCATTTGTGTGCTAGCAGTAAGGAAACACGTGGTCTAACAGTGCTAGTCCTCAAGGAAATGATACAACCTGCATTATTGTGTATATCTACAGGGAAGATCAATACAATCCATTACAATAAAATGTCATGAGTGTTATGACAATGTAAATACGGCACTTTATGAGAACTGAAATCTTACATTTCATGTTGCAGTCACAGAAATAAAACTTTTTAGATGAGTAAGGCTGCTTGCCCCCACGGGGAACAATCTTTAGGTGTCCATCCAGTTCCAATGGCTATCTGTAAAAGTAGCTAGATTATTCTTTGATTAAAAATTTATGGAAACTAAAAAACTATTAACTAGCATGATTGAATCCACTTTAAGAACAATCCACTTATTTTGCCTTTCTATAACAAAAATTAATTAAGCAATTACAAGAGAGAGTTATATACAATCTTCCAAGTCTCCCACCCTGAGGACATGAAGAGATGCTTAAACTGGTTATGCTAAAAGGAGGGTCCCATTCTGGCCTAGTCTCCATTTCTCCTTCCAGATCCAACTCTTCTGGATCATTCTGTGTTCCATTGGGTCCTCCCTTTCCTGAAGGCCTTGAGTATTGGCATTTTTAGTATTTGTAGGATGTCCTTAGATTTTGTGAACTTACTAATATGCCTGGAATAAGCTCTGCAAAGTGGAGACAGACAACTGAATTTGTTAAGCTGAAGCTAGTGCCTCTTTTAGTGTACAAATAAATTCCCGTTTATAATCTAAATGACAAAGACATTCCCCATTGGGCAGAAACATACATACTAGATATTTTCTAGATGTCTAGATATTTAATATTGCCTCTATTAAATATTTCCTCTATTACTGGCTTAAATCATTCAGAAGTTTTTCCTATGTAGCCATTTAAAACCCAAATTCTTTAGGACAGTATTTATATAGGACAATATATTCTTACAGGCATAAAAATTGTGTAAGAAATGGAAAGGACATTGTCACAGAACGAAATTTTGTTTCTTAACTCAGCGTCTCCCAAATGGTGGTCTGTGGATATGTGCCCCAGTGTCCATAATAAAAATTTTGTAAAGGATTTGTGCATTATCAAATTTCAGAAACATTTATATTGTTATACCTGATCCCAAAGAACCAAACCTTGACACTCTTTTCAGCTTTCTCTTTTTCTTTCTTTTTTCTCTTTCTCTTTCTTTCCCTCTCCTCTCCCCTCTCCTCCCCTCTCCTCCCCTCTCCTCCCCTCCCCTCCCCTCCCCTCCCCTCCCCTCTCTCTCTCTCTTCAGGTATTACATTTTTAAAAGGATAAAAGCCATGGAACCCCTCTCCTTACAGATTTTTTTATGGCTTCTACAACATTGGGGAATAAAAAAAAAAAACCCACCCAGGTTAAGAACCAGAGAGCCTAGGTTAGGAAAACACTGTTCCTAACTTAATACAAAAGATTTTAATATTATTTCCAGGCCCCATGACCTTCTAATAGACTGTCCTAGCAGATGAGGTACCTCTTAGAAATGCGTTACTACCATGAATTCCTGCCGGCTATCATCTATGCCAGCATTCCCCAAAATGTGTTCTAGAGAGTAATGGTACATGGGAGATGTTCTAGGAAGGAAAATAAATACAGGAATATCTTCTGTAGTCCATATATTATACTGAATCATATGAAAATGCCATTTCTAGAAAATTTCATATGGTTCAAACTAACAATATTTGAATGTATCAAAAAAGTTAAAGCCTACAGTTTTCTTCTATCCTTAAACATTTTTCTGCCATAATCTTGCTAAACAGAATTCATTAGCTTATGTTTTTGCCAATAAATATACTAATAATTATACTTGGTCAAAAATCAAACTGAGAATAGAAGGACAAACAAAATAGAAACAGCCTCACAAATAGAAAGAACAGACTGACAGTTTCCAGATTGGGGCTGGGGTGGGGAGGGTGGGGAGCTGGGTGAAAAAGGTGAAGGATTACAAAGTACAAATTGGTAGTTACAAAATAATCGTGAGGATGTGAAGTACAGCACAGGGAATATAGCCAGGAATATTGTAATAACTGCCTGATGCCAGGTGGGTAACTGAAATGTCAGGGGAACACTTTGTAAACTACATGACTGTCTACCCACTATGCTGTACACCTGAAACTAGACACAAACTAATATTGAATGTAAACTGTAATTGAAAAATAATAAAACTGGGGGAGAAAAACTGATGTTAAAGAGAATTAATCATTTGCTTTGAATAAACCAGCCAGCTACTAAGACAGCTTGCATAACCAAGTCTGGCAGTCCCAAACCCTACTCAAGATGCAACGCTGCATGGTGTGTAGTCAGACAGGTATTTATTCGCAAGAGCAGGGGGGTGAGGAAGATGTGTTCCCAGCGCTCCCGAGAGCCACGGACCGCGCAATAAAGGTTTTAAGAGCTGTAGTAATAGGCTTGGCACAATGCAGCAGCTATTGAGACTGAGAGCAGTTTAGAAGTTCCTCCTCACCGTCCAAACATCACAGGCCGCCATCATCCGTTTATCACCTTTCAATAGGGATTCTGTGTGGATAGGTTTATTCTGTTGTTTTTGTTGTATGTGGTCATTATTATTATTCTTACTATTATTTTGGTCATCTCTCTTGATAGGAACAATGTTTAGCCCATCTGGCCTCCATAAATAAAAAGCTTTTACCACATAAGGTCAGTTTGTTCTGTTTGGAAGATGGTGTAATATTACCAACTACAAAATAAGCCAATGTAATATTTATTCCCATTTCACCAACAGTATGAGTAGACGTTAAAGGTACTAACCAACTAAAATATACATATCAGGTTTTTTGTACTAGCCTTCAAATATCTGTATGTATATATACATATGTAAGTATATATAATATATAAAAATATATATACTTTTTTACTGAATGTGCAGAAGGAAATTTTGATATTTTTCTTCATTGGTTATTTTCATTACTTTACCATTTGAAACACAAATTTGCACCTCATTTCCAAGACACTAATTGTACATGTCTAATCCACCAATGATCACAATTTCGGTACAGCGTGCACAACTGAGCCAAAATGAGATGTAATTTCATTGCTGCTAGTAGCTCAAAACAAGTACTTTGGTTTGATAGACGGTATTAAGAAGATATTTCTCAACTTTAATTTCAGGCATACTATAATAATTGTTTCCTGGGTTTTCTGGAACATAATTGATACATAAATTTAGGATCAGGCTAGGTCACACAATGAGAAGTAGAGAAAAGCTTTTAAGATATTGGCAATTTATCTGCAGAAAAGGGACACAGATGTGTGGGCTTCTTTTTAACCCTAAATGTTCTAAATCATAAATACTGTAGCGGCAACATTACCCGAAAATGAATTCTCATAAATAATTCGTTTATTATTTTCCAGCTTGCATTCTATTAAAGTATCCTTCTTTATAGTTACATCTCAAAGCTTATTATCGTTGGTATCAAATATGCAAATGTCAGGACACAGATTTTATGAACCCGTATTTTGTGAGCACACAAATTCACTCTGTGAAATGTTAAATCTCGTTTTAAAAGGATCTAGTTTCAACAACATACTAATGGGTTTTCCCTAGCACTTATTATAGAAATACATAACTATTTTGAAAAAATACTAAATACCCTGAGCATGTGAAGAGATCCTAAGTAAAAAAAGTTTTCTCAAGCCTTAGCCAAACCAACTGGGAAAGGGTGACAAGTAGACACATAAGGAATAGCTTCTCTTCCTCTGTTTAAATTCCCTGAACTATGTCATCCAAAGAGGTGGGCTGCCTTTTCTGCAACAGGAAATAAGTCAAGGATGGGACACTGTGTAAAAGAACTAGTAGAAAGCAATGAAACCAGTTATTCATATTATCTTAAAATTACACAAATTGATAAAATTGAAAGCAAATGGCAACATTACTGTTGAAATAGAATATGTAAAAACAACACATTATGCCTGAGGTTCTCTCTCTCCCCAAATCATTATGACTATTATCTTAAGAAACCTTGTCCTTAGCACTTAGGGACTTAAAATATCGCTTATTTATTAGTTTAACATTATAGTAGACCAGAACTCAGATTCTACTCATTTCATATTCATCAAATGTCCTGAATTTTTTTAATGTACATAGTGCTCACCAACCCCAAGCAAGCAACAAAAAAGGTAGCAAACAAGTACTATTAGGGGTCAAGGGCAGGGAAAACAAATCAGAATGTGGCTGGAAAAAGAGAAAACTTCTATACCCCCCACGCAAGGGACACCTCTGCTCACAGGTCCCCTGCCCTCTCCCGAGTCCAGTGAGTACTGACAATTAGAGCCTACCACACAGAGAAGATGGTTACATTTTGGTATCTCCCGTTATGACTTAGGTGCATGACTTTCAAGAAATGTTCTTTGATAAGTTCTGAAACTGCACATTCTCTTTCTTCTAGGTTTCCACTAGACAGTCTCAATCCAGTTCTTTCAATATCTATTCCTAATAAATGGAAAAGTCATCTGACTACCATGGACCTCACTATCTTTTCTGTGAAAGAAAGGGAGAAGACAGTGTTCTTCATCTCTCTAAAACAAATATGTTAGTGTGGGCAATAATTTTAATTTCACACATTTACAACTGCAGATCTGCAAAGCATTGTCCACATTCAACCATGTGAATGTTAATCTACTTTATCATAGGAAAGGGCTAATATAAATACTTCGCTATTTGAGATGAGAAATTGTGAGTAGAAAGTTGTAAGTGTTTACCTTTACCCCAGCTAGCATGTTAAAGATCGGGGCCACACACTTTTGAAAGCAGCACTGTAAAATTAAGGTGGAGGTGATGAAAACAGTATTTCTCTTTCCAATAAAAGACAACAGTCACTCCTCCTAAGCACCAAAGACAGGTGTAGTTGACAAAATATAGCTCAGAGCCCGGCCAGTGTGGCTCAGCTGTTGAGCATCAAATTATGATCCAGGAGATCAAGGTTAGTTCCCGGTCAGGGCACATGGCCCGACGTGGGCTCGATCTCCAGCAGGGGGCGTGCAGGAGGCAGCCGATCAATGACTCTCATCATTGATGTTTCTCTCTCTCTCCCTCTCCCTTCCTCTCTGAAATCAATAAAAACATATTTAAAACAAATATAGCTCTGAGAACAAAGTGAGACGCTACAGATAAAATGTAAGTAGCTATGATTTTATTTCTCCCTTCGTCCCTATCAGCTCTGTCATCCTCGCCACTACTCCCTGAAGTTCCAAAGTGAATGCCAAGAAGCTGGAGTAGTATATTTACTACGCTGAAATCTATACAGACTAAGAATAAATCCTGAAGTTAACAGGGGGGTACCTGTTAAAAATAGTTTCCTAAGTCTCGTCTCAGATCTATTGGATTTGAATCTGGGATAAAATCCAAGAATGTGCATTTTTAATAAGCTACCCAAAACTTGGGTGATAATTACAGGTAATTTCCAGGCACCCTGGTGTTTCTGAAACCCTGAATTGAAAATAAGGAAGAAGGCAAACTGAATCTAAGTGCTTAAGGTGGGAACTTCACTGAAAGCAGACACCAAATGCTATCATTCAGCTGTTTCTTCAGATATTAAATATGTAAGATGCAGTACTTGAGGTACAGAGGTTCAGAGATTTTTTAAATACCACGGTGATTAAAACAACTTGATTTACCATCACTGGCTGGTAACATCTTAATCTTCCCATTCTTATAGAAAAGTCTGGGGTTTTTTAGTGCTATCAGATGTAATCTCATTTAACTCTGACAATATCCTATCAACCAAAATAGACTGTGCAACACATAACCTGTGAAGGTAACTCCTAAAGAGAAGCTACAAAAGCATTTCCAGAAAGAATAATCAACTATGACACACAATAAGGTCAGAGTTACCAAAGTGAGAGCTTCTCAACTGTGCCAAGGAACCCTGCAGAGCCCCGAGCCCCCGGGAGGTGAAAGGGGCCCCGGTGCAACCAGCGTCTATGGGCTTGTAATGGTCTCCAGATCACTCCAATGTGCACACAAATATTATTTTCTAAGAATGCCAAAGAGATTGTGAAGCACCAATTTCATGGAAAGTGCTGACCTGAGAATCAAGAAAACCAGATTCAACTCCCTGCCACATCCCTGAGTTGTTACTTAACCCTCCAGAATCCATGGCTAGGCTCTCTCTTATTTATTAAATGAGGACTAGTTCAGACTTCTAAGATCTCTGCTATTTCTAAAATTCCATAATTTCCCTTACACTCACCTTTCTAAATGTAAAATAATACTCACTGGTCATTTGATTAAAAACTCTAAATCAGTCACTCATTAAATATTTGTTAAGAACCTAATCTGTGCCAGGCATGTGAGAATCTGGGAAACAGATATGAAAGATAGTCTCCTAGTATGGGGTCAAATACATTTTATTGTGAATAAATAACATCCTTTATTAATAATCTTCGTGTTCCTTTAAATGGTTAAATAGTAAAGTATACTAAATAGTGCCCAAATAATGGAAATCTGCACAGATAATGAAAGCTTTAATTATAGTCATAGCTTCTACCAATATATAAGGCTTTCCTTCTCTGCACCCTTCACTTGTTTTGGTTTTTGGTTTTTTTAAAGTTAGAACATTTAAATTTACTGGTAATTTGCACTTATAATCAAAATCAATTTCCAAAGTATAAGTTTAAAAATAGTTTATTTTCAAGATTCTCAATAGGACTTCAACATCATATTTTCAGATATAACAACAAGATGATCAGTATGTTCAGTATATTTTAATTCACGATGAAAGTTGCTCCAGATCTATGGTTAAACGTGTATATACTGTTTGATTGGGTAGAGATGGGGAAAGCACTGGTTCAAAGTTTTAATTAAATATTACATAATAGGAATTTCCCTCTACAAATCTAAAATGAAATTTTCATATGGATACAATTTCACAAAGGTTATAAATATATATCAACTTACAACTAAAGGAAGCATTCAGTATTTTACAATGTTTTAAAAATCTAGATCCATAATCACTTTCTTTTAAAAAAAAAAAAATCCTTCCCATATAAAATAAAAAGTCTACATTTCTCTGGAAATGTATGTATTCACCTAATAGTAAGATCCAAAATGAGAAGAATTACTATCTCCAGAAGAGGAGGAGGGAGGCAGGGGTGGCGGGGGAGGGGGAGGAGGTGGGGGTATGGAGTATGGTATGGGAAGTAATGGATGAGATGGCATGTTAGGTGCAGCCCAGCCCATGTTCACAAATGCAGGTGGTGGAGGTGGAGGTGGGGGTGGTAGTGGAGGAGGGAGTGAAAAATTATGCATGTCAAACACTGGCGGAGGAAAGGGGTACTGTGGCATAAGGTTATCTTGTCTCTGAGGTGGAAATGCTGAAGTCTCCTGAGATACCATATGCTCCGAGTTATAAAACTGTGGAGGAGGGGGCTTGCCATGGCAAGGTCGAGGATATCTACCCCGGGAAAATCCCCGTGTGAATTCTCTGTTGCGATATCCTTTTGAATGCTCTGAAGCAGAGCTATGAGCATTCCAATTCTGATGTACTTCTGCAAAATCTTCACCTGTGAGCAGGGTAAAAAAAGTATAGAAACAAAATTAAAATGGATTTTAATACAACAAAAAATACTGTTTAAAATTTCAATAAAGCCTTTTCTTTAATTTCCAGTATATCTTATTGTAGTTAAAAATGCATAAGGCTTAAAATGATCAATTTTAAAGAATCCAAAAGGCCAGACAATCAGGAGAGGAAAAGCCAAGCAACACAGAAAACTTTTAGACAATAACCACTTGACTCCAGCCAAACAGCATAGAGAAAACTGGACACCATCATCACCCACACTCTCAAAGGCTGAGTGGGGAGCCTAGACTTCCTCCCCTTGACAGGATGTAATGAGATGCT
Organism: Miniopterus schreibersii; assembly: GCF_964146895.1. Classification (NCBI taxonomy): domain Eukaryota; kingdom Metazoa; phylum Chordata; class Mammalia; order Chiroptera; family Miniopteridae; genus Miniopterus; species Miniopterus schreibersii. The sequence goes on along the minus strand of NC_138105.1, from coordinate 49,971,577 downwards.
GCAACCTAAGAAAGGAATTAGCTAACTTTTAGAAAACAGAATAGGAGAAAATTTTTAGGATGTAGGTTTAGGCAAGAAATTCTCAGACTCCATAAAAGAAAAGCTGATAAATTAGGGTTCAACAAAATTAAGAACTTTTTTCCTTTCAAGAGGACAAAAACATAGGCTAAAAGACTGAAATCATTATGTATAAACCCCTAATTCAAGAGTTAAAAAACAGAAATACAATCAGATAATGGGAAAAGACATGAACAAACATATCATTGCAGAGGACATACAGATAGCAAATGAGTACATGGAAAGATGTTCAATATCATTAGCTGTTAAGAAAATTCAAGTTAAAATCACAGATATTACTACACACCTATAAAAACGGCTAAAATCAAAAACAGTGACAACACCAAATGCTGGTGAGAATGCAGAGAAACAGTCACTCACACATTGGTGATGGGGATGTAAAGTGGTACAGCCACACTGAAAAACAGTATGACAGGTTCTTAAGAAACTAAACATATAACCATCATAAAATCCAACAACTGCATTCTGAAGACATTTATCCCAGAGACATAAAAACTTGTGTTCACACAAAAACCTGTACACAAATGTATAAAGCAACTTTATTCCTGTAACCAAAAGCTGTTAACAACCCAGATGTCCTTCAATGCATGAATGGTTAAACAACCTATGGTATAGTCACATAGAGCTCTGGAATGAAAAGAAACAAATTTGCCACATACAACAATCTAGATGAATTCCAGAATATTATGCTCAGTGTCAAAATCCAATTCTGAATGGTAACATACTGTATGACTCCATTTAAATAAGCATTCTTGACATGACAAATTGTATTATAGAAATGGAGAACAGATTACTGGTTGCCAGGAGTTGAGGAGGAGGTAGGAGGGAGGAATGTGTAAGTGACTATAAAAAGGCAACATGAGGAATATTTTCCTGTGATGGAAATGTTCTTTATCTTGATTGTATCAGTATCAATATTCTGGTTATGGTATTTAATTGTATAGTTTTGCAAGGTGTTAACTATTGCAGGAAACTGGGTAATGGGCATATAAGATCTCTCTGTATTATTTCTTACAACTGCATGTCAATCTATAAAAGGTTTAGTTTTAAAAAAGAAAAAAACAGAAAAGGTATAATAAAATAAATAAATGTTAAAAAATAAAGTACCTTGAGTTAGATATTAAGTACATTATCATTTAATTCTAAATATGGAAGCCAGGAGGTTTCTTAAGAAAAAGGGCTAACAGGCTTAATTTGCCTTCTCCCCCTAGAAGCCATTTTTACATCCTTAAACTTGAAAAACTACCAATGAATATTCTCTGCGACTCTCTCCGAACACATCCCATGCTGTAAAATGCCTCCAATGCTAGCTGCATGGCAGGAGATAAAAAGAAAACGCAGATGTTCCTTCAGTTTTATTAGTGATGAACTTACATAAATGTAAGTAAAGATTTAAAAAATTACTATACGTTGCATTTACTCACCTGATTCATTAAATTGAGATCTGAATTTTTTCCGGCCCTGAATGCGATGCTTTTTCCTGTGTTTGGCTTCTTTTTCCTTTTCATCATCACTGAAATCTAAGGCCTAACAGAAACAAATATATAAATTTATGTCACATGAAATGACCAATTCTATGAATGGTACCTACTTGGAGATGAGAATAACTATTATTTAACACTGACACTGAAATATACTCTTTTGATACTTAGTAGTTTTCAGTAATGTTTGAATTAATTAGATATAATAGAAAAAGAAAGTTTTGTGTTTTTTTTTATAAGCGCCTAAAGACTCTTAATTGACACAAGCTAGTAATGAGATGAGTCCTCACGGTGTTTTGGTTTTTTAATTCCTAGGAAGTTTTAGATACGTAATTTTAAAATGCTGATCTTTAACAGCCGTGAGATATGGCTACTTCCTAGTTAGAAGTTTGAATTCCAGCTTAGAGTCAAGATTCATCATAGTGCCAGCTGCCAAAAATGCTAAAGAAAGGATTAGTTAGGAATAAGCAAATAACAAAGTATCAGATCTAATATAAAAATAGAAGAATATTATACCTCTCATTCAAAAATTTTCACAGGCCCATAAGCCAGGCACTGTTCTAAACATCAAGGTATTAATTTTTTTGTTAGTATAATGTCAGGGATAGTAAGGGTTATAAATAATAAGGCAAAGTAAGGGAGGAGAAAGTCACTAGGGGTGCTATTTAGATAAGACTGCAGGAAAGGCTTTGATAAGCAGATACATGCATGACTCAACTCCTAAGAGAAATCATTTTAAACTACAAGAGGGCGAGTCAAATGTAGCTAAGAATTGAGATTCACTGCTATAGCCCACCAAAAACACAAGACTTAAAAGCTTTATATATTATTACTTCTACGTTGTCTTAGAATTCAGGCATTTTATCATTCTATTAATTTCAGAAAACAGACATTATGTTTCAAAAAAATATATGAAAGCACGCTCACTATGCATGCATGTGTGCACATTTAAAAGGAATATAATGTATAAGATTTTCAGTTCAGTCTTGCTAAAATATATTCTAGATCAAATCTTCCATGAACCAAGAGTCCATAACCTCAGAATCCATAATCAAATTCAGAAGCATCAACTAATTTTGGTACCTTCAAATACCTTTAGTACCTTCACGATTTTTATTACTGATCTTAATGTGCTAAGATTTTTAAGCTCATGTGAAATCTGGTAACTGCCAGGCAGTAGAAAATATTGCGATCAGATAGAAAACATTTACTTCTCTGAAACTATACAGTCAGATGAGAAAGATACATACACCAATGAGCAAGTGCTGCTTTAGTGCTATGACAGCACGAGGCTGAAGAAGAAGAAAAAGGGCAAGGAAGATTTCTTGGTATGGGTAACCCAAGATCTCTCTCTAATGAGGAGTTAACAGTGAAAATAAGGGAAAGGAAATTTCCAAAGAGTGAGAATATGCATAGAGGCTCAGTATATTCGAGAAGTAACAATGGTTCTATAAGACAAAGTGAAAGCTTCTTAAAGAGAAAAACCAGAGACAATGAAATCAGAGAATAAAAAACCTTCTCGTGCCATTTTAAATAACTGGGCATTGTCCAAAGAGCAGGAGGGTGGTATTAAAGGACTTTAATTGGCAATAGGCTACTTTAGAGAGACAATTTTGGCAATATTTTGCTATTGTCTCCTAAAATCAGGTAAAATTTCACATTTTCCTTGTACACAAATTAACTTAAATTTGCATTCATTAAGCACATTTATTCAACTACAAATTAAGTATTCATGTTAGAAATGAATGTGAAGATGAGTAAGATGCATTCCCTATAAGCAAGTTTTAGCTCCTTTATGCAAGCCCAATATTGCCTATTTGCACCACATGTTTTTTTTAATCGAAGTTTACACCCCACATATTCCAAATCTAATCTATATTTAACACCAGGCCATAATTCTAAACTATAAAATGTCATCATAATAAAATAAACTTTAGAATTTCAGAGTTTTCCATATGAAAATAACGGATAATCAACTTCTTAGGGGGAAAAAAGACTCCATGAAGTATGCTCAAATTTAATTTTATAATTAACCTAATCAAACCAATTTTATGAACAGTTAGCATTACCACACTTTGATGCTTAGGTCTGAAACAACAAGTATGTATAAGAATGTCTGCATTTCACAAGAAACATCTTTCAAGACTTTTGTGAAGTCTCAAATATTTCAAAAATATGTAATTTCAATAATAAAATGCCTTATACATAAGAACATTAAGTGAATCTTCGGGGCCTTAATGGAAATCACATGTATACACAACATAAACTAGAAAATAAAATCCCATAGTAATATGGACACTAAACTAAGATTACTCATTGGTTAAGTGACCCTCTAAGTGAGCACTGCCTGATTCATGACCTCAGGAAAATTAGAAATTAACACAGACCATGAATCTTCAGCATTGCTTGAGAACATCTAAAATGAACAAAGTTAAACCTACAAATACCTAGAAGTTATAATACTGAGAAACTTCATCAGAACTACTGAGCACATATAAAAACTCTCACAATAATTATATTTTTCTGTTAGAACTAAATTCATACTATTTTCAAGAAATTTATACAATCATTGCTGCAATTTCTGTATTTTAACAACTTAAAATATGCTTAAACACTTCCATGGAAATTTAAATCAAGTAATTCTACAGATTATCACTGACTCTCTTTTACATCTCTAAAAAGACTGTATATCAAGCTACTTTAGGACATAAAACTAGTCTTGCTGGAACAGATTGAAAAAAGAAAATCAAAACTCTCTTTTTAAGAAGGTGGTTATATTGTAAAAATGGAGAGGTAGGTAGATGGTAATAATTTTGTGCCTCCAAAAGAAAGGCAGCTTATTAAAAGTATCACCATTAATTAATATCTTCATGTCTCACATGGTAAAATCACTAAACTGAAGAATAAATTTTTTTAAAATAATGACAATTCTACCTTTACCAGGTGTCAAAAATTTGATTTAAAAATAGGAAACTGTAAGTAGAATAAGCTAATAAGTAAAATGTGACCGAAATATTTTTTAAATGATCAATCAAAAATTCTTACTGAAAGGTACATAGCAGTCATGTGGGAGAGGGGAGAGTGCACCGGCTCACAGAAGGCAGAATGGGAAGCATTAAGGACCTCCACAAGGTCAACACTGATGACTTTATAACATTCAGTCCTGCCTTACTTTCTAAAATATTGTGTAAAAAGACTTCTCCTTACATCTGGCGGTGGTTCCTGATCATTCTCCCATGATGCATCCGATCCCTTCTCCCTAGGCAGAGAAAGCAGAAAGTCAAAGAAGTACTTGCTAGAAGACATGAGCTCAACTCTTAATTTTGCAACATACATGAAAATAAGAACAAAAAATAATGGACCATTTTTATGTCCTTCATTTTGTTTCAGAAGATGTGGGAAGCTCATAAGAAAAACACATTTGGACATTTTAGGATTGGGGAATCAGAATAAGCAGCCAAGGCTGTGTTGTGCAGAGGCAAGTGGTTTTGCAGTCCATAAGCATATCCAGATGCTATGACTTTGACTGATATTTTAACGATACCTGAGCTCAGTTCATAAAACTCACTTCAATAAATGCTTATTCCATACAAACTATAGGTCAGACAGTGATCCTGGTACTAAGGACACAAAAACGAAGATGAGGCATTTCCTTGTCTAAGATTTTACAGGTTTAATGGTAGAAATAAAAACATGAAATTCTTTTCCCTCAGTTTACCTGAGGAATATCAGCAATATTCCATGAGTAACCAAGGCTTATTCCAACAGTGACTCTCAAAACAGACAGGGTAAGAGGTTATCTAGTTTGAGGAAGAGGAGGAGTTTTGAAGATTCTGAAGGACAGTATAATCACAAGCATTAATTACTTTGAGTGGAAAGTTTTATACTCTATGACCAACAAAAGTGTATATATCTATTTTGAGTATAATTTATGAAAGCTCATTTTAAATCTTATTAATCTTTTTGATTTCGTAGTTTGACATAGTTTATTTGATTATATTTAAATATTACAAAGTATCAGCCCTCACTGCTTTAAACTAGATCTCAAAAATAAATGGGATTCTCAGGAATTCATTAAAATCATTAATCTATTAAAATCAATTTATAGATGTCAGAGGCTGGCACAATATGGAAAACATTGTTTGCTCTGAAATTTTGATTCGGAACTTTGACACCGTATATGAGGCATTAGCAACAATTTTTCCACCTCTTTAAAAAAAAAAAAAAAAAACCTTTTACTTGTTAGTTATCACCTTACAACTATACATTTAACATAGTCTCAGTATTCTTTTTTTCCATTTATACCATCTCATGGCCTGTGGTGCCCTTAGCCAGGAGTGTAAAGACATAAATAGGAAAAGTGCCCCAAATAGTGCATTTAGTTCTGAAAATCAAAATCTAAAGAAAAGATCAAGCAACATTTTAAAAACCACTTTTCACAAAGTTATTTCATGGGTAGCTAAGACTGAAATAGCCTTACTAGAGGTGGTAAGCTGGAGAGGAGCTGAACTTCTCTACCTCAAAGGCAAAGTATTCCACAGAGTTCCCATGACAGACACCAAAATGCAGTCTTGAACAGAAAAGGCTTTGGCAGGTGGGGCCTCTGTAAGTGGGCCTAATTTCCCAATTCTTTAGTTTATTGCTGTTTCTTTCCAGGACAAAATTCTTTCTTCTTTTCTTTTTTATTCCTGAGGATATTTTTTTCCTTTGCTTTTCAGGGGGGTGAGGGAGAGAGTGGGAGAGAGAAAGAGAGAAACATCCATGTGAGAGAGACACATGGATTGGCTGCCTCCCACACACGCCCTGACTGGGCTGGGGATCAAGCTTGAAACAGGTGCATGCCCTTGGCCTGAATCAAACCAGGGACCCTTCAGATCGACGCTCTAACCACTGAGCCAAACCGGATAGGGGCAGGACAAAATTCTTGCTCTTAGAAATCAAAAACAAAGACTGCTCCTATTATTTAAAATCTATTTAATAAACATTTCAGAAAAATTTTAGGTTTATCTGTTTTAAGTTAAAACATTATATTTGGCAAAAGCAAAATATAAGACATATCCACAGCAACATCCTAATATTCAAAGCAGAATGAAATGCTAATTATTTGAGGCATGATATTAAAACATATTATATAATCTTTATGACTTTACTATTTAATTCATATTTCTTGTCAGCAGTCATTTAGAAAAATTAACCTTATAGAGTCTGAAAAATAACTTAGGTAAAATGCTCCTTCAGATAATTATGTGGATTCTTAAATATGAGCTGAATCAATTATCAGGAACAAAATATTCATATCTGAAATAATAAATGAAATTCAGACACTTGGTTTAATAGGTAAGTGGTATAGAGACCTTCTTATGCCTAGTACTTTTGACATAGCACTAATACTACTCACTGCTCCAAGTTCCCTTTGTATTTCCTACCAAAAAAAGCCACATCCCTAATGTTTCACCTATGAGTTATACCTGAAAGAGATTTGTGTGTCAAACTGAGTGCAGTCTTTTTGGATTTAAGATCCCCCTTCCCTCTCCCAATATTTTGTGGCCTTTCCTTCCACTCCTAATTTGACAGTATTTTTAGTGGCTCATATTCATTACATCTTTACGAAGCATTCAATTAATTTTATAGAAAAAACTATTCTACTTGAACTATATGCCACTGCTTTACATAAAAATTAAATTACATAATTGTAATAAGTTTGACTGATATAAACAGTTTTACAGCTAACACTTGGCAACACAATTAACACAAGGAAAATACACAATTAACCAGTGGGAGCATAAATATGCAAAAATATTACTACCCACATGCTATAGGCATCATTTAGCATAGTTACAGTTAAAATGGAGAGCAATGACCTGGTAGTGATACCAACCGTTTATCACCGCTGGATACACAAATTTTTGGGGACACATTTTAGTTGTCTCTTCTCTAAGTTTGTAACTTACAAGCACCTGAAATCCCCTTCTTTTCTTTTTTTTTTTTCCCTTAAAAATTACAAGTTTTACAAAACAGTAAAGCCTAGAATTTAATCCAATTAAAATTTTATTTAAAATGGAAAATAATTTTTTAAATGGTATTACTAATACTGAAGTAGTATGTATATATAAGAATGTATATAATGGAAAAACGCAATGAATTAGAATTCAGAAAGTTTATATGGCCCAAATGTATTCCTACTAGTTGATCAAATCATTTTAGGCAAAATACATAAATACATATCTCTAGCTGTAAAATCTGATAACAAATTGTAGCTTTCAGGGGTGCTATTAGGAAGATAAATTAACTCTTTGAAAGAAAGATACCATTTAAAACTACCATTGCTGAGCCCAGCCAGCATGGCTCAGTGGTTGAGCAGCAACCTATGAACCAGGTCACGATTAAATTCTAGGTCAGAGCACATGCTCAACCATGTGCTCATGTTTTGGGCTTGATCCCCTGTAGGGGGCATGAAGAGGCAGCCGATCAATGACTCTCTCATCACTGATGTTTCTATCTCTCTCTCTCTCTCTCTCTCTCCCTTCCTCTCGCTGAACTCAATTAAAAAAACATTTAAAACTACCATTGTTGACAATTATTCCTAAATATAAATATTGGATAAGCAAACAACTAAAATGTACTTACTGGTAGTGGAGGGGAAAAGTACTTACTGTCTTCCTGTGAATACATATTGGGTGAAGTCTTTCATTGATGGAGCAAAATACATAGTGTCCTTTATTTTAATACCTTTACTCTCAATATGCTCTGAAGAATTAAACCGTAACACATAAAATGGATGTGCAACAGGTCCAAATATCTCAAATATCTGTAAAATAGAAAAAACATGAAGGCCTCCTTTACATGTACATAGGGACTCAAAAAGTTAGTAACATTTAAAATGGAAAGCATTGATACCTACTATGAAAGGTAATTTTGTCAATATCAGAGGAATAAAATAAAACTATACATTAAAATATCACAACCAGGATATTGACAACGATACAATCAAGATACAGAACATTTCCATGACAGGAAAAGATCTTTCACATTGCCTTTTTATAGTCACTCACACTTTCCTCCCTCCCACCTCCTCAACTCCTGGCAACCAATAATCTGTTCAGGTTTCAATTAAAAATCACTCATAATACTGCAAGGGATATTTATGATTCTATCCCAAATAGTCACGGGAAAACTTGACTGAGTGCACATAAGCAATTTAGCTAATTTAGAGTATAGAAAAGAAGGATTTAACATTATTTTTTAAAACTATCAGCTTCAAAGTATAGATTTTAGGCTGGCTAATACCTAAAAGGTCAACTGTGAAAAGCAACTTTAGACAAAGGAAGGCTCAGGCCAACCTACTTTATCTCAAAGATCCATTATACCTTGACTCCCTGCTCAGTCTTTCCACCTTACTTTGGCTATTCTGTAACTTCCACACCACCTGACCAGAGATAAAAGGAAGAAATAGGCTGCAAGGATAGTCTGAGAAACAGAATTAAGGATAGCAATTATAAGATATTTACTTTAAGGTAAGTAATTAGCTTTGTTTATACCTTAAATAACAGTATATATCTGTAGAAATACTCATATAAAAATGTAAGCCAACTAATGTTTTATATTTGTCCTGTCATTTGAGAAGTGGTGTTCTAAGTTTCCTCCACATGGCTCTAACTTTTAATACTTACCATCTTGTATTCAAAAGTGGTACCTTTCTGCTAAAAGACCTCAAAGGATTCCTGTCCCCTAAAGGGGTCACAAACACACACACTGCCACCACAGAGTAGAGACATACCATGAGGTTGGTGGAGGGAAAAACTGACAAGCAGAGAAGTAAAAGTATGTTCAGTTCCCAAAATTCTCATTCCACAGCATAGGCTGGGCTTAGATGTACTGTATGCAAGATGAAAAAAGTTCCTGCAGTTGGGGGCCTGCCTGAGTCAGCTGGCTGGACATGCACAGAGAGCTCTCCAAGAGAGAATGAGCCGCACTCTCCTCCCCTCTCCACATACACCATGCTACATACTTAAGAGTTAGCCTAAGAGGTACTAGTTAACTCCCAGTTTCTTGGGGTAACAAGAAACATACCAAGGAGTTGCCAGGCCTAGAAACAATGATGGAGGGCTGTGCATGTAGAGGGCCAATATCTGAATGTTGCCACTGAGAACAGCCTTCAAAAAATGCCATTAGCCAAAAGCCTTACTGTCTTTCCAGTTGATCCAGCTTTTCACTAAACTAACAAGAGGGGCAAGGAGGAATGAACCCCCACAGCCAACCAGATTTGTCTCTGATCAATCACTGTATACTATGACTTCTCATTAATAAAAATGAAGAAAGTATAAAAATAAAAAAAATAAAAATAAAAATAAGGAAAGAATATTCTTTTTTTTAAAATATATCTTTATTGATTTCAGAGAGAGGAAAGGAGAGGGAGAGAGAGAGATAGAAACATCAATGATGAGAGAGTCATTGATCAAGCCTGCAACCCGGGCATGTGCCCTGACTGGGAATTGAACCCCGATCGCCTGGATCCTAGGTCGACGATCAACTGCTGAGCCACGCCCGGCTGAGCAGGAAAGAATATTCTAATTCATTGACTAAGTCAAATACTTATTTCAATCACTGTGTATATTGCACAAGTAGTTACACAAGTTACTGAGGAGGAAAAGAACACTGTATCAGTATAATATGGAGACTTTCAGAAAATCATCACATACTACCAATCAAGCTGGTAATATAAATATTCTTCAAAAAAGATCAGTAAAAATTCCTATCCCATATTTGACAGGAATATAGATTTCACAGTTTTGGTCTATTAAAAAGTAAAACAATAACAAAAACAAAACCTACTCTAACAAATACTGAAAACAAAATGCAAAACCACCAGCAAATTCATGTTATATAGGGATAATGGGTGGCAAAGGTTGGCCATTTTTTCAAAAATCCCCTGATATTAAAGAACTAAACATTAAAAATGAAATGTCATCATTTATCAAGAGAAATTAATCATTATTAAATCATTATTATTATTAAATCATCATTAAAAGGCAAAAGGTATAAATACAAATCTGAAATTGCTTTCCTTAAGGCAGTAGGAATGGGAAGGGAGATAGAAGAGAAATGAATCAGAAAGACCAACTGGGTTGAAAAATAAATTGTTCCTTTTTAACTTTTTGACTTTTGAGTTAATGGAGATAATTCCACCTCCTTACAAATTTCAGTGAATTTTAAAAAAATACACAAAATATTTATCACTGTGGCTCATTATTACTGTCATTATTGAAGAACACACAGAAAAGAAAAAATATGCAAAGGTTTGACATTGAAAGTAAACTAATTTAGTGTCTCGGTAAGATATTCTAAAGATCTAAGACAGATTAAATTTAATTTTCTGGTCACTGGTTTAACTAGTAATACTTTCATCAACTCTCTCCCCCACTCCACCATTACTTGGGAGAATCATTTCAAGGTACTTAGATCTATAATCAAATATTCTTAAAAGACTTGTAACTTCCTTGAATTTAAAAAGCTTTTTATGTAAAATTTAGACATAGATTTAACTTTTTCCTCTAGACTATGTCACATAGCTAAAGTTAGAGGTGTAAATATTATATTTGTATCTGACTCCTTTCAAAGTCAATGACAAAGAGCTAAATATTAACATTATTAGTCACCATATAGGAACGAGAATTAAAATGTATTGGAGGATATAAGAAATGTAAATTTAGAGGTTTTTAATTAGTGAAGTGTTGGGTATATTGAAATTAAAATTGTCTAAGTTAGCTACTTAGGAAAAAAAAGGCAGCTGTCATGACAATCATAAATAAAAGGAATCATGGAAATAATCTGCTTCAATTCCGTCAGAAAAATCAGTAAGTTTTCCCTTGCCTCTTGTCCCCTTCCTTCTTCTACTATTTTCTTGAGGACAGAAAGAAATGTTTTGTTTTTGGACCAGGGCAGAATGTACTATGCGACTGGCATGGAGAGCTACTCATAGCACAGTCATCTACTCATTTCCCATTCCTTTTCTCTCACCCTTCTCTGAGGTTAGGCCCCTCAGGTATCTTTAACTCCTTACAAGATACCAGCAGTACCCATACTCGAAGCAAAAGTGTGAAGCCTAGTTATTTGAAAGGGAAAAGAGTACAGCATCATCCTTCAGACATTAAAAAGTCTTTGTTCCCCTCACAAACTTTCTCAAGAATTGCCAAAATATATTAGCTTAAGATTTCAATTAATTCTGCCACTGATTGCTTTGCATTCCTAAGTGTTTTATTTCTCTTTGGTATAGCAGCCTGTCAACCTATGTGCTAGAATGGAATGAAAGAAAAAGACAGAGAAAAGGAAATGTTATATGAATAACCCAATAATATAGTTCAAAATATGCTTTTTTTTCTGATTAAATGTAAATTAGTTGTATCTCCCAGAAAAAAAAGAAGCCATGTGTTGCTTATTTGGGAAAAACCAAACCGAGAGAGTTGCTTCTCCAAAAACTAGCAGCTGGTTTCTTATTTGTTTGATTTCAACTCAATACATTTACTTAAAACATGTAACTTATGAAGAGCTGTATTTCACACAGTGGAGGAATGCTGGAGGGAATAAAACTCTGCCCCAGAAGAAACACTTGATGGGTATGTACAGTCTTGACCTGAGTTTTTTTGTCCTCTGACTGCACAGGATTGCATAATTGCTGGGTAAAAGGTGTGGTCTTCCATATCAAGGATGGAAATGCAGGGTTGTTCCATTATTAAGATGTTAAAAGAAACCCCACCTTATGATGAGTACAAATTTACACATATTCATAATTCCCCAGAATGTGCTTACAGTGAAACTTTACTGCTATTACTGAAATCTTTTTCTATTTAAGGAAACCAAAGTCTAAAGAGTTTTGAGAGCCACTACTCAATGGGAATCACAAACCAAAAGAGTTTCACAACTACTACACAGTGGAAATAGTCTCCTGTACTTAACTCTGAGTCCCTGGAGAGTAGAGAACTGTGTCTTATTCAATATGTAGAGCCACTGCCTGGCAAAGTACCGGACAAAGCATTAAGAAAATTCAATACATGTATATTTAATGACTTAAGCAGCAAAAAGTAATAAGCAGTATTAAACCAATATACAAAGTATTGATGAAAATCAAGGTGTACTAAGAGAATGTACAATCTGAGAGCTCCAGATTGTTCATCTAATAAAATTAATCTCTTTTTAGGACAGATAAAAAGTCAAAAACACTAATCAACAAGGAAACAGAATAGTTTGTAGGATTTGAATTTTTTTTACAAACCTTTCCTGCTGCCTGCCGATCGCTTTTAAAAATTACAGTCTCCTCATTAACTGGAGGTAGTTGAGTCATAGATTCAATTATTACTGAAAAATGAAACAAAACAGATTATTTCAAGATTTAATCAGAAGATAATGCAGAATTTAAATGAGAGTTTAGGCTTTAATTCCAACGTAATTTAATATGAAACTTAAGGTGAAATAATATACCTCAGTAACTACTCTTCGTGGATAAACAAAGTCAATGTATTACCATATAGCACTGGGAAATAGATTCTATATATTTTTACTTAATACAAAAAGCTAAAACTCTAAGAAAGAAAATTCAAGCATAAAATCTCACAGAATATTTGACTCACCCATTAAAGTCAACAAATTCAAGCCCTGTTCATTTTCTCAAGCAATTTTTACCCCCCAAAAAGTGTAATTTAGTCACAAAACTCCTACTTTAGAAGAAATTAGTTTTCTTTCTTACTCTAGAAATTCTTTTCTATGAAGCACCAATTACTTACTGCTATATGAAAAAGTTAACTTCACAAAAGCATCTTTTTCTGAAGAGATGAAGAATGATAGAGCTCACAGTAATTTTTATCACTTTTCTTCTCAAAAAGCAAAAGCATTACTTCACTAGTCTAGCATACTCCAATTCTTTGTAAGTGCTACAAATGTTAAACAACCAATCTACTACAGCAAAGGGGGGGGGGAAGGATAGGTTCTTAGAAAATTAGCGCAACAAGCAAGAATACTTTGTCACATTGCATAGATTATGCCATCTCGTTAGGAAAAATATATTAGTTCAGATTACTAAAATTCATTCAAAAAACTTCAACTATATCCCAACTAATTTTTTTTTCCAAACACTGACAGACTTCATTTTGCAGGGTTCCCACCTGGAATCCCACCTTCTTAAATAAAAAAATGCAAACAAAAAAAGGGATTTAGAAACCTTTGTACAGTATCTATATCCTGGGCCCCCATGATGGGAAGGGGGCAACTGCTAGGTGGAATGGAGGGGTGGGAGCAGAGCCTCTGCCATCTGCAAGCTCACATCCACCCTAATCACAAGGGTGGGGGTGAGATGATCTGGGAGGGACTAGATCTGGGAGCCCCCAGACCAGGGAAAAGATGGAAACGGGGATGGGTGCATGGTGGACAGTAGCTAGTGCTTCTAAATTCTGAATATACATATAAGTAATAGATCATGAATCAACATTCTTTGAGTTAGATCTGCTCTGGAATAAAGATGAGGAATGAGCACCAGAAGAATTCATTCTCAGTCATCTCTCTTGTCTAATCCCCTTCGCAAAGGAAATTAAAAATCACCTAATCCAACACCCTCATTTTAAAGAAAGATGAGAAAACAGGACTCAATAGAGTAACAGTATCATGTGGCCAATTCCATACCCAGTTATCACTAGAATTTAGATCTTTAGTTCCAACACTCTCCCTATAATACAGCTAGTGACCCATTCTCTTGTTATTATAATTTTAGGTGGCAGACAGTTTCGGGTAGTTGGGTACAAATAAACTTAGAATTTATACCATACATGGATAAAAATTTTCAAAAGCTATCAATACTCTGAAAGTATGTACTAGTACATACATCCTTAATTTCATGAAATCTCTCCATTTCTACTTAGATGGATAATGTCTAAGTACCCTCTTGTATTTTCCAGATTAAAAAGAAAAAAGGGAGGGGAAGGGGAGGGGGGAGGGGGGAGGGGAGGGAGAAGGGAAAAGACAAACCAACATAGCTTCTGTAAGAACTACAAAGTACAAAACCAAATCCTCTCTTTTCATCTCTGGGCTCTTATTTGAATTCATAGACATTTTTTGCCTAGTATACAACACTTACTTTATTGTCTTGTTTTAATTTGGTCCAAATAGCGTGAGATATTTTAGGCCTTCAAAATGGAGTAGCATGTGCTGATTTTGACTCATTCAATCTTTATTCCCACCAGCTTAAGAATTTTGTTAGCCACTTACAATATTAATAACAGCAGTATCTTTAAAAAGCATTATTTCATGTGTATTATATATTTAAATTTTGTTCATTGAGGATAAACATGACTTACACTTTTCCTATATATATCAAATATAGTAAATGCTCAATTCATACTATATAATCAAAATTACCTGACTTATTTATACATATAATTAAATACCATAAGATGACTCAAAAACTAATGTAATAACTTGAGAATCATGTACAGTTTTAATAACTATAATTTTTATAAAAAATGTTCCACTTTAATCAAAATTTTGACAAATTATAAAAGTACAAATTTATCTAAAATTTATATTAATTTTAAAAAATACTGATATGTACACTGTTAAAAAAAGGTGAAAAGATAGTCTCATTTCTACCAGTGACTCACTATACAACCAATCATAAAAGCAAGTGACAAATTTTTCTATGTCCCTTAAGTCCAGTAAACTAAGGCAGCTGGTGGATAATCTAAGTCTTTTTCCCAGTTCAAAAATCCTATGACTGTCAATGCTGAGTTCTATTCTTAGGTGTCTCTCACTATGAAAGTTAATGATAGCTACATTAATTTCAAGGCCTTTTGACACCTACCTCTTGGAGCTAGAAGCAAATCTGTAATATCTAGTTGTCTTATATCCAACACCTTCATATTTTCTAATTTACATGTTTATAAATAAAAACAAAGGCAGTAAGCAGAATAATGCCCTCCCCACAAAAAAAGATATCCACACCCTAATCCCTAAACCTGTGAATATGTTACCTAACATTAAAAAAACGTTCTGCCCTAGCCGGTTTGGCCCAGTGGTTAGAGCGCCAGCCCGCAGACTGAAGGGTCCCAGGTTTGATTCTGGCCTAGGTTGCAGGCTCGATCCCCGGCCCTGGTAGGGGCCCATGCAGGAGGCAACCAATCGATGTGTCTCTCTCACATTGATCTCTCTCTCTCTCTCCCCCTTCCACTCTCTCTGAAAAGCAATGGAAAAAATATCCTCAAAAGGGTTGTTTTTTTCTTGCAAATATGATTGTTAAGAACCTTGAGATGGAGTGATTAGCCTAGATTACGAATGAAAGCCCAACCTAAGGAATCCTTAAAAGCAGAGAACTTTTCCAGGCTGAGTCACAGAGAAGCTATATTACTGGTTTTGAGGATGAAGGAAGGTGTCATGAGCCAAGGAGTGCAGGTAGCCGCTAGAAGCTGAACAGGGAAAGAAAATGTATTCTCCCCTAGAGCTGCCACGAAAAAATTTAGCCCTGATTTTAACTCAGTAAGACCCATATCAGACTTCTGGCCCAAAGAACTAATTATAAGCTTGTGTTGTTTAAAGCCACTAAATTTGTAGTAATTAAATAGCACTAGAAAAAAGAATACTGCACATCAAAGAAAATTCTGGAGAAACTGTCAGTAAAAGCAGACTTTAAATTTTTAAAAAGAAAATGTATTTATGAATTACTTATATAAGTAAAACTGAATTTATCTGTTCAAAATTCATTAGTTATAAAGTCTCTGATTCGATTATTAATGCATTGCTTAGATATAATAATTTTTATTAATAAAATTATTTACATACCTAATTGTTCAATAATACTTGAAACCATCCCAAGAGGCTTTAATTCAATATCTTCAGGCAGAATAATAGTGAGTTCTTCAACTGAAGGTAGTTCCTATAATATAAAAAAGCATTACTCTTTCTCTAACTTCAACTTTAAAATAAGGGAATGAGGTTCCATTTAAAGTACTGTACACATTCATGAAGGTATAACAGTAAGTACTTATACCATTTCCTTGATGTTACTCTTTTTAGTGTCTGACAGCATTTCTCCCACCTCCAGCATCTCCCTACCTATGTGATGCAATAGGTCTGTGGTCCACGCCCTAGGCCAGATAGACTGAGAATACAGAAGTACCATGAGACTTTTTCCAATCACATTTGCACAAGAGACAAATAGACAAGAAAAAGTTATTGTTAAGGAATCCAAGGTTAAGAAAAGAGACAATTCACATAATTCCCAGAGACATTCCACTTGAAAAAGAGTAATTCCACTGGTCACTACAGTTTCTCCACAGAAGAAGAGTTCTCTCTCTTAACTGCCTTGATTTGATTAATCCATTAAATTGACTGTGATTAAGTTGTTGAACAGAGATGCAGCAGTCTTTTCTGGAGCTATGTGAAAAAAGAGACAAATGTTTGGCCTCTTCAGGAAAATATACAGAATTCCTGGAAAAAGAATGCAGGCATCAGCTCAGGAAAAGCTGTGAGAGTGTTTCCTGTTATCTTCCCTCTCCAGGTTAAAAACCAAATTTTTAACATCAAAAGATTTCTCTTTCTGACCCACCCAGCACCTAACTCAGTTGCTATAGAAACTAAACAATGAAGCAGAGATGAGGTTGAAGAGAAATCTAAGAATAAACCGGGCCCTAGGCTTTAAATTAAATAAACAGGGCTTTCTTTCTATTCTTGACCATTGCCAAAAGATCACAATTATGGCATGTTAGGGGTTAGTTTGGAAGGAGAAAGATAACTTCTGGAGAAATGTTAAAAAAGATGGGAAAACCTAAATAATACAGTGTTACTACAGATGAATGCATCATAGGTAATGATTTTCCTCTACAGGGACTCAAAGAAAGTTTTTAATGAAATCACTTAACCAGGGTTAAACTATAACTTGCTTCTAGGAGATGCTATTTTTTGATCAAGAATTACTTATAAAGAGCCACACTAAGGGTCTCAACCAACTCAATGCAGAAGACTTAAATCTGTATGGTTGTAGAAGAAATGACTGTGTTTTATGTATCAGAATTTTTCTGTACATTTAGGAAGAGGACAACTACTTGTCATTTTATCATATTAAATATGGAGAGCCTTTTCTTGGCAAGACCATGATTTGAAAGTGGTCCATGTGTGTATCAGAATAGAGAAGGAAGTTCAGTTATTAGAACTGGTAAAGGACACGTGGTATGGAATAGCCTTGTTTAAGAAGTTCTTAGCTAAAGAAACCCCACACTCTGTTAAATACAAGACTGGAAAACTATGATGTTGAGAGACTGCAGACAGGATGTTCTTCAACGATATTTTAGAGGGCAATTGTGATACGGGTCTCACACTGATTCTGGTTCAGGGAGCAGCACCTCTTACAACTGGCCAATGGTATTTCTAATACAAAAGTAGAGTGATGAAATCTGTCCTATTGCTGACCCAAATTAAGGTAAGATCTAGAGGAAAAAACGTTCATTACTTTTGGACTGTGATAGAGCCTAGTGGTTAAATCAAGTCAGGAGTATGTTGGTAGAAGGATAGGGAAGTCTCTGAAAGAGGAAGTGCTGTTAGAGCTTTTATAAAACCTCTGAACTGGATATGAGTGCAGACCACATGCCATTAACACTTCAGACACAAAATCAATGTTATTCTCAAATACTAAATAAATGTTATTCAACCACAAAATGGCTCCTCATTTTGTATTTTCTATTAGGAGGAGTAAAGTCCCATGCAATGTAATTATGTTTTCGTACGAATCTAAACTCTGATACTGTTTTGGTTTTTTGAAACTTTAAAGCAAAAAATTAATAAAAGTTTGTTTTTAATAAAAGGAAACACTCAAGTAGTACAGAAGAATGCAAAGTAAAAAGCAAAAATTCCCCTAACCTATTCCTTTCAACTTCCCAATTCCTCTCCATAGATTGCTGCTGTTAAAGTTTTTCAAATATATTTACTACGCAGATATAAACTTCACATTACTAATTTTAAAATGTTTCACTTAAATAAAATATAGACATTGTGATATAAGCTATCCTTTTCATCTATCACATCTTGCACATCCTTCTACACCAAAACATAAATATCTACCTAATTTTATTTAAACTCTCTTATGGTATTCCACTGTATAGACAGATATACCATAATTAAGTGCACCTGTCACCCGATAAAACATTTGACTTTTTCAAATTTTTACCATTACACACAATGAAACAACAAATATTTTTTCACATATATCTTTGAATAAGCCCTGTGATAAATTTTTCTAAGTGTAATTGCTAGATCCAAAGACATGAGCATTTTTAATTTCCTTCCAAAAAGGTTACATTAATTTACAGTTCCACAAATGACATATAGGAGATTTTCCTATACCCTTGCCATCATCGATAAGCAAATTTTTTCCAGTGTGATAGGTCCAAAATAGTATCTTGCTTTAATTTAATTTCTTCATTAATCAAGAAGACTGAACATCCTTGCATGTTGTCTGGCTATTTTTATGTTTTTATGGATTGTTTATGTCTTTTACACATTTGTCTTTATCTTTTTATTAATTCATAAGAGAACTCCAGGTTTTTAAGAATGTCTGCCCTTTATCAAACTTGTAGCAAATACTCCCTTACTTCTCAGCATATTTTTTAGCATTTGTTGTTTAATGAACTTGGTATTTTAATTTTTATGTAGTCAAATATATCAATCTTTTCTTTTTTTAGCTTTTGAGACTTATGTAAATCACATTTAGAAAGACATTCCCTTGATCAAATTAATTTTTTAAATCCATTGATATTTTCATTGCTTTTCTAGTTTCATTTTTAATACTTGCATATTTGGTCTATTTGTGATTTTATTCTTGTATAAAAGCGAGGCAGAGATTGGATTTATCTTTAACCAAATTACTAGCCAATTATCCCACATGTTGAAGAATAATGCATTCATCTTTTTACCCTACTGATTTGAAAACAAAT
Source organism: Miniopterus schreibersii (assembly GCF_964146895.1). Taxonomy (NCBI): domain Eukaryota; kingdom Metazoa; phylum Chordata; class Mammalia; order Chiroptera; family Miniopteridae; genus Miniopterus; species Miniopterus schreibersii. The sequence continues at coordinate 49,952,055 of NC_138105.1, read as the reverse complement.
TTTAACCTAACTAAATGTATTTATACATTTGGGTTTTTGCTAAAGTCTCCATTTGGTTCTACTTGATCTATTTCAGGGTCAATACTAAACTATTTTAACAACTGTGCATTTCCTATTATGTTTTAATATTTGGGAATAAGGGGTAGTTTCCCTATCCACCCCACATCAATATTTGTCCCCTTGGGATTCTTCTAGCTATTTGCACATATTTATTTCGCTAGATAAACTTTAAAACCAGTTTGTTATATTAGTGTTGTCAGTATTGATTAAAATTATATTTAATTACAGTTGTCTTCTTACAGGTCCTATATAGTCCTTAGGCTTATTCAAAGCCATTTTGTGCCATATTTGCTATCATAAGTTACTATTTACTTAATATTTTTTACTGCTATTATAAATGGATTCTTTATAGAGTACTGTTTAAAACCAGAAAACATCATGCTGAAATTTGTGTCTAGTGATTTTCTTGTGTATTCACCATATTACCATATTTTAAAAATATAAGTACTCCTTCTTTTCAGTATTAGTACATCATACTTTTCATTTTTCAACACTGGTTGGTATTTCCAGAATGTCAAGTGTCAAGCAATTGTGATGTCTGACTCTATTAGGAACTTTTCAAATGTTTAGCATAATGATGCATCTTGATTAGAATTTCTTTCTAATAAGATTAAGAAAGTATCCATCTATTCCTACCTCATCGTTTGTTTTTTTTAAATCAGAAAGGACTGTTTAACTTTATCAAATGCTTTTTTATCATCTTTTGAGATCATTATAATTTACTCTAAGTTGAGCAGATCAGTCTGATGAAGGCTGTGCTCTAAGGGTATCTATGAGACATCCAGCACGAGGAAGACAGGGGAAGATACACAAAGCCAGAATATTTGTAGTAGGCAGGGACTGATACTTGTGGTCAAAAACAATCCAGCAGCCCCCCTTAATTCCTTTTGCTACAAATGGGGAATACTTCTGATGTCATGCAGGACCAAACTTAGGGGAAAGAACAGACACAGACATTGCTATCTGTGATCACCGCCATACTCTAATTCCAGTTCAGTGATCCCAGTAGTCCTTAACACAGTAATGTATATAACATTTCCTGAGCATTCCTAAGAGAAGCCAATTAAGGCATTAGTTGTCTCTTAATAGTAACAGATCTACCTATAAACATTTTGTACATAAAATCTCTATCCAAAATATCTGCAGAACACAAAAGCTATATAAAGAACGAAATACTGTACATAAAACATGTAAGACACACATGGGATCAATAAGTGAAACCAAACCTGTACAATTCCAGGTTGAGAGCCTGTTACAGTTTGCCCTTGAAAGTCCAGTTAAATCAAGTAGTATATTTGCTTTGAAAATGGCAGACATTTTGGGACTGACCAAGGGAGAAAGGACGCATCTGTCCCTTTCAAATGAGCATGTAGAAAAGGGCAAAGGGGAGCAATATCCCAAACTTAACAGGCATTCACCCAAGCAATGCGGTTTCCGTAAGACTTTGGCATGTTCAAAGAGGGAGACCTTTAGAAGGTTGAAAGGGAAAGTTCCTTGGATTGCCACATCCGAATGGGGCAATAAAAGGTTGTGTATTGATGTTTGGATGTCAAACATCACCTTCACTTCCCTAATGGCTAAATCTAAAGTACTACACCACCAATAAGCCTCGTCACTCTATCGAATTACCCTGCTGCTTTCCTTTTTTGTAAACATATTACTGTCTAACATACTATTTGTTTACTTCTTAAAGTCTATTTTCCTAACTAGACAATAAATCCAACAAAAATTTGAACCTGGCCAGTCCTGCTCCTTGCTACAGCACCCAGGACAATCACTAGCACATAAGAGGTGCTTAGTATATATTTACTAAATGAATTGACTTTTCTCCATCAGTCCATGCTAAACAAAAATCTCAGAAGAGGTCTTTTTCATTCAGAACAAAAATCAGATATTGAAATACAATTTGTAGAATTAAAAAGAGAACTCTCAAGGAATAAAGAAACTCAACCCAACCTTGGTAAAAAAGGCAGGCTTCAAAGGAAGCTTCACTGCCCACTATTGATAAACAGATACTTCAGGTTTGCAGCAGCAAACATTATTATAATTATTAGATTAACACCTAGCTTCCTGATAACACAGCAGCTGCCCCAGGTAAGATAATAAATAAATCTCCTTAGTCTCATAGGTCTCATAATCTTAAAGAATAAATCAATCACTTTGATTTTCTGAGTGAGGAAAGGATGTGTATGTGTGACAGAACAGAAAAGAAGAAAAACACAGATACACTCCCCATCCAATAAGGAAAAAAATACGGCAAGAACACTACCATTTTGACAGTACACAGAGAATATAACATAAAGAATCAGAAATAAAATGCATATTGATGAACTAAAAAATTAAAGGTAGAGGCGATGAAGGAAACCTGGGATAGAAAAAGCTCCTTCATCATATAATAAGCAAAAATCAAACATACTGAAAATAACAGATGCCTATTTACTACAAGTGAGGAAGTTTAAAATATGAGCCTGGGTTATCTACTACCTTCATGGAAAGATGGATGAGTAGGTGGGAAAGAATAATTTTATTCTCCTTATCCAATACTAGACACTATATTTGTTTTTTTTTAATTTAATTAAAATTAAGTAAAATTTTAAATGCAGACTTCAATCACACTGGCCACATTTCAAGTGCTCAACAGCTTAAAACAATAGCTTAAGCTCAAAGGCTTAATAACATATTAAGTCAGAGTGGATATACAACATTCCCATCACTGAAGGAAGACCTATAGGACAGCACTGCTTTACACTGTTATACATCCAAGAGCCCTCCGTTACAAGCATAACCAGGAATGAATAGCACCAGTCTATTTTTGGTGACTAATACAGGTATAATTTTAAGACCACATTTTAACAGCATGTACCATGACTATGAAGTCTTAATGCTAACCTGATTATTCCACTTGGGAAACTAAGATTTGTGATATACATCTACTTTCATAATTGTTATTTCCCAAAAATAAAATGAAACTAAATATCTTTCTTCAAAGTACAGTATCTGCAACTAGAGATAAATATTTATACTATATTTTAAATAAAATGAATATGTTTACAGACTCAAAAATCAAGAGTAAAAATAGATTTTCTGGACATACTTATTCAATACTTCTATATGCAATAACAAAGAGTAGGCAACTAAAAGCAAAATATTTCATTCATATCATCAGCAAAAGAAAAGACCACATGGAAACAAAAAGACCCAGACACATCACAGAATCTTGCAAATGAGCTACTGGAATTCAACATACTAAAGCAATTCAATCATTTTTTTCCTAGATGCTCTATAGCTCTAAGTCAAAGGCTTTATTAAGAGGCAATGTGGCCCAAGCAAATACAATTTCAGGAATCTTACATTAGATGATACAATCATCCTTCACATGACAAAATATGCAAAATATACATTATTATTCAGAAACCAAATAATCAGGAAGTCCAAATGATCAAAGTCCAATGTTAAATTCCTCAAGTACTAAAAATATAACAGACTGGAACCTACCTTACTAGTTCTGAATCTGCTCCTCCCCACTTATACTACCTCAGACAAGTCACTTTCTCAGTTTTCTTATCTATATAAATAGTGAGGAAACCAAGCAAAAATTCTGAAGAGTTTATACAAATGGCTAACAGTGCAATTAAAAATGTTTAACAGCATGTCATCAAGAAGACAGTGCACAGCCTGGCCGGGCGTGACTCAGCAGTTGAGAGTTGACCTAGGATCCAGGAGATCGGGGTTCGATTCCCGGTCAGAGCACGTGCCTGGGTTTCGGGCTTGATCAATGACTCTCTCATCATTGATGTTTCTATCTCTCTCTCCCTCTCCTTTCCTCTCTCTGAAATCAATAAAGATATATTTTTTTTTAAAAAAGAAAAGACAGTGCATAAATATAACAATTATATATGAGACTTCAACAAAATGACTATGATTCTGTAATAATACTCCTAACTATAGTACTAAAGAATTGCAAGATCCTAACTACACTTCTGAAATATCATAAAAGAGCAATTTTTGTCTGTTATAATACTATTTTATTCTGATTCTCAAACAGCTGTATGGCCTACAAGATCATTCAGTTAGGCAAAATAGTCAAATGAACAGAACATCAAAATTCAACCCTATTAAAAATTAAATTGTAGATACACCCATCAAAAAATGGGTGTCTATGTCTTCCAGCACAAAAACTGAAGGAGCTAATGGGTCAAAATGGCTTTCTGAGATGCCACGCACACTTAACAATGGCCTTAACTTCCCTAGCTCTTTGAAGGCTATTATTGGGCAAGAAAAAAAATCAGTAATCTGATGACCTTCTGAGCAAAATTAAAGAACCTTGATTTCGGTTTTCACTCACAAATATAAAAAAGGGCAGCAGGGGGTAGTGGGAAAGGAATCAATTATTCCAAATGGCAATTGATCCTTTTTGTTCCTAGTTTGGGGAGAATTTTTAAAACTGAGGAAAGTGTAATGAAATTATCCTCTCATATCATTTAAGAATAGATGACATGCAGGTGGCTGCCAATTACCTGATGCTATTAGGTGAGCTTTCCCTTTTCAGATGTGGTTGGGAAGTAGGACCAGTCCTTGGAGTACTAAGGGCCATTATTAGAAACTTTTTTATCCCCTAGAGCTGGTAAAACATATTGGAAAAAATAATGGATTTGGTCTGTACACTAAATGTGTCAACTATGATCACATATAACATTTAGTCTAACTCATCAACATCTCCAGGAAAAGTACCTTTATAGTGTTCTGTGGAACTCAGCTATTTTTTAGCTACATCAGTAAGTATTAATTACCCTATTGTATATAACACTAAACTCAGATTCAGACTAGCCCATTAAATATTTTCACCTAAAAGGTAAAAGTCAACACTTCTTTATAGTCTTTATTTTTTTATTATTATTATTTTTATAAATACAATGTTCTCATCCTGTTTTTCTCTAAAACTACTGTCACAGAAAAAAGTTCATAAGAATTCCTTCAAAAGTTGACTCACACCTGGCCAGCCGTCACTCAGCAGTTGAGCATCAACCTATGATCCAGGAGATCGAGGTTCAATTCCTGGTCAGGGCACACATCCCAGTTGTGGGCTCCATCCCCAGTGTGGGGCCTGCAGGAGGCAGCCGATCAATGACTCTCTCATGACTGATGTTTCTATCTCTCTCCCTTCCTCTCTCTGAAATCAATAACAATATATTTTTTTTAAAAAAGTTGACTCACATAAAAGTAAAATACAATTATAATCCATCTAAGAAAAAACTTAATTCTAGCATTGTCTTTTATGTTAGATAAAAAGAGGCCATATTTCATCAAATCTAAGACTGATTTTATACACCATGAAGACAAAAGCACCACCAAATAATTGTAAAAATGTCATCAATTAGTCCCAACTTTTCAAAAATGTTAAAATGTAAAAAAGTGTCCATTTCAGAACTGACATTAGCTGTACTGTATGCATGATAATGAATGAATAAACAAAGAAACCTTCCCTGAGCCCCTACTATGTAACCAACACTGGGAAAAAATAAATGCCAAGCAACAGACCTCATCCTTTCACTGGGAAAGTTAATATTCTCTTTACCTGTCATCTATCCATCTTTCAATCTCAGTTCAAGCCATGAGCCTTCCTTGACCCCTTTCACTCAGTCTTATGATTTCTTTTATCCTGTACCATTCACTTGACGTGCAATCATTATCTCTCCAGTGTTATTTTGCTTTCGGCATAAGTGTGTATGCTCACTCTCTAGCTAAATTCCTCTTTAACAGACATTAGTCTTTATTCTCTAAAGCAATACGAACTCACTTATTAAAACCTACTGGGGAGTGGGGGAATCTAATAAATGCAATGTTTTCTGTGTAACAGTCATATATGTGTATATACACAAGACATAAATGGATACTCTAGTGAATAAAACAGTTTTTATTTGAAGTTTAAGGGATCGTTAATGCTTAATATAAGCTTTATTGAAATAATTTTGTGCAATGAAACACGAAATATTAGTATCTTTCAAAAATGCATTTTTAAAGAGCTCCAAATATTAATAAAGATCACCTTCTTTCAAGTATATAAATCATTTCTTAAATATCAGGCATTTTGAAAAGGATGTTATTAAGTGCCATCAGTATTCTAAGATACAATATAATAACCCAAATATATCTAGAGTCATAAAAAGTTGATGTTGAAAAAGGCCTGAATTTAGGACAAAACTTATAAACCAAGTTAGGTCTTGAAAACAACATATCCAGTAAACAATTATTAAGTGTAAACCAAGTGCAATATAATTTCATAGAAAGTGAGAGATCAAAAAGATATGAAATAATGCACTGTAATCTGCCAGATATTTCCATATCCTCATGCTAAAATGTTTTAGGATATGTGTCTGCACTGCCACAATCAGAAACGGAATACAGTGTATTCAATCTAACTACAAAGAACATTTGTTTTCAAATATAATATAGGCAGTCTCCAAATTACGAAGGTAAATTTACCAAAAATTGCCTACAACCATTAATTTTTTTCCTTGGTCATGCTGTATTTTATATACAAATACACATTATTATCCTTATTGCAGTATTGTAATCCTAAGCACTGTAATCAAAATTTTTAAATGTTATATAAAACCTTTCAGCTTTTCAGAAAAAAAAAACCAAAGAAACAATGGGCACTAATTTATAAAATTCATTTCTAATTAAAAGGCTTTGAAATGTCACAATTCCATAAATGCTTTTATGATTCTAAATTTTTAGTGATATTTATCTGAATGAAGAGTTCAGGGCATAAATTGCTGAGAAGATTTTTCAAAAAGAATCTAATTTTCCAATTCACTGAAACACAAAATAAACCCTATGTGGTTTAATGTAGTTCCAAGGCCATATATGTTGCTTTACATTCACTGTGCAGATTATATATAAACCTTCTCAGTATTAAAGAAGGGTTTATGTTTAAATAAATAAATAAAAAGCATAGCTCCACTTGGTAGTATTTAATGTCACATATTATGTAATTATGGCATTATGAAAAGAGCCAATTAGACTCTTCCTTTCCATTGCCTCTATAGCTGACTAATCCCTATTTAAGTGATTAATCCCTCTTTTATTCCTCTTCCCCTCACCTATGCTTTTCATTCACGTTATAACCAAATTTTGTGAAGAGACTGTTCCAATTATCGAAGGTTTAATTCTAAATGTACAATCTCAAGGTTACTTCACCCATACACTTCCATATACTTCCACTTAGAGATCTGCAACAGTTTAGTACTTAAGTCACCAGGATCTAACTTTCCAACAACAGAAAAGATTGAATAGGCTAGATACAAGGAGGCAATATTCCTGCTTGAGAAACAGACCAAATGGAGGTAAAAATTAAGCTCAGCATACCTGAAGACCAATAGACACCTGTCTAGAATGAGACACTTTATAAAGAGGTAGGACATAAACCTTGGTTAAATTGGGCATGTCTATGTTGTAGAGATCGCTAAAGATCCAGCACAAACTCTCAAACTTTTTTAACTGCTTTGCCCATTTTAATTGATGTATATACCTTTAAGCAAAGACAACATGGATAGTATACCTCATTAATTTTCTTCAGAAAACATATTTTGTTACCACTAACCCTAGCTGGTGTCTCCTGAACAAAACAATACATACAACACCAACTAGAGTTATAACAAAAGAGGGAACACTTCCTAGGAGGAGTGAATTGTCATTTTCTTAAAAAACAAATCTGAGCTAAGAAATAGGATTATCCCAAAAGTGATCAAAGAAATAGAAATCTAATTAGCCAGTTCACGGGGAGGCTGAAAGTAGAAGATACTAGATTTAGACCCAAGGACACAGAAATCCATGTACAAGCTAGAATAAAAAAGATGAATTTACAAGTAAACAGAGGAAGCCAGCCAGTAAAGAAAGAATAAAATGACACTCAGAAAACTATGAGAATGTTCAAGAGGCAGATAAAACAAACAGCAAGGCCATCGTCCACAGCTGCCCTAATTCTTAATGGCTTTCCTATGCTAGCTTAGAGCAAATCCCCACTCTCTTGAAGTAATTTGCGTCTGCGTTGTTCACAACCACACAACTGCAACCTAAGTTATATGTGATAACTTCTTCCAGTGTTCTCCTTTCTCCCTCTATAGTGGGTAACTACTATTACTGACTGACAGCATCCCCCTCTGAAAAGCATATAAGCCTCCCTTTCCTGTGACAGAGAACCCATTCCTGCGGTCTGCCTGGGGTTGATACCACCCACTCAACCCCTACCCTTCTCAAACATGCACACACTCATACTCCCTTTCTGGCAACTGCTCCTATACACTCCCGCCCTCACACTAGCCCATGTGCTTTCTCTCAAGCACACACTTGCCTACATACTCTCCCACACAAATAGGAGTGACTATATGACTCATGCCCAAGCAATACAAATACCCATTCCACTAGCCTTGGTAATTTGTTCAGGGCTGTGTACAAGGCCCCATGTAAACCAGTAAAAGTCCTCCCCATGACTTTCATACAGGACAATCAGTAGCCAAATTGCCAGCCCCATGCAGAAACATACCTACTGAGTGACAGAGAACACAGTCTTAAAGAGACTGATTACTTGCAGCCAAACCACCCGGGGTGACAAGGACTGTCTTTCTCTGCCATTGAGCCTGAGGGTTCCTGATACACTCTTCAGAGCCCTAAGTCAAATAATGAGGGCAGACCAGAGAACTCATTCCTCTATTTCTGGCAACAGAGAGGTCTAAAGAACCAAGAACTTTTAGTAAGTTTACTTAATTGTATGACTATAAAGTGAACAGCTAGTCAAGAATACAAAATTGCTCCTCCCCCGGACCCTGACTCCACTTGAGGCCAACTGCCTGAAGCTGACGTTTAAACTGAGGACTGATCTTTAAGTCAAAGGCTGCTTTCTCCGTTTGCTGCCTCCCACCCCCAACCTGAGTCTTTTTGCCAAACTGTCTGCCTCTCCCCAAAGATTCTGGTTGGGCTAGAGGCTGAGCACCTTTGGGAACATTTAAATGAATGTGTGCACAATGCAAAGTGTCTTTAAAAGCATGTTCTGATGTAAAAAAAAAGAAAAAGAATACAAAATTGAAAAATAAAGACTATAAATTGCCTCTTCCATCCTTCCCTGAGATCCCCCTCAGTACTGGTACAAAAAGGAAAGGACAAGCCCACTGTTCCAAGTTTGAAAAGCTAACATATATTCCCACCAAAAATGTAATTTTCTAGTATGAGCCAAGCATAATATACTCACACAATTCAACAGCACTTCCAATAATTCTGACACCCCAGGAAGAACAATTACCAAGTATTACAGTTAGAAGTAACCTTAGAAATTATCCAGATGAATTCTCCAAACAATCCTCCCTTTTACTTAAGAAAGGTAAGGCATGGCAAAAGTATGCCCAATAAAATTTAGAAGTCTTCAAATTTATGGATCAGATACAGGGCAAATGAGAACACTATTAGTGCCACAATATATTTTAGAACATCCAAATTAGGTTTAGTAACAAATCTAAGTACTTACGTTAAGAAGTAATTCATCTTTTGTTTTAATAAGAGGAAAATTCTTATTTTCCTTCTCAATTTGTAAATCGTCCTCTCCATCGGACAGCACTGGAGGAAGCAATATTTGAGAGGAAGAGGAAGATGAGGAAGATGATGAGGAAGATGAAGAGCTTGAACTATCTGAATCTGTCTCACTGTAGGAAAGAAAAAGTTGAAAACTTAGTAAGTAATATGATGGTATTAAAATATTTATTCGACTAGGAAATATCTACTTGAATACATGTTTACTGTTGCTAATATAATTCAAAAGCTAGCATTTGAAGTTGGCTGTGGTATTTGGAGAGCAGTCCTTAACCCACTAATAACATTTTCAAAACCCCTGCTATAACTGCAACCCACTTATTACAGTAGCCTTATACATCACACATCTGTCTTCATATAATTAAGTATGTGACAAATCCCTGACAGAAGAGAGCTCTGGTTGATACACATCTCTTATTGGTCACCAATGACCAGCCCACTTAATTGCCAATAGTTTCTTCTGAGTCTTTAGACAACTTGAAAACTCAAAAGTTACCAAACTTGTTGACCATTCTATTCTCTGAAAACTCCTTTAGCCTGTGACTTCCACAGCAATTCTTATTACCAGTAACCCTCCTCTGAGTTTAAGTTTTGTTTGCTGGCTACCTCCTTGTAAGTTGTTTCTGAAAGTCCCATCCTTATTCTCTTCTCTCTGTATTCTTCCCATGGATAAGCTCATGCACTCCAATGTTTTCAGTCACCATCCACATGCAGATAACTCCTAAATCTTCAGCACTGATATCTCTAAATTCCAGCCCTAATCTCTAATCTCCAGGCCACCTCAGTATGAATGACCTACGCTTTACCTCACACTAGGAACAAGTTAAAAGGAAAAAAAACCCTGTATTTTCCTTACTGAATCACTTCTCTTCTTGAGCTTCTATTTTATTTATTACTTAGTCTTTAATCCAGTTACTATAGGTAGAAACCTTGGAATCACTTTGAGCTACTGCATTCTCACAGTCAACGATAAAATCCTATCTTCAAATTAGTAAACATCACTCCTATTCCACTTCATCCCATTTCCACCGCTACTCCTATTTCAAATACTTATTTCTCACATGCTTTTCTGTAATAATTGTATAAGTGATGTAAATACTAGTCTCTCCCCACAACAATCACCCCTTCACCCTATTGATGTCTTGCTATTACCTTCACCCTCTCATGACCTTTCATCTTAATCAGTCCACACTCTTTGCTTTAAAAATAGCCATTCAAGCAATCCCTATGTTCACTGCAGCATTATTCATAGTGGCCGAGACATGGAAACAACCGGAGTGTCCTTCAATAGGTAATTGGATTAAGAAGATATGGTACAAATATACAATGGGCTACTACTCAGCCGCAAGAAAAGATGAAATACTGCCATTTGCAACTACATGGGTGGATCTTGAGAATTTCATGGTAAGAGAAATGTCAGAAAAAGTTAAGAACCATATGATTTCACTCACATGTGTGATATAAAACAAAGCAACAAATGAACAAACAAGAAAAACAAACAAACAAAACTCATAGACAGAGATGACAGTATGGTGGTTACTGGAGGGAAGCGGGTCAAATATATGGTCATAGAAGATGGCTTGACTTTGGATGGTGGGAACACAATGCAATATACTGATCATGTACCACAGAAATGTACACCTGAAACCTATATAATCTTATTAACCAATGTCACCTCAATCATTTTAAAAAAAATAAACAACCATTCATGACTGGACATTAGATGTGAGAAATTATTAATTTTGTTACATGTGATAATAGTATTATGATTATGTAAGAAAATATCCTCTTAAAGAATGAGAGCTAAACTATTTAGGAATAAAGTATCATGTGTAAATGACTTTGAAAATGGCTCAATAATGTATACATGTGAACCTAATAGTTCTGAAATGTTAATAATTGTTAAATCAAGGTGATGGCTTTATGGGTTTGGACTATTCTTCCTATTTTTTATTAAGAAAATATTAAAACACACAGAAAAACCTTAACTTTTCCCCCCATAAATCTACACTGTGTACAAGTTAAAGGACATGCTCCTTAGCATGACATCTCAGAGACTGTTACAATCAGGTTCCTGGTAACCTTCATAATCCCATCTTATATCACTTCTCACACACATCTAGCAAAGAAGCTCATATAACTTTCCCTTTGTTTGTGCTATTTCCTTTGACTGGAATGTAGAGAAGTTCTATTTCTCCTTATAGGTTCAACTCAAATATTACCTCCTCTAAAGCCACCCCCTACCCACCCGAAGTAGAATTATTTACTTCCTTCCCTATCCCTTAGGGCACTTTTATCAAACTGCCTGTCCCATACTATACCATAATTCATTGAAAAATATGTCTTCCCAGCTGGATTATGAAGGGCTTGAAACCAAGACATTAGCTCTGGCAAGTATTGTCTTTCCTCCTGTTACAGGGGGAGATGGGCAAAGGCCAATTTCACCCCTTGGGCTCAGGAACCCATGTCATCTGCAAGTGAACTGCTTCCTATTACTGTATTATGAATCTTTCCCTCTATCCCAGAGAAATCTCATCAGCATACTAACAATCTGTAGTACCTCTGTTTAATCCCTCCAACTATGGGCTCATTTCTCCCTTTAAAATTTCTTAAAAGGGTTGTTAACACATCCTGTCTCAAAACTTTTATTTCTCAGTCTTTACCCCTAAATTGGCTTCCATCACCACCATTCCTTTAGGTCACCAATAATCTCCATGTTGCCAAGTCTAGTAAACATCTTTCTGTCATCTTACTTAACATCTCAGCAACATCTGATATGGTTCTCCACTCATTTCCTCAAAAACCCACTTTTTGGCATGCACTATGCTACGGTGGTATTCCACCCTCACGTAGAGTCTTCTGTCTTCATGACTTTAAATATGCCCTTCACTTTAACAAGACATAACATTCAAATGCACAGTTTGAACCTTGTTTGAATTCTACCTCAAATAACCAACTGTTAAAAGACAACCTTCAGACAACCAGAAAAATCTAAATACAAATAGAGCATCAGGTGATATTAAGGAATTAGAATTAATTATACTAAGGTTGATAATGACATGGTAGTTATGTAAAAAGTATTTTATCAATTAGAGATGCATAATAAAAAATTTACAGGTAAGGTGGCGTGCTGACTGAGATTTGCTGTAAAACTACCAGGTTAAAAGAAAAAGTTGGAAATGTGAGATAAAACAAGATTAGCAAAATACTGGAAACAAGTTCAGTGATGAGTATATGTCCATTCATAACATTACTCTCTACTTTTTCCAAGTTTGAAAATGTCCCTAATAAAAAGTTAAAGTTTTATCTGAAATCTAATGATGCTGAAATGTACATCTCCAGCCCAGAACTGTCCTTCAAACTCTAAACTCATTATACTACCACTGCTTGCCTGACATCTCCAATTGGCTGTCAGAGAAATCTTATAGTAACTGGCCAAATTAAACATTCCCACTGGTCTCCAACCCTATCTTAGTAAATAGCACCACAATCCACCCAGTTGATGGCTCTTGTCTAGCCCACTGCCGCATCTATTAGCAAGCCTGATCAGTGTGACTTCAAAATGTTAATCCAGACACAACCATGGTCACATCATGGACTCATGCAAAGTCTTTCAACTATTTCCACTCTGGCTTCTCTGCTTTTACTCTTGAACCCAATTCAATTCTTCCTCTACAAAGCAAAGCTTATTAGAATGTTAACCTGTGCACGCCATTGCTCTGCTTAAAATCCTTCAACAGCTTCTCTAGCACTTAGAATTAAAACCTTGACATGGCAACAGTGTCCTACAGGCCTGGGCTCTACTAAGACTTTCTTGGTGCTGTGCTTGTCCCTTCACCGTAATTTTCACCAACTCTACTTATTGATACGTTTACTCATATTTTTCATGTGTTCTGTTTCCCACAAAACACTCAAATACTTGTAAATTTGTAAACAATGATTAGTGTGGGTAAGGAACATCCGACCTACTTAAGTCCCCTCCCACCACAGAAGTGTGACTTTTAAAAGATACAGGGAGGCGGGGCAGGGGAGGGAGGCCTCACAAAACGGAATCAGAGCACAGGACACTACTAAATAGCAATGTCCAGTTAATTTCACATGCTCCCCACAAGGATTGTAATAATTAACAAAATTGCCAGGAGCCGATTTGTAAACACATAAAATCCTTTAACTAATCCTCAACTCATGTGGTTCAAAAACACGACCACACGCTAAAGTTGGTGGAAGAATAAAAGATCTGACACAAAACTCAAAAGTTATCTCCACAAAGGGACACGTCGAACTAAGTATTATGGAAATCATCCAAAACCCTCAGGTTTTCTATATTTTAAATGAAAATGCCACGATCTATACATAGCACCTTTCACACTATCAAATTCAGGGGCGAGAGATCTGATTATCGGGCTCCGATTCACCGCGGGATCCGCAGGGAACACCCAGAAATGGGCGGTCCCGGCTACTTGTCAACACGTGCGCAGGGAGCTTCAGGGACCGCCCCTCCCTCCCGGGCGCACGCGGGCCCGTCTCGGCCCCCGGGCCCCGGATCCTCCCGCAGGTGACACAGGCCCCGTCCCAGCAGCCTCGGGACCGCAGGCACCCGACCTTTCCGAGTCCGAGGTCTCCACGGAGTCCGCGGTCGGCACCCGCTCCGCAGCGCCCGGGCCGGTGACGCATTTCCCTCCAGGTTCCGGGCCCAACTGTGGCGCGGGGTTCCCGCCGACGGCTGCGCTCGGCACGGCTTCGGGCGGCCGCTCCCTGGCCAGCTGAGCCTCCGCGTCCTGCCCAGTGTCTGGGGACCCCTCGTCCGACTGTGGTGGCGGCGGCGGCTCCGGGACGGGAACGGAGTCCGGGGGCGGCCCCGCCTCACCTTGGCCAACCCCCAGGCTCGTGCCGCAGAATTTGAGAGTCTCCAGCTGAGCGGCGGCGGCCTCCACCACTTCCATGGCGTCTCAGCAGACGCCCGGGCAGGCTCAGGTTCTTCGCCTCGGACAGGCTGCCGGCTCGCTCTGGAACTACAACCACCTTCGCAGTGGCTAGAACCGCGCCTGGGCCCCACTTTCCGCGCTTCTCCGGTAACTACACGCGGGGTTACCGGGAGACACGCCCCCGGCGTGTACTCAGCGGCACTTCCGGGAGAGCGCGTGACGTTACGGGACGCGAGCGCGCTCGGCGGGGGCGGGGCCGGCCCCCGGACCTTTAGGAGCTGGACCTCGGGCGGCCCTGAGCTCCCGTTTTGCAGCTTTGGACCTGTGTGCGGCTCAACCACACGGTCAGATGGCTGCACTCATAGTCCTGTGCCTGGGGCAGTTGTTTTGCAAGCGAAGATGTGATCGTGCGAGTCTCTGTACTTCAGAAACTCGAGCCAGGAAATCTTGAACACTTTTAGTAAACTTCACTAATATTCAGTTAAATTGATTGATTGATAGCAAGTACGTTGGTCATTCATCTCAAAAAAATTACTGTTTTTTTTTTTCTCCAAAGCAGCCTGGAATTAAAGAGAACAGTAATGGTGGACTAAATGTTGCTGCTTCACTGATGTCTATCCTGTTGTTGACACTGCTTTGCAAAAAGGGTGGGAAGAGACTAAACTGTACTTAGCTTGGAAAACCATTACTCCAGATCATAAAGCAAACAAGCAAAATGTTCTTAGGGTTAAGGCAGGGCTCAGAATGTTATGGTTTCCTATTGGAACTTCAACTTGATACATCAGATAGTCCAGTAGTAATAATCATTGTTACCATTTATTAAACATGCATGTGTGTCAAGGACTGTGCAAAAGGTTTTATCAATGAGAGCCCTCTGGAGAGGGATTGGTTCCAGGAGCCTGCCCCCCCCACCCCTTCCCCAGCCCCACCCCTCAGATACCAAATCCAGGAATGCTCAAGGCCCTTATATGAAATGGCTTAGTATTTGCATATAACCTATACACATCCTCCTGTATTCTAAAAATCATCTATAGAGTACTTATAATACCTAATACAATGTAAATGCCATGTAAATAGTTGTTCTACTGTATCATTTAGGGAATAATAAGAAAAAAAAGGTGGTATGTAATCAGTACAGATACAACTGTCATAGGCCTAACTACATAGTACATGTCAGCAACAATATAACATTTTTTAAAAATATTTTCCATCCGGGGTCAGTTGAATCTATGGATGCAGAACCTGCAAATACAGAGGGCCTGCTGTATTCAATGAGAATTTATTGTGCCCTCCAGAGTAGTAAACCTTCACAGAAATTCAAGGCAAGAGTAGTTTTAGGGAGTTTACAATTTAATTGAAGTAAAAAGGTCAATGCACAGGAGATAACTAGAAAATTATTTGAAATATGGAGAAGATGCAGGTTCAGTAATAATAGAAAGTTAAGTAAGATTGGTGGGCCATATCCTGGAAATCCTGTGAAGAGAAGCAGGAATTTAAACTTGAGATAGTACACACTAATGCAGTGATTAAGCAGAGCTTGATGTCCCCAGCTAATAGAACTGTGTTCAAATCTCAGCTCTACCATTTCCTTGTTGGTATAACTGTGACCTTGGGCAGGCAGCCTAAGATACCTAATCTCATTTTCAGTACCTACCTGGCACCTTACATAGTTATTACAATATTATTGCCTAAATATTTTTTTGAATGGAAAAAAAACAGAAAACAAATAATAAATTTTTATGAAACAATCACAGCAAAGGAGAAACTATTTACAAATAAAGGTACAGCTGATACCTATGTTATTCATTCTGTTTAAATGAATCTAGTGTTATCTAAGAAAGGCTACTGGTTTCCAATAAAAATCTCTATTGGTTTTGATGCAGGTCACTATTTTGCAATTAAACTAGGTCACTGTTTTGTAATTGCTCCTTTTTCTAAGTGCTTGAATGTATCAAAATGCCTTGAATTTCCTACTTCTAGAACGTGCCTCTACTGCATTATTTCTAACAGCTGCTAGACTTAGCCTGAAGTCTTTAACTCTTTGAAAGAATAAGTAATTTATAGCACTATTATTAAAATTAAGAGTTTATCTTCAATTAAATTATGAATTAAATACCATATACTATTTCAAAGATAACATGTAAAAAACCTAAACATTCTTTTAAGTGCAAAAACAAAGTTTATGTGAAGAAATTTATTTTAAAAGTGAACAGAGTTTTGAAACTTCCCCAGCCTCTACTTATGAAGATTGTGAAATTTTTCAAAAAGAAAATATAAACTGCTAACCATCTCTTAGTGCCATTTTCACTAATTTGCAATGCCCTGCAATGTGGTGGTGTGTTGGGAGCCGGTGACGCGTCTGGACATGGTCCACACCACCTGAGGGTCTGGAGTCAGGGACTCCACCCTCCCCACAATGACCCTTGATATTGAGAGCCCGCTACGTGTCTGGACATGGTCCACGTAGCCTGAGGCTCTGGAGCCAAGGACTCAACCCTCCCCGCAGGTTCCTGTGGGGAGCCGAAATTAAGATAGTTACAAAGGTCTGAGCTCCCGCAGGAGGCAGGATGTTTACGCTGAAAGTGTGTTTGTGCAGCCTGGGAAGAACTACTTTGTATCACCCTCACCTCCTTACCAGTTGTTTGTTACTCACTATATACTAAAGGCTTGAAGCCATTTGAGGCTGCACCTCATTGGAGGGCAGCCCTCCTGATCCCATAACTGTGTTTGTCTCTAATTCCCACCGCTGGACCTCAGGTTTGTTCATCTTTCAGGCTGGTTCCTGACAGTGGTGCATCCCTTGGAAACTTGTTAAAAGTATAGAAGCTCAGGCTCCACCTTACGAACCTGCAATTTAACAAAATTCCCCATGTGATCTGCATGCACATTAAAGTTTAAGAAACTCTGCCCTAGTAACTATGTGAAGGCGGGAGACATCCCCAGAGTAGCGCAGTGCTTGAAAGGAAAATGAGTGAAAGCCTTTTAAAAGATAGAGATGATGTATCATACAATTGTACACTTGAAACCTATATAATTTTATTAACCATGTCACCTGGATAAATTTAATTAAGATAAATAAATAAAATATTTTTTTAAAAAAGAGGAGAATTGAAGTGCTGGATGAGTTGAGGCTGAATAAACTGAATAGCTCATTGTCTGTTGATGCCTCTCCTTGGATGCCCCACAAATACATCAAATGCTTATAATCAAAAGTGATCTCTGCATCTTTTTCTCCATACTTGTCCTCCTTTATCTCCTATCCTGGTAATATCACCAACGTCTGTCTACTCACTCACTCTATACTAAGTCTCAGCCTCACCAATTTGCTGTGTGTGACTTAGTCCAAGTTATATTCATTCATTTATTCATTCAACGAATATTCACCAAGCGCAAACTTCATGTGAGATGCTGGGGACTGGAAATAAAGTGGTAAAAAAGAAAAAGAAAAAACACGGAAAAGGCCATTAAGCTCACGGAACTCACGATATAAAATTTCAGTTTTAAATAATGAATAGACCCTTCAGAGTGCATCAGGCACCAGTCAAGAGGAGGGGGAGGGAATGGGGAGGTTGGAAAGGTTGTCATGATAGGGAGATTATACATGTTGGATTTCAAGTAAGATTTCATTTGAAGAAAGGATTTAATGGCAAAACAAAAACAACAAAAACAAAACCCTCAAAAGTTGAATCTTAAGATCTTTTCTGGAAATGTGATTTTATGTATAGTCTTTGTATATTGTTTCCAGAATTTAAATCAGGATTTTTTATAGACACCCTGATTGATCTTAGTTTATTTCAGTGTTTAAAAAGACATAAATAGACCCATGTACAGTTCAGTTAGATGACTACGATGCCCTTGTTACATAGAAATGAGGTATTCTAATATTTGTCAGATAATGACTGGAAGCAGGATATGTGACTGTTTAGACAAGTTGTTATTCCTATTTTCATACATGACAGCACTAAGACTAGGTCATGGATTTTGATTTTTGCATTGCAGACTAATACATAAGAAAAAGAAAGGAATACAGCATTTCACTAGACTTACTTGAGTGTGAAAGAATAGAAAAATCATGTACCAAGAATGAGCCTGTTGGTAGGGGAAATACCTATACTCCGCTCTTCATGTTTTGATAGAGGGAAGACTTGAATTCTACGACTCAGGACTGAGAATATGAAAGTAACACCTCTCTCACCTCCCACTGGTGAGGTTAGTGACTCACCCAATTTGTTAATTTGGGAATAGGAGCTGAGCATGCTTGACCCAGCACCTTTTGGATCCTACTGGCAGAGGGGGCTCATTATGAGACGCCTCCATTGTGCAGTAATGACAAGTGCAAACACATGCATAGCACTTAGCTGTGTGCCAGCTACTATTCTAAGCACTAGATAAATCTATTTCATTCTTCCCACAGAATTTTTTTAAAATATGTTTTTATTGAGTTTAGAGAGAGAGGAAGGGAGAGGAACAGAGAGAAACATCCATGAGAGAGAAACATCGGCTGCCTCCCACACACCCCCCGCAGGGACCGAGCCCACAGCTGGGGCATGTGTTCTGACCCGCAACCAAGCCCGTGACCTCGTGGTTCGTGGGTCGACATGCAACCGGCTAGGCTCCACAAAATCCTGAAGTAGGTATAATTCCCATTTTATAGGAAGCTGAGGCTCAAAGGGGATTCGCAAGTTTCGGAAGCTGGTAAATGTTCCTATTCCCCCAGAGGCCTAGATTCCCAATTAATGCAGTGAATGAAGTCTGTCTAGTCTCAGAAGTTCATCTTGCTGAAGCTCTAAAGCCATGTTCTCTAATTAGTTTTGTCAGTAATTAAGGTAATATCTTTTTCTGCATCCAACTGCTTCTTGGATCTTATTTCTAAAGGGCTTGCGTACTTAGGAGAAGAAAGGGATGTTATTTATTGGCCACCCAAAAGTTCAACCTCTAGAGGCCAGAGTTCAGGAAGAACAGCATACACAGAAAATGAATATTCAATTCCGAGTAGCAACACCTCACCTCTCAAAAAGGAATGACCTACACATATGCCCCACTCCCCAAAGGGTATATTCCAAGCCTATGCTATTCTATGGAAATCTCTACAATGATAGAAATGTTCTATCTGTGCTCTTTAATATAGTAGCCACTAGCCACATTTAGATCCTGAACACTTGACATGTGGCTAAGGCAACTAAGAAACTGAATTACTTTTACTTAATGTTAATTAACTTAAATGTAAATGTTACTTCAGAAGAGGCCTAAAGTTTCCAGCTCATACAATGACTATTGGGTCTGTCTACAGCCAAAAGTCCATTTTGCTGCCATTGCTACCATATTAGTGCCATTTCCAATATTCATCATCCTTCTAAACTTCCTTTTTAGAATTCTTTCACTCCCTCATAAAAGAAATTAGTGCTCCTATAAATTAGTGTTTTTCTGTTAGTGATATTAAAAGAAGTTAGCAGTCGGCAAACAAGAACAGGTCCACACTGGCACCTGATCTCAGACTTTAAACTTTCAGAGCTGTGAGAAATAAATTTCTGTTGTTTATAAACCACGCAGTCTATGGTACTCTGTTAGAGCATCCCAACAAACAAAGACACCAACACCCTATGACATGGTTGTTAACAGTATATTAAATTCGAAGTTTTGAATGAAACACCAGAACACAATAAGTGCTACATTCAAGGAAGTGCTAGACTAGTGCATAGTGCTAGACTTCCTTGAATGTAGAATTTCAAAGGCAATAACCAATAGTTATTTACAAAAACCTCACATCAGAAAAATGAAAAAGTAAGAGGGGAGACTTTCAAAGGATTTTATGAAGAAGGTTTGGGAAGAAAAAGTTATAGATTATTATGATCCCACTGCCTCCCTCAATCTCCCTTAGCTATTTTCTCCCTGACATCACAGGAATGACCGAAAAACCTAGAGTAATAACAAGCTATAAAAAGGGAAGAGACAGTAGGACACCATAAAAGAGAAAAGAAAGACCATGTCCCACTTCCCACTGTCAATGACCAGCTCAAAGCAGGCTTTAGCTGAAGGTAAGCAAGAAGATTTTATGTTAAAATCAAATTTAGAGTTTTGATTATAATCTAGGACATATTGCATTTCTGAGTTGTGACTATATTTGCCACTTTAAAAGGTCATAGGACTTACTGCTATTGAAGAGTGATCAGTGAAGTCAGAGGGATTGAATTTTCACACAGGCAGGAGCAGGATTACTCCTACTGGGCAGATATGATGGGACAAAAAGACAGAAGTAAAGCTGTATTTTGAATCACATGGCATCAGTCCATTGTACATAATCATAATCCCCAAAGTTTCCCAGACATCTGCCCACCCAAACCCAGAAGCGCTCCCCATTGCAGCATTCTCTTTTATAGCCAAGGGCAATCACCCCTCAACACCTTGCAAGAAGGCATGCTTCTCTGAGAGCCGAGGGTAATTCAAGAAGACACAAACTGCTGCAAAGTGGAACACTAGGTTGGCCCATTCCAGAGATTCACTATTATCAATCTCATCCCTTTCTTGCCTAAAATCCTCCACTTTGTATATTAATCTTCATTCTTTATTATGCCTAACTTTTGGACATTGCCTCGTCCCTTCTGTCCCAAACCAGTCCCGGCACTCAGCTTCTGGGCCTGACTAGATTATGGGCCTGAGGGTCACTCAAGGGCCTGTCACCCCCTCATGCACACTCCAGAGAAGGCATGTTTGTGATTATGACGGGTGGAGCAAGGGGAAAGGAGTGAGTGACTGTATCCTTCCTGGCAAGCCAGATCCACAGCAGGCTCAGGGCTCCAGGTTAAAAGGGGTTTATATCTATTGAGCCACTAGATATAAACCATACTCTACAACTATCTTTAACTCTTTCTTCTTCTAGTAACCTCTTGGTATTTTTTTCCAATCCCATCTCATCAGACGTTGCATTCATTTTGACCCATTTATTACACTTTTGACCCTATTAAATGCTGTCTCTTCATCCTACCAACACATCTCCGAACCACTTTGGCTAATACTGCTTCAGAATCTCTACTTAACCTCAAATAACCTCTAACCCAGGAGTACATGGCTGTGAGCACGGCTGCCACCCACTTGGCCCAACCGATGCTTCGAGAGCAGCATCTGAATGGGTCAGGCAGGATAGAAGGCACAGAGCATACAAAGGGATGGAAAGAAGAACTGCAAGTTAATTTTATATGTCAATTATGCCTCAATAGAGCTGAAATAAAAACAAAAAAACAGCGAGTGTTTTGGGAACTGCTGCTGTAATACAGGGTGGATTTATGCCTCAGTAGAGCTGAAATAAAACCAAAAAAAAAAACAGCGAATGTTTTGGGAACTGCTACTGTAATACAGGGTGGATGTAAGGGTAACACACTCAACAGATGTCTTACATTGATTTTTACTTTCAGTTCTGTCTGAAGCCAGGGATTATATTTCATTCCCTTTTTTCTCTAAATTTTAGTTTACAGACCAATTTTGAGTATTTCTGTTTGTTGCCTATAATTCAATCTTGAATTACTAAAGTTACCAAAATTGATTTTACTCTTCCAAGAAATATATTTTCTTTTTAATAAAGCAATATGAAAGTCAAACAGAGGTCAATCAATAGTTGAAAGGTTTCATGAACCAGCAAATTAGAATGCAACAGCTGTCATCATTTCCAATTTGGGAAAGAAGCAGTAAAAACAGATGTTTTGTGGTTTGTTTGTTTGTTTGGTCAGATAAAATTATTTTCACACTGCCTTGTTGAGATTTGCTAATAATGGAGAGAAGGTTTTTACAGGAAATACTTTATTTTCCCCTAGATTTCAAACTCAACTATGTCAAGGTCATTCTTATTCAATTCTCTGAATTATGACGATGGCAATGAGTGGGTTATTTACTGCATATATCATGGGAAAGGTCATATTGAATGACAGAGTGAAGAAAAGGTGCTTTGGACTAAATGGCTCGGGAGACATTTTATCAAAGATACTCTACTCAGGTGTTGAAAAGTGTGTTAATTTTGTGATAACTACCTCTCTCTGTTCCTCTCCTTTCACATGACAAGTGCCAATTTAAGGATTGTTTGTTGCAAGCCACATAATCCAACAATGCCGTCAGCTTCTTCAGGAGGTGGTAAATTTAAAACCATGGTGGGATACTTCAAGCACTGGATAAGACAATATTGAAAAAAGTCTTGTATTGGGCTTTAATGGGGACTAGATGACTTCTAGGATAGTGATCTCCAAAGTTTGTTGTTGTTTTTTGTACGTACTCCTGTTTTGTATTCTTTTATGAGATGGTCAACAGATGCTCTACTAGAAGCCACAGAGGAGAGGCTCAGGAAACACCAAGTGTATTACACTCAGGTCCTAGAGACAGGAGGCATGGCGTGCCACCCAGGACCACACAGGAAAGCCACCAGGGTGATGCAGAGGCAGGAGACTGGAGCTGGGGAAGATTTAGGCAGTTGCCTTTATTTAGGTTTCCATGATGAAGGCAAAGCAGTGCTGAATGGACCGTTTAAGATTCCCTAATTGGAATAATTTTATTCAGGTTTTTGGGCTATAAGAGTGAGTCTAGTGTCCTGACACCCGGTTCTACTATGATTAAGGCAGAATAATATTGTCTCCAGGGCATATAAGCCAGATAGAGAAGCTTTGGTTTTGGATTGGTTAGTTGGTATATTAATGGCTGCTCTGCTGAGCCTTTTTTTTTTTTAAATTTTTTTTAAATTTATTAATTTGAGAGAGAGAGAGATCAATTTGTTGTTCCACCTACTGATGCATTCATTGCTTGATTCTTGTATGTGCCCTGACCAAAAACTGAACCCGCAACCTTAGGGTATCAGGATGATTCTCCAATCAACTGAGCCACCCAGCACAGCTCTGCTGAGCCTTTGCTATCTCTAAGAATTGGCTAGACCTGGAGGTACTAATTTAAAAGTAATGGAAACTTTTGTTTTATTTTATTATTTTATTTTATTATTTTTGTTAATCCTCACCAAAGGATGTTTTTTCTATTGATTTTCAGAGAGAAAGGGAGGAAGGTAAGGGTAGAGGTGGGGGTGGGGGAAGAGAGAGAGAGAAAGACATTGATTGGTTGCCTTCTGCACAGGATCGAACCTGCAACGAAGGTATGTGCCCTTGACCAGGAATTGAACCTGAGGCCTGTATGCGGGCTAATGCTCTACCCACTGAGCCACACCAGCCAGGGCAAGCAACGCAAACTTTTAAATTAATGGTACAAAAAGTTTTGCTTTGTTTGAATACATATTCATTTTAATAATAATTTAGTGAGACTAATGCTATTGAATATGCTTTATTATTTTAAAATACTGCGTTAACACTATTGATACAGCAAATTAAAGATGAATTTCTAAATTAAATGCTTCTACCATTTTAATATGGAAATTTTTAATAGGTAAAAAAGTAGAGTGAATACTAGAACACACCCTCAGTATTTGTCATCTTTTTAAGTCATTATAAGTTCATAGTACTCTTGGTTTATCAATACCTCACACTCTCCCCTGACCACTGCCCTGGATTATTTTGAAACAAATTCCAGATTTCATATAATTCGTCTGTAAATGTTACAATATGTATTTCTTTTAAAAATGTATTTTTAAAAATAAGCCACAACCTTATTAACCTTATTTAAAATCTCAGACATCTCTCATGGCAATATGTTTGCTGATACATCTCCTAGGGCAAGAGAAACTAAGGAGAAAATAAACAAATGGTACTGCATCAAAATAAAAAGCTTCTGCACAGCAAAGGAAACCATCAACAAAAGAAAAGGGAGCCCACTTTATGGGAGAACATATTTGCCAACAACACATCGGATAAAGGGTTAATATCCAAAATATATAAGGAACTTATACAACTTAACAAAAGAAAGACAAACAATCCAATTAAAAAATGGGCAGTGGACCTAAATAGACACTTCTCCAAAGAGGACATACAAATGGCTAAGAGACATATGAAAAAATGCTCAACGTTGCTAATCATCAGAGAGATGCAAATTAAAACCACAATGAGGCATCACTTCGCACCTGTCAGAATGGCTCCATCAACAAGTCAACAAACTACAAGTGCTGGCGATGGTGTGGAGAAAAGGGCACCCTAGTACACTGCTGGTGAGAATGCAGACTGGTGCAGCCACTATGGAAAGCAGTATGGAGCTTCCTCAAAAGATTAAAAACTGACCTGCCATTTGACCCAGTGATCCCACTGCTAGGAATATATCCTAAGGAACCCCAAACACCAATCACAAAGAACTTATGTACCCCTATGTTCATAGCAGCACAATTTGTAATAGCTAAGATTTGGAAACAGCCCAAGTGCCCATCAGTAGATGAGGGGATAAAAAGCTGTGGGACATTTATACCATGGAGTACTATGCAGCTGTAAAGAAGAAGGATCTTTTAGCCTTTGGCACAGCATGGAGGGAACTCGAGGGTATTATGCTAAGTGAAATAAGCCAGTCAGAGAAAGACAAGTACCAAATGATATCACTTATATGTGGAATATAATAAACAAAATAAACTGATGAACAAAGTGGATTCAGAGACATAGAAACTTGGAACAAACTGAGGAATCTCAGAGGGAAGGCTGGGAGAGGGGTGTGGGTGGGGAGAGATTAATCAGGGAACTTGTATGTTTATGGGCATGGCCCATGGATGTGGACATTGGTGTGGGGAGGGCCTGGGGGTGGGATGGATGTGGGGTGGAGGGGATCAGTGGGGTTAAAAGGGTGACATCTATAATGGTCTCAACAATAAAAATAAAGAAACATTATTTAAAAAATAGCCACAACCTTATTAACACAAAAAAAATTAACAAAAAATTTCTTAATATAATCTTATATCAAAGCACTATTCACATTTCTCTGAGTTTTTACAGCCAATTAAGCTCATATTGAAAATTTATTTTAATGACTGTGATAGCTGAAAAAGAAGTATCACAAAAGCGTAATAAAACAATATGCATTAAACATTTAGAGTTAAATTCTGGATGACAGTGAATGTGAAAGCATATTTCAAAGAATCTCCTTGACAATTTTGAATATTTTTTCCCAACCTTTTAAGATCTGATTAGGCTGCCATTGTTTTCATCTTGTAATACATTTGACAAAAGATCTCTTTTTAAAAAAAATTGAGATATGATTGACATATAACATTGTGTAGGTTTAAAGTATACTACGTGTTAACTTGATACATTACCTATTACTGTATGATTACCACCATAGCCTTAGCTAACATCTCCATTATGTCATATAATTATCATTTCTTTTTTGTGGTGAGGACATTTAAAATCTAGCCTCTTAGCAACTTTGAAGTATATAATACAGTATTGTTAACTATAAAAAGAGCTCCTATTAGGAAACAGAAAGTTCAGCTCTGCTGTCTTCTTGTTTCCTTATCACTATTAAGCACTTTTTTCTTTGGGATAATTTTTAAAGACATTTGTACATATTATGAGAACTACTTTAGTTAAAACCATATATTATATATCATAAAACAATATATAAGCCATAAATCTACTTACATCACACTTATCATCTGATCTGTTACCATGTACATGGACAAGGGAAACACTCTTATCAAGCCCTCTGTGTGTGGAACCATCATTCTTCCCCCCAAATACTTCTCTTATTATAGTGAACTCTGGACTAATCTAAAGGTAAAATGAGGGCACCCAAGCCAAGCTATATATTCAATATTAGTAAAGCTTAATTTTCCCCCAAAATTTTTTAATTAAAAAATAATTATAAGTGCAAGTTCTAAAACTTTCTTCCTGTTAGCGGATTATCCCATGTACTCTTTTGGGTGGACACCTACTTTGGTGTTTTCTGAACTCTCTAAATCTGTGAATTGCTCTCTATCAGTACTTTTGGAAAGTTGTAGTCATTATTAATTTAAATATTTCTACTGCTCCATTTGGTATTCTGATTATACGTGTTCAACCTTTTAAATTGTCCTACAGTTTTTGGAAAGTATCTTATTCTGTTCTTTTTATTCTTTCTTTTCTTTTACTTTTTTACTTTTTTCTTTTTTTGTTGCATTTTATTTGGGGAAGTTTCTGTTAACCTATCTCAAGCTCATTGTTCTCATGTCTAGGCTATTGATGAGCCCTCCAAAGACATTCTTCATTTCTGCTGTGTTTTGATTTCTAGCTTTTCCTTTTGATTCTTTCTTCGAGTTTCCATCTCTCTGTTTATATTACCCAACTGTTCTTGCATATTGTTTACTTTTTCCATTCAAGCACTCAACGTATTAATCATAGTATTTTAAATTCCCTGTGTCATAATTTTAACATCTTTATCATAGTTTAATCTGGTTCTGATGCTTGTTTTGTCTTTTCAGACTGTTTTTTCTTACTATTTAGCATGTCTCTTAATTCTGTTGTTGTTAGCAGCCGGATATGATATATAAGGTAATAAGACAGATAAATAGTCTTCAGTGTGAGATTTTTATGTTAATCTGGTTAGAAATTCAGTTGTGTGTAATGTCTCTGTAGGTGTATGTACCAGAGCTTCCAATTCCTTGAATGTCCTCTTTTTTCCTTCCCTGTGGACTTCAGGCTTCCCTAAGTACTCCTTCTTAGGGAGAGTCTGTGTTTCAGATCTCTTTCAGCAATAACCCACTGTTATGTTACTGGTAGAAGTGGGGTATCCCTTTCCCAACTGAGTGCTAGGGTTGGTGTCCTTACAATATCTGGAGAAAAAGAACTTTCTGAGACTCACACGGAAGGATGAGTGATTTTCATTTGTGTGGAATTACATCCCCAGGTTCCCAAAGTCCTATTTCCCTTAATCTAGTCCTGGAAGAAGTGCAGCTGGGGAGTCAGTAGAGCTATAATCAAAGCCAGTGTCCAGAATTTCTGTTCCATGTTGGAATTGGGTCCATTAGTTAGTTGCATCCCATTAGTTCATTGTGTGTGGGGTCCACATAGCCGTGAGCCATGTGGGCAAATGCAGGGGCATGAGAGCCCTGAAAGCCAGGAGTCAAGCAAGAGGAACCAAGAGAGTTTGAACCAAGAAAGCAAATTCTGCCAAGGGCAGGTACTTCAGTTGAGAGCTCTATTCCCTGGCCATGTGGTAGGGGCAAGTGCTGGAGGCAACCGAATAATGTGTCTCTCTCACACTGATGTTTCTCTCTCTCTTAAAAAAAAAAAAAAAAAATTGAGAGAGAAAAATAAATAAATAAATAAATAAATAAATAAATAAATAAATAATAAGAGAGACCGAATTTCTTTGTTTAGGAGATTAAATATTCCAAATCTTTCCATGATTGCAGTGGCCATGCCTACTCTGGCCAATGACTTGCTCCCAGGTGTGACTGAAAGGCTAAGTACCTTCCCTATTTCACCCAGACTTTCCTGGGCATGTGTCTGTTCTCTCCCAGTCCAGTCCCTTCCCCCAGTGATCTGTGAGGAATAGACAGGTGATTCCCTGGGGAGTGTTAAACTGCGGCTTCCTGGTAAAGCTGCACAAATGACATGCCTATAATATTTGGCCTTCCCTTTGCTCCTTTCTTGTTATTAATAGCTTGGTTAATTACAATGGTATCAATTATACTGAAGCATTGTTGGCATGTGGTAACATGTAGGTGAGGGGAAGCACTCTATAGTCTGATTAATCTCAGTCTTTTAGTGAACTTGTTTCCTTGGACTGTTATTTTCCCAAATCGTCCCCCCCCCCCCCGCCCCCCAAGTGAGACAGAAAGGCTAGAGACTGAAGTGAAATGCTGTTTCCCCTCTTGGGATAAGGCTGGGCTAAAGATTTTTTTTCCTAGAAAGTAGGTCTTTGTTATGGAGAATGCTCTGGGTGTTTTTCACAAAGATTACTCTTTCCTTCCCCCTCTCAGATCCACATGGGGATTTTTTTCAGCTCTTGATCATGTCAATGTAAGAAACATTCAAACCTACAGAGAATTTTTGTGAGTTTATTTGAGCCAGATTCTGGGAAACAAAATCTTAAGGGATTGAGATAATGCTCCAGAGACTGGCAGTCTTGTACTTTATACATTGCAATAGAAAGAGCAGATGCAAGTGGGCTACACGAAATCCACCCGTGACAGATTAGGGAGGTGCGAGAAAAGAAAGCTGGGGGTGGAGGCCCTCTGGGATTGGATGAAAGTAAAATGATAGATACATACTTCTTTTACATAAGTGGGCACAGTCAACAATTAAGGTGATAACAATAACAATGTGAGAGGATTTACGGTCTCAGACCTGGTGCACTGGTTGTGCCCAGAGCGGTCTGGATTAAGGGAAGTTACCCTGACATTCCAAAGGAATGTTACAGAGACAAAAGACAGTAGACAGGCTTCGTTAAGGTAAAGATTGACTTTTGTCAGGAAAGATTCTAGCCTAGGACATGACTACTGTCAAAAACTGCTTTTATTTTCAAAGTTTTAATTTCAGACCACCCTTTGAGGTTACTTTAGGTCTCTGAGTTTGCAAGGCTGCTACAGAGGCCTTCTCTGAGCTAACCAGGTTAGCATGTGCCCCTTTTTGTCCACAGTCATGAGAACCAGTTTTGGAAAAAATCTCAGGTGTTGTCTCTTCAAATATTGCTGCTGTACAATTGTCTCTGTTCTCTCTTTCTGAGATTCCAATTTCACATGTGATAGACCATCTCTCTCTCTCTCATATTTCTAGATAATATTTTCCACAGAGAGAATTTACTTTTGCTTCTATTACTAAGGTGCAAATTCTCAGGTCATTTTAATCTAATCAGGGATTGAAAAATTTTAATTTGAGCCTTATTTCTGGTTCACCCTTGATTCTTAGGGTGGGGCCCCCCAGGGTCCTCGTATAAAACCTGCAACGTTTACTGCACTTCTTCCCTCTTCATAGTCCTTAAAACCTCGTTTTCTGTCACTGGAACTTTAGGAGTCCATCACAGCCTCAGCAGGTACTTTTGGAACTCACAGATCCTGGATTCATCTCTCTGAACTTCCATTCTCTCTAGGGCATTGGTCTCGTAAATCTTTGCTATTTGGCAGCTTTCTTATGCCTTCAAATAGATTTTTTTTGTTTTATTTTATTTTTGTCCAGAACTTCTAGTTCTTAGAATAACTGAAAATACTTTTTAAAAAATAAATAGGACTATAGAGAGTAAAGACATTTGTTTTGTATCTTAGTGATCTGTATCTTAGTGATCTGAAATTTTGGTCCCATAACAATTAAAGTATCAACTAAAGTCTGGTCCAGAAATGATATATGTGCTTATTTTTTGATAAAATACTATGGATCTAACTCAGCTAGTTTTTATAATGTGTTTTTTTTTTTTTTAATTTCACCAGAATTACCTATTCAGTGCACTATGTAAAAGGTAAAAGTCTGTGTGGCATGGGCAGTCTAAATAGCAATGTCAGACAGTGAAAAAAGAAAAATTGGATTTATTTAAAGAAAAGGGGTTGGGGGATGGAGATATCCAAAGGGAAGGGCTACACAGCACTGAGCCAAAGGGCACTGGGTCCATGATGACAGCAAAAATATACTTGGGACAGTGAAACAAGGAAAAGCATAGAAGCAGCAACAGGAGAGTCTCAACTGGGCTGCTTTGGGTCCCTGAGAAGCCAGAGAAAGAAGGGGCCTTAAGACAGGTTCAGGGGGTTAGCCCGGACCAGCTGCCACTGCCCATTGCTCCCCTGGTTGCAAGTCTCCTGGGGTCCCTGAGAGGGAAGAGGGGGAAGGGAATGGTGCCGGAAGCTCCCCTAGGGGGAGAGCGGGAGCTGGGTCCTTTATCCTAAGTGTTTTTTAATCTGTTGCAGGTGGAAATCTTAGGGGAGATCTCAGGAGAGGGTCTTAATAGAATATTCATGAGCTTTCCAGGTGCGATTTTTCAGGGTCTTGGTCTCCATTGGTTGGTAGGCTCCGTCCGGGGCAGGGGGTCCTTAGTCGATGTAGCTGGTCCTGAGGCATCCATGGCATCACTTGTCTGGTTTTGCTACTTTTCTGGGCCTGGAGTTGAAATACTGAAGTCTAGATGTTATCTTTAGGGAGGAAAAGGTCAAGGGGTCTAAACTACTTGACCAGAGATATGTTAGGGGAGGAACATTACCCTGGGGACAAGGTTCTTGTTTTCCCAGTTTTGCCTCTGGCTAGGCATCTGGGGCTTTCTGTCCTGGGGAGTTTCTGTATCTGGTTCATTGTCCTTGCTCTGCTCCTGTCTAACACTATGTACAAAGTTTCTTTTCATAAGTTTTTTTGCAAACACCAGTTTTGGCTAAGGCAACGGTATTTTATGGCATAAAACAGCTGCAAACTAACCTGTGGAGTTAAATATAGCTCTCCGGGAATTCTATGGTTAACTAAGCTCTAAAGATTACAGTTTTCTTTTCAAGGCTCTACAGCTGGTTTATTCCATTTTGTGATTACACAGATTTTAATAGTAGCCTTTACGATTTTACATATTTTATAGGTTATCCCAGGGGAAAATGAGCACATCTTCTTAAATATATTCCAAACTCCTAAAAACAATGTCCCTCCACCTTAATTAGCGTCTTTTATGATTCCTGGACCATGCAAATGCTCATAAGTATTTGATATGCGCATGAGTAAATGAAAACAGAGGCATTCTCTAGATTTTCAATGTTTCCCCCCAAAAAAGAAACTCAAACTGATCGCAATATCCTAACATCAAGTGGGGCAATGCAATCACCTTTGAATTTGGGGGACATTTTTAATTGGGGGAAACTATTAAAATAACAATATTAAGAATACAAGTAATACAAGAATGCAAGTAATAGCTCTAATACATTATGCTAAGTATTAGAGATCTAGAAGTTAACAAAATACAGTCAGAGAACTCACATCCAATGGAAGAAAAAGCAAAACCAAATAACAGTAAGACCGTGTGCTGCTGTAGCCGTCATTACATGTGATTGTAATTTCATCGTCGTTTTCCCCCGTGGACTAAGAGGAGTCCTAGGTAAAGGGCCTTGCCTATTTCGTCTTTCTTATCTTTCTCTTTTGTTATCCCCAGCTCTGAGTATTGACTGCCACATAATGGACACTATATATGTACTTTATGAATGAATGGTTAAATATGAAAGCAATGACGAAGTTACGTATGGGTAGTGTGAGAGCACAGGGGAAGGGACATCAGGTAAGGTTGCTAGAAATGATACCACCTGAGCAAATGGAAAGGAGATTTGGCATCCCAGCAAAATAGGACTTCTTTGAAAACTCTGGGAACAATTGGTTTGAGGTTATAGGGTATAACTTGAGATGTGGAGAGTTTAAGAAATAGGCATGTATCATATCATAGATGCATTTGTAAGCTACCTTAGTGTTTATTCTGCACACCGTGGGGAAACAGCAAAGGGTTTTCAGCAAAGAAGTGATGTGCTTAGGTTGATGTGACATGGTTCTGATTTAGGGGGTGGATTTGATGTAGGCCACACCAGATTTAGAAAATCAGACATTGGCTGCTTTAACAGATAATTGGCAAAATGTTTGTTGTTTGGTAATCTGGAGTTTTGGAGTGAAGACAAACGAGAAGGCTGATATTATGACTTCCTTCATTACCTACTCCCCCTGTTCCTTTTATCCTTGTATTCGAGCCATTTGACTCCTGCCTGCAGTCATCCTTGCCCTGGGACTTGAGACCAAATCTGTCTACAGTCAGAGGTAATTAAGAGGGGAGATTTGAGAGCAAGGGACTGAAAACAAGGTCAACCTTGCTGCTCCTCTCATTCTGGCTTCATGTCCTAAATTTGGTAATCTGGCTATTTCCTTGTTCCTACATCAAGATCAAAGCTCTAATAAGATATCCACCAGGACTGGGGCCATGCCTTGTTTTTGCTAATTGCCCTGATAGTAGAGTTACCGCTAGTCTGTATAATATTTGTGAATTAGGCAAAGGTACCTTCTCTGGGAAGAAACAGCTACATCTTCAGACTCACAGGATTGGTAGTTAACCCTTATTGAGTCCCTTGCTGTTCACAAACTGCCTAAATGTATGTGCTGGTCCTGCCTGAACCTTATGTCATATCTCTGAACCTCAGCCTCATGGCCCTCATTTTGCTACTACGCCTCTAGTACAGGATTGACCACCTGCCTGGATCTTCACCCGTCACCTTCTCCCTGAAACCCAGCTGAGTAACTCCTACCTGCTAAGACAGTTTAGGATTTTAGGGGAAAAATAGTGTTAATTCAAGAGGAATATTTTTAATTTTTTCAATGAGGTTTAGAAAACGTACGTTAAGAGTTAAAACTACCCATCTTTCTTTTGTATTTACTCATGATATTAGAAAATTCATATTTGTTTTTATCATATAGTTAAGTTTCTCATCTGAGGCCCAGGAAGGAGGAACAGTAACTACTTTGAGAAAGTCTAAAATCACCCACTGATTAAGTTTAAATAGACAATTACATTTAAGATTTGGATATATACACTCTCACTTCCACCCACGTTCCTTTGACCAAAACAAGTCGTATGGAAAGAGGTCAAAAGTACAAGGAGATATCTTCCTCGTAAGGAAATATGAGGATAAGATAAAAACATTTGCTGAGCAATAGTTTAATTGACCTCAGGGCCCAGCTCAAAAATGCTTTTAAAGCACCCATCATTATCTTCTATGCTTTTTGCTCATGCATCAAACAACATCATTCTTGGGCTTTTGTACTTCCTTATTTTCATCTTTATGAATCTTTAAATGAAATCTGGGAGGCAGATGGGTCCTTTCTTTATAAAGTCAGCTTGCAATAGCCTACCATATATTTTATAACTTGAAAAAACTTCATGTAAGATAATTGACTCCTCCTTCCCTCCCTCCATAACAGGGACTTCTGTAGTGCTCTCCAGATATAATAAACATCTATTTTGGTGGGCAGTTTCAGCTAGGTTCCATTAAATGTAGGAATCTGTTCTTAAGCTTTAGCATGCTTGCAATTATAGTCTGAAATTATACTATTTTGAAATTGACTCAGATAATAGGTTTTGGAATAGTAGAAATTCATGACATAGACCTAAGAATAATGATTTAGTCGTTTATTATTTTTAATATTAGAGAAAAACAAATTCCAAATGTACTGAAATATTTTTATAGAAAATAAGATGAAGGTACTTCCAAGAATGTTTTCACGTCAATATAATGCATCACAGTGTCTGCATGCCAAATATAAGTCACACATATATAAATCTTCTGCATTCAAGAAACACCCAAACTAAAGACAACTAAGAGCAAGATACATATCCAAGGAGCATGACTAAAACAAACACCTCCAATCCGTTGAGCATATGTAGCAAAACCAAAAGTATAGGATAAGATGGCAGAATATTGGAGCAGTTATTATCAGTGGTGGTAGTTTCATCATTGCCTAATATCTTCAGATAAAAGGAATTCATAGTAGGCACTTCAAAAGAAATAAAAGAAGTACTGAAAAGGGGGATTTCTGAAAATACTGAAAGTGACATTGTATTTTTAAGAAATTGTGAAGGACAAAACAGACGCAATGAGAGTTTCAACCTGAAAAGTCACAAGCAGCAGTGGCAGAACACAACTTAACCACCTCCACGGGGGATAAAGTAAAAAAGAAACCGGGAGACTTGGGGTGGGGCGGTGGAAGAAGGATGGAAGGAGAAAGGAAGGGGAGGGAGGAAGGGAGGAGAGGGAGGGAGGAGAGAGAGGGGGGAAATATCTCAGGACAATTGCCAGCTTTAACTCTCAGGCGCTCTTATGAATTTTTGTTTTTGTTATTGTTTTTATTCTGTAAACTTTTGTTGTTGTGTGTTTTTTTACTTACTTTTAGCTCCAAAAAGAATGCCTTAAAAATAACCCAGCATTTTATATGTGCTCTACTCAGAAGGTTTCTCTGAAGATTTAAACTCTTTATTGCCAGAAATAAAATTCTCTCCTTATGAAAATCTTCACCAAGTCTTAGGAAGAAATGAGGTGGGTTTTTTTGGTGTGTTTTTTTTTTTAATATATCTTTATTGATTTCAGAGAGGAAGGGAGAGGGAGAGAGAGAGACAGAAACATCAGTGATGAGAGAGTCATTGATCGGCTGCAGCCCACAACCCGGGCATGTGCCCTGACTGGGAATCGAACCCCGATCTCCCAGATCCCAGGTCATTGCTCAACCGCTGAGCCACGCCCTGCCAGGCAGAAGTGAGGTTCTTATATCACCTTACAGTTTCAAAAATCTTTTTGTTATTGTTCTGAGATGCTCAGGTTTTGTAAATCAAAGTCTTTTCTTTTGAGATAATTTACATACATAGATTTGTAAAATATATTCTATCACAAAAAATTCCAAGAATTGCTTTCCTGTCCTCTGTTACTATAGCAGCATTCATTTTTTGAGATGAGTAAAATGCAATCTGTAAGCAGCTGGATTGTGTGGAAGGTCCACGGAGAGCAATACAAGGAATACTTGTTATAGACACCAGCAAAAAATCTCATCCTTTTATTGAATCCAGCAATCTACCATCACTCATTACAGAAGAAAATATATACACTCACAACACTTATGATTGAATATGCTATAAAAATCATGAAAAAAGTCCTCAAACTGGTATTGAAAATTGCCCAGATACACAATAATCAAAGTATTATTAAATTATGTTATGGATATTTTTAAAGGTAAGATTATGACTCACACCATATAAAATGAATACATGTCAAAGATTTTATTTTTAACTCATTAGCTGATGATGAAATTTGTAAGATGCTACAAGCTTCAAAGAAAAATTCAAAGCGAGGCAAGAAAGTTAGAATAGAGAACAAAGGCCTCAAGCTCTACTCACCCCCACCCCTTTTTTCACCTTGACTGGACCATCACAGACATGACCTTCACAGGTCACCTGTTCCCCTGCTTCCCCCTCCCCAATTTCTTGTAATGGAGAGGACCCCAAAAAATTGTGATCTGGAGAAGAGGGACAAGTACCAACCCCATAGGCAGTCACCCCACTAGCATCAGAAACCAAGGACCCTCCCCCAACACACACATTTGATAAAAGCCTCCCAGCCAGACCCCATTGGTGCATCTGCTTCTCCAAGGTCACCTGCTCTCACTTCTCTAATACTCACTATCGGTTTAATAAACTGACTGTGCTTTGCTAAATCTTTCTGTCATGCTCTCAAATTCCTTCTTGTTCCACGACAAGAACCTGGATAGGGCTGAGGCCTCCCTTGGCCTCCCTGGGTGTCACCTGGCATCAAAAGAACCACGCGCATACAGGCAAATAAGGAATGCTGAAATTAATTTACAAATAGGTGCGCAGCGGGTATATCCACAAGCAAATAATCAATTCTGCTCCACCTAACAGCTAATTTGCATTTCTATGGGAAATAATCTTTGCATTGTTATTATTACTTATAAATTGTAGGGCTGTAAAATAGTGCAAAAACAATAAAAGAGTGAGAAAGCCTGGAAGGGTACCCTATAGGAACACGTTTTGGGTCAGTTTCAAAGCCTTTCAAAATTTACCCTGTAAGAATGTAAATATTATAAATTTTCTGGCTTATAAAAAGGCTACTCTAAACTTGTCTAAAAAATACTGCTCTGCCCTATAATAGACTGAACCTAAAATCAATGCTGTTATTTATGTCAAAGCCCTATGGGCTCCTGGAGCCCTTCTACCTTAACCATGATGTAGGTCAGCTTCAGAACCTCTAAATCTAGACAGATTTCACTCACGCGAGACCCTGAGCAGAACATCCAGCCGCACCATGCAGGACCCTTGGCATATGGAAACAGTGAAGTGATAAATGTGTTGTTTTACTTTGCTAAGTTTTTGGTACGTTTTTACACAGAATACAAAACTAATGTAAATACATACAATATGATTCCATGTATACGGAGTTAAAAACGAGGCAAAACTGAACTGTGTGTGATGTTAGATGTTAAGATAGGAGCTACCTCTGGGCAGTAAAGAGGGGGTGATAATTGGGTGGGAAGATGAGGGAGCTTCTGGAATCTGATGATCCTCTATTTCTTTACCTGAGCATGCATGTTCAGTTTGCAGAAATTCATTAAGCTGTACATGGAGGATCTGTGTACTTTTCTGAATGTATAGTTCAATTAAATATTATTGAAGAAAGATATGATTTAGTTTTCCTATGAGTTTATATTTCTGATTCCATTGCTCCCAAATACCTGATGATATTAACATATATTGAGCTAGCATGCTTCCAAGGGCTTCATATCAATTACCATACTTTTATATTTTAATTTTAGTACCTGTTTAAATATAGAAATCTGCTAATTTTATATAGTCCAATGTAAAAATACTTACACTTTGGGGTATACTTGTTTCTTGTTTAAGAATCTTTCCTACCCTGTAATGTTTTTAGAGTTAAATCAATGTAGAATTGACTAATGTACTTCTAGAAACAAGCAAAAAAGGTGTTTCCTACAAATGATAATTAATTTAATGTATTCTGTTTTTTAAGATAAGTACAAAGTGTTAATTTAACTTTAAAAAGATAGAATCCTATTAACCAATGTCACCAAATAAATTTAATTTTAAAAAAGTGCAAAGTCTTTGTGTATATGAAAGGCAGTTTCCTTTCCCACATAGACACCTATAATAAAAAAATTTTTTAAATTATATTTAACCTTTTTTTTCCCATTTAATTTTGATAAGTGATGTC
This sequence comes from Miniopterus schreibersii, assembly GCF_964146895.1. NCBI lineage: Eukaryota > Metazoa > Chordata > Mammalia > Chiroptera > Miniopteridae > Miniopterus > Miniopterus schreibersii. The sequence goes on along the minus strand of NC_138105.1, from coordinate 49,914,891 downwards.
ACTTTTCAGTCCTAACATATAAGATATCTATTGATTGCTTTTGGGGTTGTTGTGTTTTTTTTTTGCATGAAGACAATTTTTCTTAGTAATTACTATCATTTTCTTGTTACAATCTTGATTTTTAAATGCTCTCTCTCTGTTTTGGCATTCCAAATTATTTTAATTATATTTATTTAAATTTTGAATAAATAATATATTCTTTTGATTCAAAATTCAAAAGATACAAGAGCGAATATGGAAAAAAATAACCTTCTTCTTCTGTCTTCAAGACTCCAATTCTCCTCCCCCTCAGGCAGTATATGGTATAATTTTTTGTATGTATCTCACAGAAATATTTTATTCACATACAAGCAAACATGTACAAATTATATCTTTTTTATAAAATATATGGAAGATATGTAACTGTAGATATAGATATAGATTTCTTGTTAGTCAGAAATGAGCAGGCTATTTTTAACACTTACAGACAAATAAGCTCCGTAAGATGAAAGTCTGTCTGAGTTATCTGTGTGATCTCTCCAAAATATATATTATTCCCCCCTTCCTTTATGGAATATGGTGGCACATATACCAACTCTGCTCTATATTTTGTTTCTTGATTTTTTTTTTTTTTAATTTTAAGAAAGAGAAAAAGGGAGAGGGAGAGAGAGAAACATCAATGGGAGAGTGAAACATCTACCAGCTGCCTCCTGCATGCCCCCTGCCATGGATCAAGCCTGAAACCAGAGCATGTGCCCTGATTGAGAATCAAACCAGCAACCCCTAAGTGCACCTGACAACGCCCACCTGAGCCACACCAGCCAGGGCTTGTGTTTGCTTTTTAGATAACAGCATTTCTTGTAGTGAATTCCATATCAGTGCATAAAATACTTTCTTATCCTTTTTAATGATAGTTAATATTTCATTGTGTATAATATTCCATATATATAATTTTTCAACCAATTTCCTCTAGATACATATTTAAGTTGTTTTCCAATAACTTGCCATTAAAACGTAGATGTGGCCATGAAAAAATATTTTATTATCTCTCCTTCATTTAATTAATAGCTAACTTCAGTTGAGGGCTTAGTATGATTTTGGCTCTCTATGAATTGTTTACATAACTTGTTCATTTCTCAAGCTAACTCTATAGGGTAGTGCTGTTTTTACTCCGACTTCACAAATAAAGAAAATGAGAGGTTGACTAATTTGCCTAATGTGAGAAAATGAGTAAGAGAAAGATTCAAAGTCCGATGGCTGGTCTGTGTATCTCTAAAACTCTTATAACAGCAAATAATTACATATTTATTGACGACCTATAGCATGCAACAGTCAGGGAGATCACACAGATGGCTGATTGTAAGACTTTCACCTGAAGAGCTGATTGTAAGTGTTAAAAACAGCCTACTCAATTTTGAGTAAAAGTAAGTCAATTATAGCAGATTTCAACATAGTGACTGAAAGGTCAGTAAACAGATGTTCATTGGTACACAGACATTACGGTTTAAAGTCATATTCTCAATTTCAAGTTACATAATTTAACTAAAGAGTACCGTGGATCAGACTGATGAATCTCAGAGGGATGGGGGGGGGGTGTGGGTGGAGGGGGAGAGATTAACCAAAGAATTTATACGCATATATGCTCAACCCAAGGTGTGGAGAGGGACTGGGGAGGGGGGTGGGCCGGGGTGGAATGGGCCACTGGGGAGAAAAAGGGACATCTGTAATATTTTGAACAAAAAAGAAAAAGAAAAAAAAGAGTAGCAGACTTAAAAAGTAGTAATTATAACAATAAAACTTCAAAGCTGCTTCTGATGTGATCAAAGCAGGGTGTAAGCTTAACAGCTAAATTTCAAAGATGAGCACTTTTTAGAGGTGATCTAGGAAACGTCTCTGAATCAATAATTACAGCTGGAAATCGCTCCTCCAGCTGAGTGGAATTTGAAACACGTAGCAAGAAAATGAAGGCCTTGGGAAAAGTTCTGAAAATGGCTAGCCTGATTCTAGGACAGAGAATAAGTTTAAGTTGACTACTGAGTTTTGAAATTCGCATTATATTCTTTTCCACTGTCAATTTCCTTCAGGGACAATGGATGATTAGAAGTGTCAAGAACAACAGGTAATAGACATTTCTTTGGAATGGTGGGATTTGTGTAGGAATAGAAAACGTCATAAAGAAACCTGCTTTTAATTTTCCAGCCTTGTTTGAAATGTTAAAGAGAAAGAGAAAAACAGTTGTAGTAAGAACAGAAAAGAGTTTATAACGAGGCCCTTACATCGGAAATGCAGTCTTGGCGGTTCAGTTGCTCCTCTCGCTCTTGTTCTGCGGCCGCCCCGGGTTCATGCCGAAGGCCTTTGCCATCACGCTCCTTATCCAGCGACTTCTGTATTTGCCAACATAAAAGAAAAAAAGAAAAAGTAGGTAGGATTAGGACACAGGAGAATTTAAAAATGTTTGGCCTTTGTATTGGCAATTGAATCAACAGGTTCCACTATTAAAATACAGATCCCCTGGCCGCAATCCTGACTTTTAAAAACAAAGTTTCCAGGAATCTGCATTTTGCTAATTCTCATGCACTCAAGTTTTAGAACCTTAGCACTGAAAGCAAGGAAACTACAGGGATTACCTATGGTTTCTCTCTTACCTCATGCACTTAGAGACAAACCAGTGGACAGACCGTGCACCAGTTTAAGCTGGAAAGTGCTCTCTAGGCCTGGTTCTGTTAATTTCTTGCAGATTGAGTTTACATGGGCCACTGGACATCTTTGAACCCCAGGGTCCTCCTGTTCCTTTGGGTTACTGTGGGGTTAAGATAACACGTGTAGGCTCCTTACTTTCTGCCATAAAAAAAATGTATGATATTGATAGTGTTAATCCCATTCTCTCAGAATAGGTTAAAGAATAATATATTAAAAATAAAATCCATTTTTTAACAGAAATAAAGTGAATAAAAACCAACAAAGGGTACACCTGAAGCTAACACAAAATAAGATGGAATGTAAACTGTAATTGGAAAAAAAAAAAAACAAGGAAGGGAACAGATAATTATTAACTTTTGTAAATTTATGGCAGCATTAAATATCATTTTTTCTTAATTCTTAATTTAATAGCTCTTCCTTGTGTTACTTTTTCACATAGAAACAGAAAGCATGTTTGCTTTCATTGATTAAAAAGGGACAAGATTTACAGCCTAAGCATTGCCTGCTTTTTGGTACAATTGAGTTTCCACCAAGTCCCTGAGAGTCTTCTTTTGTTGTTGAAGCGTGTATGCCTTGGGGATAATAGTATCTCTTGCTTTTTTTTTATTTTAGAAAAGAAGTATGACTTAGTCTGACATGTGTGACTAATATCACAACCCTTGGGAAATTAGATGGTTTTCTGGCGACATCACTAAAAAATACTGACTGACATGTGAATTGCTCTAAACACCAAGGCTACAAACTGTCAGAATGAACAAAAGCTAAGATGAGAATCTTTTACTTAGTTTCTCAACTTGGCCAACTCACTGATGAGTCAGTAGAACCTTCTGCCAATTGTATAAGCCTTTTATCATTTTGGGGTCTCAGGAGCCTCCTGAAAAATACAGAAATGGGATGAGATAATGAAGGCACCATCTAGGATCAGGGGTCTGTGATGTATCTTATATCATCATGATCTGAAACTAGGAATGCTTCAGCCAACAAAAAAGGGTTGAGAGGAAAAATAGAAAGAAAAAGTCTAAAACTATAAAGGACAGAAAATTGTAAAGACAAGTGCTGTATATTGCTATAACTGGATAGAGAGGAGAGGAGGGGAGGGGAGGGGAGGGGAGGGGAGAGGAAAAGAGGGGAAGGGAGGGGAGGGGAGGGAAGGAGAAAACGCAACAGCAGATTTAGTTTCAGGGCAGAATGGCCAGAATAGCCTGCTGGTAAATTATGAGGCCTTCAGAGCCAGGCTGCCTCTAAATCTCAGCTTTGCATTTCTAGCTGTATGGCCTTGGGCAAGTGACTTAGCCTCTCTCTGTTTTAGTTTTATCTTTATAATGGAAATAGTGCTAGACAGTGCTGCCACATAGAAACACTCATATGTTGATTTTATCAGTATTAGGTAGATTTATGCAGTTAACATTCCGTTATCCATGAATAACATCCAACATACAGGCATTTGACAAATGATTATTGGTTTAATTACTGAGATTGAATAATTATTTTCAATTTGAAATTTCAAGCTCTTCTAATTTTTGCTTTAGAAGTTAGTCTACTACAAAATTTGGAAATAAATTTTTTATTTTTTAATATACCTAGATTAGGAAGAAAGACATTTTCCCATATTAATGTTTTAGTCTTACTCGGAATTAAATTATGTATGCATTTCAATACAATTACTTTCAACCTTATTCTAGGGATACATAAATAAAAATTAAAATGTATCAAAGGCATATTTTAAAATTCTGATTGGGTGGTTGATTTGATTATTCCAGTTAGTTTAGCTTTTTAAGGCTAAACTCATAATTCAAAGGCCTCTGGATGACTGTATGACATTTAAAAAGTACCTGATTAAATTAATCAGTGTGAGATATGTAGACTTGTGGTTAACCAGAAAGGTTTTTAAAAATAATAATAAATGAGACTGTATTGAGAGTCCTACATTACAGTTTTATAGTTTAAATAATCCATCAATCTGATTCATTCGGGGAACTCTTAATGGAACCCTAGGAGAGGATGAGTGGAAGCATGTTGCCGCCTGTGGCTTGATTATATAGATAAGCTGTGCAACTGAAAAGAGAAACAAGGAAAACTGGAGCTTCCTGCCATCTGTTTCACATTTTTATTGTTCTGGCCACAGTTCTGTGAACACTGCACTAACTACTCTTATATGCCACAGTGTTATTTAATGGCTGTGGTCTGAAATCGATCGTGTTAAGGGATGAGGCTGACGGGATTCAAAACACCATCTATTTGGCACTGAGAGAATACCACAGGAACATTGGCATGGCACCTACCACTCCTTTCCAAAGACATAATCAAAAGATAGTTGGACAACCCACACCACCCACACTCCCCAGGTGGCTGACAAGTAAATGGGTCATTACTGGATAGGCTAGTAGGTTTTATGATACTGGAAACAAACTGTCTATGGCTATTTTTCAAGTTTAGAAACATCGAGGCGCTTATTCTTTGACATTTACAAAGGGACTTTAGTAAAATTAGGTCCTAAGGAAAAAAATAATGTAATATGAGAAGAGGTAAAACAACTTATATTGTTTTTGCTCCTGCTACTGTTAATTTTTTCTTACCATTGGCAAAGCAAATGGTTTATTTGAAATTTAGAGTGACTATATTCTATTTCATATAAGTTATATAATTTGGTTAATATAGTATTTCTAAATTTAACAGAACTGTGGTTCCAGTAATTAATAGGAATTTTTTGCACTTTTTACTTGTTAATATATTTCATTTTGTTTACACATGTATTTGGTCGTGGTTTGACAAATTTGACAGGCATGACTGTTTTTGATACAATAGAATTAAGAGAATGAATTAAATTATTTATTTTTAAATCACTCAGATATAATTATAAGGGCAAACAGTGGGTGGAATAATCTGCAATGGATAAATGTATGCCAGCTTAAAAGTTAGAAAGCACATAGTATTAAGCAAAAAAAAAAAAGACATAAAAGTTTTTCTTTCTCTTTAGAGCTATTCTATATTCCACAATTCAATTTCTAATAATGGTTTTATTATAGCATGTATCATATCAGTACTTCCTTCTTTATCACCAAATGATTCCTTTATTGACCAATAATTTTCCAGTGTATGGTTATAGCACATTTTGTTTATTCATTGTTCAGTTGATGGACGTTTGCATTGTTTCCACCATTTGGCTGTTATAAATAATGCTGCTATGCACATTGTGTGTAAGTTTTGTGTGGGCATATGCTTCTATTCTCTTGGCATAAACCTAGGAGTGGGTCTTGCTGGATCTTACGGTAAGTCTGTGTTTAACATTTTGAGGAACCTGTAAAGTATTTTCAAAGTGGCTGCACTATTTTACATTTCTTCCAGCAATGTATGAGGGTTCCATTTTTATACATCCTTACTCACGCTTGTTATTGTCTTGTCTTTTTTTATTTTAGCCACCTTAGGGGTGTGGAGTGGTATCTCATTGTGGTTTGATTTACATTTCTCTAATGATTAATATGTTGAGCATCTTTTTGTGTGCTTATTGGACTTTTGTATGTTTTTTTTTTAAATAAAAATGCCTATTCAATTTCTTTGCCAACTTTTTAATTGGGTTATTTATTCTTTTCTTCATTGAGCTTATCTGTTAGAGCAGTTTTAGGTTTGCAGCAAAATTAAAGAGAATGTGCAGAGATTTCCCATATATCTCCTGCCCTACATGTTCATAGCTTCCCTATTGTTAACACTGTCCCACTAGAATGGCACATTTGTTAAAAATTTTGAACTTACATGGATACATCATAATCACCCAAAGCCAATAGTTTGTATTAGTGTTTACTCTTGGTGGTGTACATTCAATGAGTTTGAAAAATATATAATAGCATGTATCCATCATTATGATATCATATAGAGTATTTTCACTACCCTAAAGATCATGTGTTTCACATGTTAATCCTTCCCCTTCCCCCCAAATCCCCTGACAACCATTCATCTTTTTACTGCCTCCATAGTTTTGCCTTTTTCAGAGTGTCATAGAGGTGGAATCATACAGTATATAGCCTTGGATTGGCTTCTTTCTGTTGGAGATAGTAAAGTTCTCCCTTGTTTTTTCATGGTTTGATAGCTTATCTCTTTTTAGTGCTGAATAATATTCCACTGTTTGGTTATTAGCCATTCACATACTGAAGGACATCTTGGTTACTTTCAGGTTTTGGCAATTATAAGTAAAGCTTCTATAAACTTCTGTGTGCAGGTTTTAGTGTGGCCATAAACTTTCAGTTATTTGTCTTTATTTTTTAGTTGTAAGTGTACTTTATATATTCTAGATACAAGTTCCTTATAAGATATGCGATTTTCAAATATTTTCTCTAATTTCATGGGTTATCTTTTTTACTTTCTTGATGGTGTCCTTTGAAAAGTTTTTCATCTTGTTGAAGTCAATTTATCTATTTTTCTTTGTTGTTTGTGCTTTGGGTGTTATATATAAGAAACTAGTATCTAATTCAAGGTCACAAATATTTATCCCTATGTTTTCTTCTAGGAATTTCATAGCTTTTGCTCTTATATTTAGATCTATGACCCATTTGAGTTAGTTTTTATGTATGGTGTGAGGTAAGAGTCCAACTTCATTCTTTTGCATGTGAATATCTCAGCACAATTTATTAAAAAGACTATATTTTCTTTTTATATGAAAGAATTATCTATGCAGCCTTGTAAAAAATTGACAATTGAATTATCTATGCAGCCTTGTAAAAAATTGACAATTGAATTATCTATGCAGCCTTGTAAAAAATTGACAATAAGTTTAAGGTGTTTTTTTTTCTAGATGTTAAATTCAAATTCCATTGTTTTATAGGTCTAGCCTTATGTCAATACCACAGTCTTGATTGTTACTTTGTATTAAATTTTGAAATCTAAAATAGTGAGTCCTCCAACTTTATTTTGTTTTCAATATTTTTTGGTTATTTGGGGTCCTTTGCATTTATTTTCATATGTATTTTAGTATCAGCTTTTCATTTTCTGCAAAGGTGCAGCTAGGATTTTGATAGAGATTGTACTGAATGTGTGGATTGGTTTGGGAAGTATTGCCATCTTAACAACGTTAAGTCTTCTGTTCCATGATCATGTGATGTCTTTCTACTTATGTAGATTTCCTTTGCATACCTTTCAACATCATTTTATAGTTTTCTTGTGTAAGTTTTGCACTTCTTTTGTTAAATTTATTTTAAAGTGCTTTATTCTTTATTGTTATTGTAAATGGAATTTTTCCCTTAATTTGATTTTTTGGATTGTATGTTGCCAGTACACAGAAATACAATTGATTTTAATATATTGATCTTATATCTTGCAACCTTGCTGAACCCATTTATTAGTTCTAATAGTTTTTTTAGTAGATACCTTAGGATTTTCTATATACAGTCATGCATTGCTTAAGGATGACAATATAGCCTGAAAAGTGCATCATTAGGTGATTTTGTCATTGTGTGAACATCATAGAGTGCACTTACACAAACTTATGTAGTATAGCCTACTATATATCTAGGCTACATGGTACAGCCTATTGCTCTTAGGCTATGAGCCTGTATAGCATGTTACTCTACTGAATACTGTAGGCAATTGTAACACAATAGTAAGTACTTGTGTATCTAAACATATTGAAACATAGAAATGGTCCAGTAAAAATACTGTATAAAACATAAAAAATGGTACACCTGTATTGGGCACTTATCGTGAATGGAACTTGCAGGACTGGAAGTTGCTCTGGGTGAGTCAGTGAGTGAGTGGTAATTGTGAAGGCCTAGGGCATTACTGTACACTACTGTAAACTTTATAAACACTACACTTAGGCTACAATAAATTTTTTTAAACTTTTAATTGACCTTACTTTACTATAACTTTTTTGCTTTATAAACTTTTAAACTTTTTAAACTTTGAAACAGAAACACATTGTACAGTTGTACAAAAATATTTTCTTTCTTTATATCTTTTTTCATGAGCTTTTTTTCTATTTAATTTGTTTTTAACTTTTAAAACAATTTTGTTACAAAGTAAGACACAGACACACACCTTAGCCTAGGCCTACACAGGGTCAGGATCATCAAAATCACTGTCTTCCACCTCTACATCTTGTCTACTGGAAGGTCTTCAGGGCAATAACATGCATGGGACTGTCATCTCCTATGATAGCAATGCCTTCTTCTGGAACACCTCCTGAGGGACCTGCCTGAGGTTGTTCTTGAGGAGGTGTCACTCTTTTAATAAATATGTCCATGGTGTTTTCTTGCTTTCTTTCTTTTTATCATAGTTTTCTTCTCTGAATATACTTATTTCTGAATATTTTCTGTTGACATGGAATATGTAAAAATATTAAACAAAACCACGTAAATTATTTTTTAAAATCAGTGTGTTTGTTGGGCCAATCTACAGTCCCTGATAATTAAATACCTCTTTGGAGTTTGGGAGGAGGGGCAGGGAGAGAGAGTGAGAAAGCTGAAAACTGAGTAGATATGAAAATATCTCCATTAAGAAGTTTCAAAGCCACTAAGCCAAACTGAAATGGATGACTTGATTATATTTGTCAAGTTAATGTCTAAAATCTGTGAAAGATAGTGAAGCAATTATGTATGCAAATTTATGTATAAAAATAAAAATCCCATATGTGCCTGGAGGGAGAGGTTTCCAGCCAAAATGCTAATGATATGAAATAAAATACTTAGCATCTTTACAGATTTTAGTTCAAAGAGCTCAAAATGCATTACAAATTTATTATCTGCTAAATGAGAGTAGGCAATGTTATTTTCCTCCGTTATAAATTTCAAAAGTATCTACATTTTAATTGAGCACACATATATACATAATGAAATCTTTGAAAGGGAAAACACCAAAAAACACCTAAAATAAACTTTTTAGGATTTAAAAACTTCTCAGTGACCCAGTTGACTCAAATGTATGAACAAAACTGTGTGCAAATTTGAATAGTATAAACATATTAAAGATTGTTTTGTTCCACATCATTTACATTTTAATGTATAAGTTATAATAAAAAATCTTAAATACTGTGAGTTCTAAGTTATGTAAACAAAATATGGCTGCAAGAACAAGGGATGAAAGATAAATTCTTCATTGAAAGCTAGCCACACAAGGTAAGTAAGAAGGCATGAGATAATCATTTGAAAGCTCCTTGGACATAGAAGCTGAAAAGTCCAACTCATAGATACAGAACAGACAGCTGTCAGAGGGGAGGGAGTTTGGGGGACTGGCTGAAATAGGTAAAGGGATTAAGCCCAAAAACAAACAAACCAACCCTCATAGACACAGCTGTACGGTGATTATCAGAGGGAAAGAGGGTGGGAGCAGATAGAAGAGGGTAAGGGGGAGATAAATGGTGATGAAATGAGACTTGACTTTGTGTGGTGAACACATAATGCAATATACAGATGATGTATTATAGAGTTGTACCCCTGAAACATATATAATTTTATTAACCAATATCACCCCGATAAATTAAATTTTTAAATTAAAAAAAGAAGAACCCAGTAAGTTCAGGATTAAAGTGCTAGCAGAATCAATGTCTGGTGAGGACTCTCTCCACAGATTGCAGATGTCCACCTTCTTATTATGTCCTCATATGGCCTTTCTTTGCTACCTGCATGGTGGCGGGGGGGGGGGGGGAGAAGGGGGGTCAGAAAGAGAGATATTAAGAGAGATCTCTTTCTGTTCTTATAAGGCCACCAATCCTATTGGATTACAATCCCACCCTAATGACCTCATTTAACATTAATTATATCTTAAAAGCCCAATCTTCAAGTACAATTAGGTTGGGGACTGGGGCATCACAATACAAATTTTACAGGGACACAATTCAGTTCACAGCAATAAGAAAATAACTTTGAACATATTACTTTGGAAAAAATGCATACAATTCATTCACTCAGTACTTATTGAGCATCTCTTATGTGCCAAATACTATTCTAGGCATTAGGTTATACACGTGAACAAAGCAAAGGTCCCTGCCGTCATGGAAAGTGCATTTTGGCAGGCAATATTTTTAAATGGACTTTAGTAATCTGAATTATTTAATGGTAGATGATATTTTTCATATCTCTTACTGAGGTCTTGCTTGATAATAAATTTTTTTTTGAAATACAGCAAAAGGGAAAAATGAGACACCTTGCAAAAAGTCAGGCATTACTAAAAGTACCATACAAAATATGATAACAAAATAGATAGAGATTCTGCTAAATATAAAAACTTATGTCACAGAAGTTTACCAAAATAAACTGTGCTTATGGAGCCATGAGTTAAGAAAAGAAAATGTTTTTCTTTAGTGAAGAACCAAACATTCTTTTAGAGCATTTTTTCAGCAGGCAGAAATAGTATTAGAGATTCGTGGTAGGAACAAAAAATAAATAACAGTGAAATGTTACATTTGGATACCAGTGGACCAGCCCAAGAAAAACAGTGAAATAGCAAGGGAAATCTTTAAAATATTATTTATTAGGGATTAAAAACATTCAAAATGATTATATTACTATGTCACAAAGACTCTATAAAGGCATTAAATCTGATGTAAGTAAAATCAGAAGCAGTACATTTTTAAGATATTTTATTTTAAAGCAAAATAAATAATTACATGGCATTTAACAAATAATAATTGACAACACATACTTAAACGTCATAACATTGCACCAAATTTATTTCTAAAAGTGATTGGTTAAACAAAAGGATACCAACCAGTTTTGTCAAATGCATTCTTAGGTAATAATGTGATTTAAAATTTTCAGATTTCAACTGACAGTTATATCTCTTTACTGGAAAAGCTCCTTTCTAGGCACAAGATCTGTTCCTGAATGTCTGAAGACCTAACTTTGCTTTTAAGACCCAGAGAGCACTTGGTAAAACCCATGGGGAAAGAAAGAAAATAGAGAAAGGATGGGAAGGAGGGAGGGAGGGAGGTGGGGAGAAAGGAAGGAAGGATGGAAGGAGGAGGGAGGGAGGGAGGGAGGGAGGGAGGGAGGGAGGGAGGGAGGGAGGGAGGGAGGGAGGGAGGGAAAGAAACGGTATATAGTATCCGCTAAATAATCTCTTTTGGGATTCCCCTTACCCCCCTCCCCCATGTCTTTGATAGCATCAGTGCTATCCAAAGATACCTAATACTTGACCAGCTGTGTCACAAACTGTGTAACAAATGTTTTCATACTCTGCTGTTTCCACATTAAAGGGATGGTGGTGTTTATCTCCTCCGATCTCAGCTTTTACTGAATGGTTGTCTTATTTTATTTGGAAGGTTATTAAAGCTTCCTCTTCGTACTTCCAACTCACATCATTTTGTTTTTAGAATAAATATTCCAGGGTCTATAACTTTCCATCGTTTAGGGAGTTGTTGTTTTTTAAAGTTGTAGTTTATTGCCTCTACTGTATTTTCTTTTAAATCCTCTTATGTCACTCACATTGAAGTCTATCTTCTGAATAAAAAATACCTATAGTGTTATTAAAAAACTTACAGCATGTTAATGTTTGCTTTGTAGTCTTTCATTCTTAAATGAGATTTAAACTGCAGCCCTGGAATATCCAGTAGAATTTAATGTATTTCTGAAACTATTTACTTTTATTCCCCAGCCTTATGGAGATATAATTGACATATAACATTGTGTAAATTTAAGGTATGCAAGAAGATGATTTGATACACATATATAGTGAAATGTTTACCACAATAAGCTTAGTTAACCATTTCTTTAATAGACGTTTTTATTTTTCAAATACAAAATCAAATATAAAGGTGATGTTGCTCCAAAGTTAAATCAATTTTGTCTCAGAAATAAATCCCCTGGGAATTAACAAATAGTAAAATTACAACTTCTGATGCATCTGTTAATCAGTTGCAATATTTTCTAGTGAATGACTATTTCAATCTCAGATCTTGAAAAGCAAAGAATTATGAATGAATTAATGAATAAAATGTCCTAAAGAAAAGATTGTGCTTATTAAAAATAGCCTTTTAGCTGAAATTTCAGCCAAGATGGTGCCAAGATTCCTATGTACCTGTCACCTAACATTTGGTTCCCAGAAGTGATGGGCCCTCTGGTGGAGTTAAGGCTACGCTCAGTAATGAATTGTTTGTTAGGGCTCAAAGGAAATGGTAGAATGCTTCTGAATGTGCTGTATTATCTTGCTTTAAAGACTTATTTTGAGTTTTTAAAGGGGACATCTGTAATACTTTCAAAAATAAAGACAAATTTTAAAAAATTATTTTGAGTTTACTGTTCAATAGCATTGCTTCAATACATTTTATTTATATCATCACAGACCTTAAATATTTTAAATTGAATTGTTTTGCCTATAAATATCACCCACTCCTTTTCACTCTGCAGGGTGTTACAAAACTGCATACATAGCCACTTCCGAGCTTCGAAGAGGGTGACTTCTTAAGTTAATTCTACTGAGATCCACACTTCCTAAGTTTCCTTCCCGTGCTTTCCTAAAATTTTGACCTTTTACACTAACAAAGAATTCTGCTAGCTTCTCATTTCTAAAACAAATAAAGCTAATTCACAAACACTGGAAATACTTGGGTGATTGATGCAGTTTAATTACACCGAGGGAAGAGCAACAATAATAACAACCAAAGGAAAGCCCCTGAAGGCACAGCAGAGGCCTGCAGGCCTGGGACCGCTAGTCAGAGCGAGGCATCGCTGTGAGGAGGAAAGGCTGCTGGCCATCCAGGAGACTCTTGTTCCCACATGGCAGCAATTTCAATCAGCAGGGTCTTGCTACATTTAAAAACAAACAAACAGCACGGCCGGGCGTGGCTCAGCGGTTGAGCGTCAACCTGGGATCCTGGTGATCGGGGTTCCATTCCCAGTCAGGGCACATGCCCGGGTTGCGGGCTCGATCAATGACTCTCTCATCGTTGATATTTCTCTCTCTCTCTCTCCCTCTCCTTTCCTCTCTCTGAAATCAATAAAGATATATTAAAACAAGCAAACAAACATAGATGATCGAGTCATTGATTGAGGCCCGGACGGAGGATCAAGTCTGCAACCCAGGCACTTGCCCTGATTGGGAATCGAACAGTGATCTCCTGGATCCTAGGTCAATGCTCAGCCACTGAGCCATGCCTGGCTGGGCTAAAAAATTTTTTTTAATTTTTCAATTACAGTTGACATACAATATTATATTAGTTTCAGGTGTACAACTCAGTGATTAGACATTTATATAACTCACAAAGTGATCACCCTGATATAGTACCCATCTGACACCATATATAGTTATTAAAATATTATTGCCTATATTCCCTGTGCTGTATTTTACACCCTCATGACTATTTTGTAAATACCAATTTGTATTTCTTAATCCCTTCACCTTTTTCACCCATTCCCCCAGACCCCCTCCAATCTGGCAACCATCAAAACATTTTCTGTATCTACGAGTTTATTTCTGCTTAGTTTATTTTGTTTTTTAGATTCCATATGAATCATATGAAAGCGTATGGTATTTGTCTTTCTCTGCCTATGTCACTTAGCACAATACCCTCTAGGTACATTCATGTTGCAAATGTTAAGATTTCATTCATTTTCTTTATGGCTGAGTCATATTCCATTGTATATGTGCACTACTTCTTTATCCATTCATCTATTGATGGACACTTAGGTTGTTTCCATATCTTGGCTATTGTAAATAATGCTGCAATGAACATATATATAGATGCATGTCTTTTTGAATTAGTGTTTTGGGTTCTTTGGATTAAAACCCAGAAGTGGAATTGCCGGGTCCTTCTTTGTCTCTTGTTACAGACTTTTTAAAAAAATCTATTTTGTTTGATATAAGTATTGCTACCCCAGTTTCCCCCCTCCCCCCCCATTTTCATGAAATACCTTTTTCCATCCCTTTACTTTCTGTGTCTTTCAGTCTGAAGTGAGGTCTCGTAGGCAGAATACCCATAGGTCTTGTTTTCTTACCCATTCAGCCACCCTTTGTCTTTTGATTGGAGCATTTAATCCACTTAAATTTAAAGTAATTGTTGATAGATATGTAGTTATTGTGAATCTTTCTTCTAAGTAGATAAATAACAAAACTAAAAAAATGCTTTAAAATATTTGTGGTTTATGCAACTCAAATGGAAGTTTTACAATGGTAAATTATACAAATGTAACAGACTGGCTAAATCAAAGATATGATCCAAATTAGAGAATGCATAGTATTAATGGATACCAGAAAACACTTAAGTCTACATTTTTGAAAGAATGTCATTTCTTTTTACTTTTAAATATGTAGCCTTTTCAAAAAAAAGAGTACATAACTGCTTGTTCTAGTTAAAAATCAAGGTAAGCATTTTCTCATTTACTTTATTATTTATGTTTCATTTACAACTGTAAATATATTCATAAGGTATTCATTTTCATTATTTGTAATAATTTTTACATGCTCCAATAGTTTTAGTGCAACAGCTCTTAATGATTTATCAATAATGCATCGGTGTACAAAGAATATCTTCTCTCCATCATCAATATTGCTTATCCTTTCTGAACCTTTGGTTCATCTTATATATTACCTAGTAGTCTGCAGAACAATATTTGCTTTCAGACTTTATGAATACATATGAAAATATCAAGAGATTGCGTCTTTTATGCCTGGATAAAAACTGAAAATTCAGACTTTTCATTTAACATTCCCTTTAACCCACTGATGTATCAAAATTGATAACTAGCCCGTCCTGGCGTGGCTCAGCGGTTGAGCGTCGACCTGGGATCCAGGCAATCAGGGTTCGATTTCTGGTGAGGGCACATGCCCAGGTTGCGGGCTCTATCAATGACTCTCCCATCATTGATGTTTCTTTCTCTCTCTCTCCCTCTCTTTTCCTCTCTCTGAAATCAATAAAGATATATTTTTTAAAAAAATATGATAACTGTGATGTTTTGTTTTGATTTGTTTATATACTTAGAATAAGTGGTATGAAGTTTCAGGACCTCTGTTTTTTTGTTCACTTATTTTCAATTAAATAAGCTTCCAGCATTTTTTAAAAACTGGCTTATTTTAGTTAATGGGGTTGAAGTCATGGGCCCTTCAATCCTACGGAAGGTGTTTCTGTGCTTTTCTCAAGGCTACCTGATTAGCCATCTTGCAAATACATCTATTGTTTATCAGAAGAGTTTAAAAAACCAACCAAAACCCTGGGGAAATGAGCGAAAACCCTTTGCCATTATTTTTGGAACAGCCACTGAGAGTATCCTTAATAATGAAGCTAGATGCTTAGAATTTGAATGTAGGCTCTCAGGTCAAAGAAGAAAGGTGTGGTCAGAACCTACCTTTAGTGCCCTCCTAATAACTTCCTCGCCATTACAAATTCAAACAGCTAACAGATATTACATACTATTTACCAGGAACTGTTATAAGCACTTTGAATAAAGTACCTTATTATCTCAAAACTCTTATAAATGTATCTCCAGCTTTTTAGTTGGGGACACTGATGCACAGAGGTGTCAGGAAACTTTCCTAAAGTAACATGAGTAGT
This sequence comes from Miniopterus schreibersii, assembly GCF_964146895.1. NCBI lineage: Eukaryota > Metazoa > Chordata > Mammalia > Chiroptera > Miniopteridae > Miniopterus > Miniopterus schreibersii. Next base: position 49,898,741 of record NC_138105.1, on the reverse strand, counting down.
GGCAGACAGAGCTGGAATCTATACCGAAGGAGTCAGGCTCTGGGGTCAGCACTTGTAACAACATCTCACTTAGCTGCACGAGTCTCTCTTAATTCAGACATGCACAAATTGATTCTGTCATTGGTCACAGCAATCACATAGATTTTTGTTCTTAACCCTCACCTGAGGATATATTTTTCCTTTTTCCATTGATTTTTAGAAGGAATGGAAGGGAGGGAGGGGGAGAGAGAGAGAAACATCAATGTGATGTGAGACACATCAATTGGTTGCCTCTTGCATGTGCCCTGACCGGGGTCAGGGGCCTGGGATCGAACCTGAAACCCAGATATGTTACCAGCTCTGCTGGTAACACCTGTGCACTCTGAAGAAAGCAAGTTATATTTCTTTTCTTTAGTGTTTTTTTTGATGGGGAATTGATTGAACCCTCCACCCTTCAGGTGTGTGTGTGTGTTTGGGGCAGGGGGAGCAGATGCTCTCACCACTGAACCACACCAGCCAGGAGCTATCATGTAGATTTTCACTAACATACGAAGTTCTCAGTTTCAATGATCTCTGCCAAGGTAGTGGGCTGTGAATTATGTAAAAAGAATTAATCATCTCTTTATTTTTGGCACAAAAAATACAAGTTTCTTCAAATCTATATTCATATATGTTGAAACAATTCATCTGGAAGCCCATTTTAAAAGTTGGACTTTAAATGGATCCATGTGGAATAAAGACGGGGACCACTGTTATACAAAAGTTACTGGAGTTACTGGACTAAAAGTCAGAAAACCTGATTTCTTGAACCAGCTCTGCTGGTAACACCTGTGCACTCTAAAGAAAGCAAGTTATATTTCTTTTCTTTAGTTTATTTTTCTTTTATTATAATATCAAAGGACTGGACTAGGTAGCTTTCAATACCTCTTTCAGCTCTAAAATTTTATGATTCTATAATTAAGAATAAAATGTGTTGCCCATCCCTTAAGTTAAACATGAATAATGGATCATCTCAGGTCTGAAAAATATGCCTTTAATCTCCTGTAACACCTCAAGCTTACGGTATCACAGGAGAGCTATACCAATCACATCTAGCTGCTCTGCTTATATAGTTTGTGGCCAGAATTGGTTTGCTTTAGATAACACACTCTTGTTATCTTAGCCACTGTTGCTAAGGTATGGTTGTGTAAACAAAAGTTATTTTAAATATACATCCTGGTGTAGGGAGGGAAAAAACATGGAAAGTAGTTGGCCAAAGATTTAAACTATCTTTTACAAGAACTGAGACAATGATTTAGATAAATGTTTAAATGGTCCATATTTTAGTGGGCCCTAAAATTATTTTGCTTCACACTGCAGCTGAGTAAAGAAAGGGGTAAGGACCCTGGAGCGTGAGTGAGTTTAAGGTTAGCAACAATGATGAGCTGTTTTTCAGCTCGCTGACGTGGCCAGTTTGAAAAGACACTGATATTATCGCTACATGGTTTTGTAAGGATATTTTGTCCTTGACATTTATGTCTCAGTCTTTTTAACAAGAAAAGGGACAGAATTTTATTTTCATCATTCACAATAGATCAAAAGAAGTCTTATCTAAGGAACCACTATTGAAGGCTGAAGGATTACAACTGGACAGCCCTGTCACCAAGAGCAGTTGGCACAGGTGACCTGATAGAGGTGAGTAAGTTGTTCCCCGCTTACTGGGCAATAACAGGCAGAAAAGCCTGTGGCCTCCAGATAGCTCCCCCACTACAACCTACCACCCACCATTAGATACCTATGTCTTAAAGCCCTGGAGACTCATGTTTTAGAAGCCCTTTGGAAATGCAAAGAAGTGAGGCAGAAGGAGTGAGACTGAAGAAGCCTGTGTGTTAGAAGGGGATTTCTGGCAACTAGCTGTCAACGGGATAAAAGGGTGGTGAGGGACCAGGGTTCTGGAGGGCACCTTGGTTGCCAGGCAAGGGGGAAAGGAGCTGGAAGTGCACTGCAGGGTTTCAAAGGCAGATTTCTGCCTGCTTCAGTCATTTCACCAAGGACCAGCCCAGCTGTCCTAGCTTATTTTTGGCTTTGTGAATGAAGACTGTTCCATTAGCCTATTTCATTTACTTTTATGATTCTAGACAATATTCTTATTAGCCACATTCATATTACCAGGCTTTGCCTAATATATCTCCTTCCCTCATTCTTAGTCTAAGTAGGGCTGGATGTCTTGTCTCCCAGCCTGTGTTTATTCAAGAAATATAACTTGATTTTATGTTTATTAATCAAAAAAGTCCTTCAGCATCTAATAAGCTTCTGAGAAGGGATTTAAAGCACCACCCCTGCTGTTAGGCCTTGTTAGGTCTTTGTAACATTGACTAATTCAGAAGGGCCACACTGAGAAAATGCTCTGTCACCACTCACTCACTCACAGCAGCATACCAATTAGGAACTCTTCCACAATCAGGTCACAACAAACAACTCTTTCCTTCCACTGCCTTTTATTACCATTATCATTATTATTAAAACATGTCCATCTTCTTCACCAAACTCTAAGGTATCTCCTCACCTGGACATTATATGTCTTAGTGCCTGCTCCCCACCCCCACCCCCTACCACCAGTGTCAGGCTCTTGGCACAGGTTAGCTTTCAGTAAATCTTTCTTAAATTAATGAAAATGATAAGAGCAGAAGACCATTTCATCATTATTTAAAATACTATCTCAAGGCAATGGACATTCTTAGGATTTCTCTCAATTTCTTAGAGGGGAAAATAGGGCTGAAAACTTCACCCATCTTTGGTTGATTTTGTATGTGCTGTTGTAGGAGTTGTAGCTCAAAAATGGTAGGTGAAGAGCATTATTTGAACCTACGGGGTTTTACTAGCCTTTGCTGTCCTGGCTTTGCCCAATCTGTCCTTTTTATTTCTTTCTGTCATTTGACTCAGGGTAACTTACTCTCTTCTCTTTCTGTGTCTCTCTTGTCCAGGTCATAACAAGAAATGAGTAAAAGAGATTGCCCTGCTGCTGTATAACTGGTTAACTTGGAAATTACTAACGTCTAGACTGCTTGGCTAACATAAGGACACAAATCATGTCCTCCTTTGGTATGTGTCCCTGGGAAAATCCTGGAAGAAAGTGTTGAACTATGGGATTCAGACTATTTCACAGGAATGAAACCAAAAAGAAACAAGTGGTTGGTTCTCACTGCCAAAGAAAAAGGAAGAACATAAAATCTTGCCAAAAAGGGACACCAAAAAAGTAGGAGAACATGATGATAACAAATTCAGGAGTTCAACCTTACTGTGTTCAAATAATTCTGTGATTCTAAAGATCTGGATATGTTATATATAGCCATTACTTAGAATTTTCAATAAGCCACGCTTTATGGATATGCATATTTAGCATACAAGGTATTTATAGTAAACCATACCAATGGTTGAGATGTTGTTCCACAATTTACTAGTCTTGTGGCCTTTGGTTTCTGAACTTTGTAGCATCTAATGAACATCAGTAGTAATAATAAATGTACTAAGAAGATGTTCATTTTTTAGAAAACGAGAGTAATTTTGTGTTGCCTATTACCAAAAATCCATCCAGAATCACTGGCCTCAATTTTGTATAATTATTTGTTTAAACAATATCTGAGACAACCATTACACATGAATCCTGACCCCATTTGAACTCCTCTAAGGCAATCAATTATTTTGGTGGAACAGACCAGGGGACAGCAGGGGATGTGAGGAAAACTGTTTAGTTATTGAAAAGAATTCTGCTCCACTAGTTATGTGAAATCTTAAAGCCAAGCCAATCAATGCTTACTAAATTTTTCAGTTAAAAATATTTTGTTTGGTAGATGATTTGACTTTGGGTAGTGGGCACACAATGCATTATATAGATCATGTATCACCAAAGTGTATACTTGAAACCTATATGATCTTATTAACCAATGTCACCCCAATAAATGTAATTAAAAATAAAATAAAAATATTTGGTTCAAATAAAAAATAAAATAAAGGGTAGTTGTTTGTTGTGCAGTAGAATTAAATGTTAATTGGGCCCAATATGTTCCAGGCACTCTCCTATTCACTATACACATATTGCCTCATTTAATCCTTGTATAACCTTATGAGGTGAGGCCCATTATTGAAACATTTTCAGATAAGATAGCTGAGTACATAGAAGTTTTAAGTCATTTACTCAAGGTGGCACAGACGGTAAGTGAGAGAACTGGGATTCAAGCTCAGGCTAAAGGGCTTGAGAACCCACACTCTTTTTTATTTTGTTGTTGTTGTTTGTTTTTTTGTTTTTTGTTTTCTCTGACTGGTTTATTTTACTTAGCATAGTACTCTCCAGGTCCATCCATGCTATTGTAAAAAGCAAGCTTTCTTTTTCACAGCCAAGTAGTATTCCATTGTGTATATGTCCCACAGCTTTTTTATCCACCCATCTACTGATGGGCATTTGAGCTGCTTCCAAATCTTGGCTATGCAATGAGCATAGGTGTGCATGTATTCTTTCAAATTAGTGTTTCAGTTTCCTTTGGGTATATTCCCAGGATTAGAATTGCTGGGTCATAAGGCAGTTCCATTTTAAAATTTTTGAGAAAACTACATACTGTCTTCCATAGTGGCTGCACCAGTCTGCATTCCCACCAACAGTTGCATGGAGAACCCACACTCTTAACTACTATTTTTAAAATCAATATGTTTGCAAAATCTTAAAGATGCAAGAGTTTAGTACAACCCCTTGTTTACATGTGAGGAACCTGGGCCCCAGAATTGGGTCAGAGTCTCCAGAGAGCGACAGATCCAGGAGAAGGAGCCAGCTCTCCTATCTGTGAGTCCATACCCCGAATCTCACTCTGCACTGAGAGGTAGAAATCCACACAGGAGAGACACTCATTGGGTTGTCTGAGCATTTTTAAGAGAGCAAACAAAAGAATATTTGTTTTGAAAAAAGGTTGTTATAAGGTTTAGAGAGCTTATATAAACTAATAAAACAAATTGCCTGCAGGAATTATATTTCACCTGCAGCAAAAGAATAAGAGCCTATAAAGCAGAGGGAATAGAGAAGAGTGGAGTGGAAATGAACAGAATTAAAGCTGGTTTTGATTACTCTCCATATCTCGAAACATGAGAAGGTATGGATGGCCTTTGGATTTTTCACCCTTAATACATCACTTACTAGGACATCATCTATATAAAGAAAACAAAAGAGAGTCTACAGATACCGTGAAAATTTTAACTCTTTTTGTCTATGTGTGGCTTGATGGATGTGTTCATTTCCCTTCATTACCACTGGTCTCCTAGTAGATGTATAAGACACTGCTAAGGTCTCTTACTGGAGCAGCTCAGTACCATTCACATTGTGTAATTTCTTCCTCACAACCATCCTGGGAGAAATTCAGTAGAGATTAAATTGTCTCCTTTTGTCAAAAGAGGAGAATGAGGCTCAGAGAAGGTAAATGCCATACATGCCAAGTCCCTGCATTGACCTTTTAATGGTTATGGTCTCTTGGAGGATAATTTTATTGACCACAACCCCTTTTCTTTTTTCCAAGTGTGGAGGCCGTCAGCCCAGGAATGTCCTGTAATTTACATCTAGCTCTATCTCTGTATATCACTTTATAGTGTTTGTTTCCTTTCTATTGATGATAAAGATAGAAAAATAATAGAGATAAGAGTCATTCCTTCTAAAAAGGGACTTTTGAAGTTATGGAGTTGGAAAACCTAGTTACTGTGGACCTGATCACGCAAGGGATCTCAATGTCTATTTATACCCACAGACTCAAAGGAAAACCCAGAAGCAAGCAGTTAATTATTTAGTGACTGTAGAAGTATGTACCAGAGCTGAGATAAAAGTTATCAGGAAAATTTTCAATCACGGGTTTATTGGGTAGGTATACATAATAAACTAGACTTAACTCAAGCATAATCTACTCTCAGACCTAAGAGCAGCAAGTTATAAAGGAAAGAAATGAAGATTCAGGTATGAATGATATCAGTCCAACAAAGCAGACAAATTCTTATAACACAATATCAGAGGGTAGATTTTCAGTACAGTCTTCATTTTCCTCTAGAGATCTGAACAGTTTTTGACAGAATCTCCCTAATCTACTGATTGCTTAAGTACAGGTAAATGGCTGCTATCTGACATAGATGATATTAACATTCCGGATTGTATTGGGCCCTTAAAATAGTCTTGTTTTAGTTTGACACATTGATTATTTAAATAAGTTTGATCTGTTATTTGCATTGTTTAGGGTACAGGGTAAGTTGCTTTAATAAGGACACCTTAAAAATACTTAGGGTACTTTATTGTGCTCACAGATACAGATACTATAATCAGAAATCAGGATAGGACTGAGCAGAGAGGGCTTTCTTTGTTCCAAGATGTCTGGAGCTCTGGCTGGAAAGACATGGAAGTCTAGGGGTGATTCAAATAATTATGGGCAGGAATTGTCTGGAGGTTTCTTTACTGAACAGGTCTGTATCTGGGCTGGGAGGACTTGAAGGCCGGACTCAGCTGGGGCTGTCAACCTACACAAAGCCTCTCCATGGGGCATGGGCCTGGCACAGTAGGGAAGCTGGGTTGCAACCTGAAACTGAGTATTCTGAGAGAACTGGGGAAAAATCGCATGGCTTCTTCTGGCCAAGCCTTGGAAGTCACAGAGTGTAGCTTTTGCCATACTTCACTGTTTGATGAAATCACTAGTCCTGTAATGGGAGGAGACAGAAACTCCACTTTTTTAGGCCTTGTTTTAAAACCGTCACAAGGTGCTTAAAGAAATTAACACCCCAAAGGTGAACATTCTGGGACTAAGGATGGTTCTTCTGTCTTCAACCTAGGGTTTCCAAGGTTTCTCCAATTTTCACCTTTTTCTAGGCAACAGAAAGGGGTGAGTGGAGAGGAAGCATCTGTAGAGAGATGACCTAGAAGTAGCACACTTTGGTTCTTTCCAAGCTCATCAGCTTGAACTCAGTCAAATGGCCTTATGTGACTATAAGAGACCATGAGAGAGCACTGTGTAACTGACAGGTGTGAAGGGATACCTGTGCCCACGTAAAAGCTGGGGGGTTCTGTTACTAAATGTGAGGAGAGAAGGGGTATTGGGAGACAGAGGGCCTCAGTTTGCCCCTCTGTACTTCCCTCCTCCCCCAAATTTCACACACATGCACTCTTCTTTCTATTAATACAACTATTTCTCTCCCCCACAAAAGGCAACTCAAAATCTCATCCTGTTCCTTCATGCAGCACAGAGTCAAGATTTCTGGCTGATATTTTTCTTCTCTATCACGTCTGGCTATGGTTCTTCCTGCTCTGTCAGACCTCAAACAAGAACCAAGAAAATGCTGATGGCATGAGCCTCCCAGTTGGCTCTGCCTAACTCACCTCTGGCTATTTAAAACTTTTTTTTTATGAACAATCTATTTTTACTTTCCTAATTTTACTACCTTTTCCACATACTTAATTTACATATACATTAGGCATACTTCTCTTAGTTATATTTAGATAAGTAAATATAATAGATACTAAATGTGGCCTAGTAATATCTGTTTAGATCACATCATATTTAAATGCATTTTGACCTCTGATAAGGCAATTTGTTCCTCATTACACTTTCTACTCATTTTTATTTTTATTTTTTTGGGGTGACGTTGGTTATTATATGATAGAGAAATAAACTATCTTTTTAAAAAATCCACTCTATTTTTTTTTCCTGCTGCTGCAGCTTAGATTCACCCAAGCTAATTACAGCATTTATCACAAAATCACTTAAATTTTCTACATTTATTTCAGTTTTATATTTAAAGATGACTTCTTAAACAAGACTACGTATTTTAGCAATTTAGGTTTCAGTAAAGTAGAGTTTATTTTTCATATTCTCAGTTATTGTGTTCAATAATCTCAAGAGACGCTGCACTACAGAGCACAAAGAGAAAACAGATGGCCTACAAAAAGAATCAACACAGATTTGGCACCGTTGTTGCTGGTATTGCCACTTCTTTTGCTTTTAAATGAGAAAAATCACTATAGTTAGTTTTTGGGAATGTTCCTATAGACTCAGGTAAACCCGGGGTGTTGAGGAAAGGATAAGAAGGAGAGCCTCTCATCCTTGCCTACTCCTTGCTCCACTAACTGAGGAGGCCACCTGAACATTGCTCGTGGAATAATTAGGTAAAGACTATGTGTTCAACTGACTTCTGCAGCTCCTACTCAACCCCTGAATATCTAGGGACAATTTGGACATGGGCTACACGTGACAAGTGTTGAAATAAACTTCTGGGCCCAAAATGGAGCCTCTCTTGCCCGGGGTGTTATATCAGCAAACTGACACTTAGAAACTTTTCAGGTCCCTGTAAAGGTTCCACTTGACCAGAAATGCAGTATATCCAGTTATCCAATCCCAAAACAACAAGCCAACTCTGGACTCTATACTTAGTCCCTTGTTCCTTATTTACTTTCTATTTTTCTCTTCCTTGTTCCTTTTTCTTTCTCCTACAAAAGCTTCCTGTCTTCCACCCCATTTTGCAATTTTCTGGACCCTTGGGAACAAAGACTGAGCTGAAGTTTCATGAAGTGTTAACTGGAGTTCGTTTGTAACACCTAAAAATTGTCACTGAAAAATATTTAGAAATATATTAGTGAATCAAGGTTCCCACATAGAACGTAGTTTCAGTGACCTTCACTGCAGTGGTGGTGGAGGGTCTATCGAAGGTCCCTCACCATAAGCAACGTATCCCAAGAGGAAAGACCATGAAGAAGCCAAGGCCAAAGTCTAAAAAGAAAAATGTCTCTGATACAGTTTTTCAGATTGTCCTTTAGTTCAGTCTTCCTGAACTTACACCCAAGTCTGACAGCAAGAGAATTGCAATAAAAATAGAACATAAAGAAAAAAAGACCTGGGAAATATGTTTGGGCTTCAAACATGAGACGGTGCTAGCAGCATGGACATCAGCACCCTTCACACTGGCCACCTACAGGCACTGTGAGGACATCAGTGGACATTAGTGTTAACAAGGGTGGCCTTAAGATTTCTAGAGGCCCTGAGACTGAAGAGAGAATGATTCTTCAATGTGGACAACCAATAATAATAATAATAATAATAATAATAATAATAATTCCAAGTTGTTAAATAAATGTACGAAAAATTTTAAATTATGATTTTGCTATAAAACCTAAACCAATGAATTTTTTTGAATAGCAAATAAATTATTTACCAAATCTTTTTTGATGCCTATATTTTGTTAGTGTCCTAACCATATGCTACCCTGCCTTAGGTTAGGAGGGGAGAAGGCTGGGCATTAGCACCCTTGGCACAGATACCCTTGTGACACAGAAGACATCAACAGCGACAGAAAGCAGAGCCAGGGCGAGTGGAGCAGGAGAGGAGAAGCGTGGCAGGTACTGTGTCGTCAAGAGTACTAGTTTATTCAGCACACTTGGGAGCTGGCTTGAGCTCTCTCAGAGCTATTCTGGAGGAATTTTGTGGGGAATCTAAAGTTTCTTCAGAGAAGTTTAGAGAAGAGAAAAAAAAAAAAAAGAACCTAATAATAATTGTGATTCAGTTTTTACTTTCAGGTTGATGTGATCTGGCTTGTGTGCTTGTGCATACAAAATATGTGTGCGGAAGAAGATAAAATATATTGCAAATAATTGAATCTTGGTGATTCAAAGTCTTGAGGCACCCTAATCATAAATCTTTGAACATTGCTTGTATTATAAATTAGCATAGATGTATAACTAGAATGGGAAAGTAATTAGATTTAATGTGCAAAGAGCCATCACAGCCCTGAAAGTTATTTTCTGTTATATTTAATTTTCCATCATTTTGCTCTAGTTATTATTGTTCAGGGCAGCCAACAACATTCCTGTTTATTGCTAATCACAATTTTAGGGCACGTATTAAAATTTCAGTTCAATTCGACAAGCATGTGTTGAGCACTTACAGCGTGTCAGGCACAAAGCAAGGTGCTGAGATACAGAGATGATGGACACATCATCCCTGAGAAGATACACCGAAAGCCTCACACTGAGAAGATACCCCGAAAATATATAAATCAAAATGATGATTAGAGATTTCAATATATATGACAGAGTAAAGAGAATCGTGGGAGGGAAGTAGAAGCACGTAGAAAGAATACTTAATTTAGTTGGGGGCTGTGGCATTTTGATGAGAAAACATTTCTAAAGAGAGGTCCTGATTGATCCTTAAGGGGAAAGAACAGAAGTCAGCCAGGCAATTAAGCAGGGGTTGGGAACCTCAGGATTATAGCAAAGCCATAAAACATCTGGCCTCCTAAGAGATTGAGTGTGCATTGAAGTGAAAGGTGTGTCCATACATTTGGGCAGGTAAGTCTGGAAGGGTAGCAGGAGTTTCAACTTAATCCTGAAGGTCTGAGGAGCTGCGAAGACATAAAGCAAATGAGCCGTGTGATAGGACTTGCGTGTTAGGAAATTCAGATGGCTGCTGTTTGGGAGGTAGGCTGGAAATGATAACCTAGAACAACCAGAGAAGGCTAATAAAAAAAAAAAGAGAAGTGTTTCAAGTAAGGCTTTGGTACAGAGGTAGAAAGACAGGAAAGTATTTCAGAGGTAATGTTTGGTGAAAAGGAGAAAGGAAATTAAGATAATTCTAATTATTTTTCTGATAACTGGTGGTTCCACTAACTGAGACAAAGAAAACTAAAAGAAGAAGCGGGTTTGGGTTGGCGTGCAAGGTGGAGGCTGGTGGGGGCAGTTGGGCAAGGGATTTCCAATGCTTGTGTGAGATCCTCCTGGGAGCGGCAAAGAGCCATTTAGAAAGGAGCTTTAGGGAAACAAGAAGAAAAAGAAAAGGAGCTTTAAAGACACGATGTCTAGGAGGGAGGGAGATATAATCCATCTGGTTGCATCTCATGTAGATAATCTTACACACTCTATTCAATCATCTGTTACCAAAATGTAACATTTCCTTACTCTTTGTTCTTTTGAGTATGAAACAATTTAACATGTTTTTATGAGTAAGAAATAAGTAAATGGGACCATAATAAAAGATGTTTTAGAAGTCAAAAGTGCAAAGGCAGTGGCTGAGAATGAACGCTCTAATAGCCATATTTAAACAAGATACTTGCTTCAAAGAGATATTTTCGATTCTTTATGCATTCCTCAGATTGCTGAAAGGCGATGTGGAACGGAGGTTAAAGGCACATTATCTGGGAAGGACTGTATATTTAACTCCCAGTTCTGCCCCTTTGGGCTGTGCAACCTTAAACAACTCCCTTGTGCTCTCTGTGCGTCATTGATCTATGAGGAAAACGACAATGATAACTTGAGGGTGACACACCATACAGGATTTTTGTAAAAATCAAACGACATATTACAGGCTAAGCATTTAAAAGAGAGGTGGCATACAGAACACTTTCAATAAGCATTATTTATTGGTTTCTTAAATGAAAAGTAGTTTTTGTTATTCTTCTGATATACATTTGCTGATAATGGAGAAGAATAGTTTCTAATTTCTTTTTATATCTTTACCAAGTGAACTCAGAGCTGGTACGTGACCCAAGTAGGAACTGTGTCAATTTCAAAAGGGGATTGACGCAAGGTGCACACATAGATTTTTCTTCTAAGGAAGTGGTGATCTTTTCTAGCATTTAGAAAAAAAAAAGCAGATTCAATTTTTAAAAAATATATGTTCAGTTTGAGGAAAATTGAACTGGTTGGCATTGTCTGCAGTCATCAGCCAGCTAATAGTTTCAGTTTTTCCTAATAATGCAGATGCAACCCCAGTCTCACTAAACCAACTGTGTGAAGGACAAAAGGGAGAGATTATAAAAGTTAGAAACTGAAACACATGCAATTAACAAGCCTTAATTGTGAAACACTGAGGGAGATGTTCGTTCTTGGGCTTTCTTGTGATGCATTCCGAAGCAGAAAAATTCCCTTGGAGAGTCACCTCCCTCCCCATGTACCGGAGAGGGTATGGGCACAAACCTGCAGCATTGGAGGGAGGGAACGGAAATTTCGGAAAATGAGGGGATTGAAAAATAAAGGACACCAAATCAGAAATTTCAAATCAAAAACAGAAAGAATATTCTGGTCCCTCCCCCCTCCAACCCCAAGTCCCTACCCATCTTTCATGTGCTAAAGAAAGAAGAGCTGTGAGATCATTTAGAAGCAGCAGCAGCCCCTGCTATGTGATGCTCAATTCAGCTTCTGGACTATAAAATGAGCTAATTCTTCCTCTTAACTTTCTAGATAATTATATGTTTTCCTCTGAATAGTCAACAATTTTTTTTAAAGCTTTGTTTGTGTTTGATCTTAGTTTATAGTTTTCTTGAAATAAGCACTGTTGACTATTGTGTGTATTAAAAGGCTGCAAGGCAGCCTCTCACACCACTTTCTCTCCTACATATATTTACAGTATGTACTTGGTAGACCCACTGCTCACTGAAGCTTTACTTAAAAAAATATGTAAGATAGCCTGGCCGATGTGGTTCAGTGGTTGAGCCTCGACCCATGAACTTGGAGGTCACGTTTCAATTCCCAGTCAGGGCACATGCCCGGGTTTGGGCTCAACCCCCAGTAGGGGGCGTGCAGGAGGCAGCTGATCCATGACTCTCTCTCACCATTGATGTTTCTTTCTCTCTCTCCCTCTCCCTTCCACTCTCTGAAATCAATGAAAACATATTTTTTTTAAAAAATTAAAAAAAAAAATATATATATATGAAAGATAAAAGTGACAAGGTAAAATGTGGAGCATATGGAAAGGTAAAAACAGAAGACAACACTAAAAGCATAGTTCAATCTACTTAATATAGCTTCCTATACTTTGCTCAACTGGATACATCTTTTGGAGAAAACAGCTCAAAAACAAAAATCCCACCATATCGTACATTTTGCTCCTGGGAAACCACCCACATTGCTCGAGTTGGAAATATATCCTTAGGGTATTTTTGCCAGAAATAATTTATCTGTCCTCATGTTCACATGCTCAAAGGAATCCTACTCATGTCCCCCTCATTTTTAGAGGCAAATTTGTACTTGTGGGACATCACCCCGGCTTAGCCTATGTTTCAGTGCATTTTTCCATTGGCAGAATACTAACTCAGTATTCATTATATCTGGCCTGACAGCAAATTGGCTAAGTGGATTCCAGGCGTGTTGGCAAAAGATGATGTTCCCACAGTGACAGCCTTGGCTGCCAGCTTGCTGTGCCCTCAGGATGACTAGCATGTTCTCATTCAGATTCCAAGCTCCTGGGAAGTACAATAGATTAGGACGAGCTAAGGTCAAGCATCTGTCCCTGGTTCATCCACCTGTGGCCAGGCCTGGAGCTGAGAGTGGGAAGAGAGGGCTGCCTATTAAAAGCGTGACAGCTTTCAAGGAAATGTGGCGATGGGCTGAGAGGAAACCTCCAAAATTATCTACTGCAGGCTCTAACCAAGGTTCCCTCACCAGCGGGATGAAAAAGAATCAGGGAAATAAATTGTTTGGAAGAGATATACTTGGAATGTGATTTAAAAAAAAAAAAAAAGATTATTGAACTGCGCTCCAGGCTCGAGAACCCAGTATTGTGGCAATGACGAAACAGAATACCAAGAGGTATCTTATCTCAGCGACACGCTAGAGAGCTAATTCTTCATCCAGAGTCAAGGAAGGGCAGGGCAGCTTAGATGACATCGTTTCCCTCACGAGGCCACTGAAATAGAACAATGAAAGCTTCAGATAACCATGTTCTCCTGCTGAGGTTTGCTGTACTTTCCTAAGCATGATGCCCATGTGGTTACAAGAAGATTCCATGATAAGTCTTTTCTAATTCCAATCGTTCTCAGCCAAGTGGCACTGTATATGAGATGCAATCAGAATTTTACATGGTACCAGAGGCTCTATTCTTAACGGCAGATTTATAGTAATAATAGCACATATTTTGTTTTTAGTAAAGGTGCTTGCTATATTGTTAGTTGCAGTATTGTCTTCCATTTAGTAATAGTAACTATAAAAAAACAAAAGGACAATTTTATGCTTAACCATTAACTTTTAAATAAAAATTCTCGGCATGTAAAAGTCTGTGATAATATAGACAGATGTATTCTAAAGTTTATATTGGAAGGTACAGGACTAGCATAGCTAACTCCTTCCTTTTTTATTTTTTCCATCACCATTTATCCCCTCTATGCCTTCTTCCACTCTCCCCGCTAATTCATTCTTGAAAAAGAAGAATAAAATTGGAGAAATATCTCCACCTTATATTTAAGGCTTAAAATATAGCTGCATTAATCAAGACAGTATGATATTGGTGAAGGGGTAGACATCTAGATCAGTGAAAAGGGTAGAGAGCCCACAAATGGGCCCACACAAATATGTCCAACTTATCTTTGAAAAAGTTAACTCAGTGGGGGAAGGATGGTTTGAAAAAAAAGGACATCAACTGAAACCGCACACTTTATACAAAAATTAACTCAAAATGGATCATAGACATTAAATATAAAACATAAAACTATAAATCATTTAGGAAAAGCATAAGAGAAAATCTTCAAATTCTAGGCAGAGAATTCTTAGGCTTGACTCCAAAAGTGCAGTCTATGAAAGGAAAAATTGATATATTGAACATTATCAAAGTTGAATACTTTTACTCTGCAAAAGACCTTCCTCAGAGGATGAAAAAGCTAAACTAGAGACTGGGGAAAAAATATTTGCAGACCATATATCTGACAAAGAACTAATATCCAGAATAATATATAAAAAACTCTCAAAATCAACAGTGGGGAAGAAAATCCAATTAGAAATGGGCAAAAGACAGGGACACTTTATCGAAGATGGCAAATAAGCAGGTGAAAAGATGTTTGATTTCATTAGCCACTAGGGAAATGCAAATTAATAACCATGATGAGATACTTACTACACTCATATCAGAATGGCGAAAATAAAAATAGTGATAACACCAACTGTTGGCGAGGATGTGAAACCCGATTACTCATACAATGTCAGTGTAAATGTAATATGGTACAGCCAAGCTGGAAAACAGTTTGGCAGTTTCTTATAAAACTAAACATGGACGCCAGTTTATTTTGTTCATTAGATTCCACATGTAAGTGAGATCATATGGTATTTTTCTTTCTTCTGACTGACTTATTTCACTTAGTATTATAATCTCCAGGCCCATCCATGCTGTTGCAAAAGGTAAGAGTTCCTTCCTTTTTACAGGTGCATAGTATTCCATTGTGTAAATGTACAGACTAACAGATGTCAGAGGGGAGGTAGGTGGGGGGGTCGGGATGAAAGAAGGTGAAGGGATTAGCCAAAGAACATATATGCATAGCCCCTGGACGCAGACAGCAATGTGGTGAGGGCCAGAGGGAGGGGTGGCGGGGTCTGGGTAGAGGGTGGCAAAGAGGGTGAAAATGAGGAACACCTGTAATAATGTTAACAATAAAAATAAAATATAATTTAAAAAATCCTAAACATGTCATTACTATGCAATCCATCATTTGCACTCTTGGGCATTTGCTCCAGAAAAATGGAAATTTATGTTCACATGAAAAACCTATACACAAATGTTCACAGCAACTTTATTAATAATAACCCCCAAAAGGAAGCAACTCATATCCTAAAATGGTTAAATAAACTGTAATACATCATACTAGAAAATCCTACTCTCTACTGAAATGCAATGAAAACATTGATCCATACAACTTCCTGGAGGAATCTCTGGGAAATTGTACTGAGAGGAAAAACAAAACAAAACAAAACAAAACAAAACAAAACAAAACAAAACCTTCTTCTATCAGATGTACAGAAACTTATGGAATAATTATAGTGATTATACTACTTTCTACTAAGGAAGCCAGCTTGAGTCTATTTGGGCAGGGAATTCAAGGTCCTGAGTAGCCATAGAGTGGTACAGAAGGAGGACATGGACTCCATGTCCTCTTGGCTTGTGGACTTCTTGCACTGTGGGTGAGGCATGGCTGGAAGGGTTCTCGTTATCAAGGGCAAGACCTGTAATCAACCAGCTACCAATGGCTGAAGGGAATGAGTGCTTGAGTCCTGTAAGAGAGATCATCTGACTGGTGCACCAGAGCATGCCCTACAAGAACAGATCAATACCAACATTTCTAAATCATGTTTTCAGTGAAAGGGAAAACAAGCTTCACAGATAATAGTCACACCTAGGAAGACCATGGCAATATCATTACTAATTAAAATCCCCTTAGTGGAAAAGAAACAATTCCAGAAAATCTATAAGCGTTAAATAGACTTCAGAATAGAAATCTGAGGCACTTTGTTTCTTTGTTTAGAAACCTGTTTTTTGATTCATTGATCTAGGTATTAAAAATTAATCTGGATATATGGTTGGAGAATTTGCATATGCTGTTTAAGAGGTAATTTGCATTAGAGGTATGGAACAAAATTTATAAACCTCATAATAAGGTCAAGAGGAGGTTAGTTTAAAAGGGCTAGTGGATAGATTTAATCCATTGAATATGAATGTTTAGCCTTAGATTCAAAAGCTAAGATAAGTGAGAAGGAGAAAAATACTCTCTTCTGGATGGAAACAAATAAATATAAATGATATACATACATTATAACTATGATTATTCTTTTTTAGCTGTAACTAATTTAGGTAGAGTGTCTTTTTCTACCAAATGATTCAGACAAAACAGGAAAGACCAAGACCATGGATAAGCATTAATTTACTCCAGAAGAGAAAACTAGACACAAGTAATCCAGCCTCCTTGACATTGTGAGATTAGATTCCATTGAGATTTCTGGTAAAAGCTATGGACTCTCTCTCTTGAAAAATATGCTTACACTAAAATATTTACATAAACATGCGGGGGGGGGGGGCTTCTGAAAATATCCTGGAGAAATTTGCATGGGCTCTACCATCTCATGAAGGCCAGACTGGAACCTCTGGTCATTCATTATTTTCCATTCCCGGTGTCACCATCCTAACTCGAGTTAATTTTATCACCTTCCAGTCTGTATAATTCTCTCTCAATCTCTCCTGCTGAGGTTACACTTCCTGTTGAATATGTCACTATCCAGCTGAAACCTGAAACAGTATTTCTTTACTCCTGAACAAAGCACGAAACGCTCAACCCATTATTCAGATCTCTCTATGATTTTACCACAGTTTACCTTAGCTTTCTATAAATTCTACTGTCCTACCTGCTTTATTTCTTAGCCATACCTAATGAATTTTTCCATCTCTGTGATTTTACTTGTAAAGTTGTTTTTGCTTGTAATGCCTTCTTTTCCATCTCTGCCTATCAAATTTAAGGCTCAATTTAAACATCAAATACCCTTTAATGTTGCCCTCATATTTTTCCACATTCTATGTTCCCATGGCATTTAGTTTACGCCTTTTATATGGTATTTGGTATATATTTACATATATTGCAATCATTTATATACATGAATTATCTCCTTTTAAGATAGTCAATACTTTGGGCTTAAGGTATGTCTTATATATCTCTTTTACCCACATTTATTTACTTAACTAAATTTCACTGATACCAATCAAATGCTTGGTACCCAGTATAAAGTTATTAGCAAAACACATATAGCTATTACAGAAAATACAGATTAAAAAACCTACACACAACAAGTTATCAAAGAAATATGTAATTAGAATATGTAAAATTCTATGAAAGAGATAAGGGGAGTGCTTAGTCAAAAATTAACAGAAAGGGAACTTACTTAGAATGAGAAGGAAAGCCCCCCCAAGTGAGGGACATGGAACTGAGACCTGCAGGATGAGAGGGAAGCTGTTATAAGGAGAGCTTGGAAGAAAAAGTTAACCATATGATTTCACTCATGTGTGAGATATAAACCTGAAAGCAACAAATGAACAAACAAGAAAAACAAACGAACAAAAACTCACAGACACAGACAACTGTGTGGTGTTTACCAGAGGGGAGGGGATTAGGGATCGTAAAGAGTAAAGAGGTTCGAATATTTGGTGACAGAAGATGATTTGACTTTGGTTGGTGGATATACACAATGCAATATAGAGATGATGTATTATAGATATGTACACTTGAAACCTGTATAATTTTATTACCCAATGCCACCCCAATACATTTTTAAAATCTAGAATTAATATAAAATCATTTAGCTGAGGTGTCAGCTAAAACCTAGCATATCTAGCATTAAAAGTATCAGACCACTTCAGAAAGACATCAACAACTGCATTATTAGTATCCCCATGTTACAGGTATAGAAACTGAGGCACAGAAAAAGTACATCCCTTGCCTCAAGTCACAGTGCTGAGATGTGGTGGAAGTGACTTTTTTAACTCAGGCAAACAAAATGTAGCTACAAATTGTTTATAGTGATAAAGATGTCCCAGGTTTTTCAGTTACAACTGGTAGCCTTAGCAAGCAAGTCATCTGATCTTACTAAGCCCGAGGTTTATCATCTATAAAGGGAGGTGTGTGGGTTATATGACTCATGGTCTTTTCCAACTCCAACATTCCATGAGAAGCACATATTAATGTCCTTACATAACTGAACATATGGAAGTGACACAGGAATCATAATCTAGTTAGAGTATATTCCATAAAATTAAAAATGTCTTAAAGCAGGCTTTTTGCCGTCTCAATTAAGAACAGAATTTAGTCACAATATATAACATTGGAAAAGTTTCTATCAACATTGGCAATCTTTAAATGAACCAAAGCAGAGGACTATCTATCTTCTGTGCTTTGAGATTAATTTTCTGAATGAGTATCAGGCAAAGTAAAATACGAACGAATGTGATGGTTCAGGTACCTAAGTGGTACAAATAACAGCCCAAATTAATGGAAGAGTATATTTGACATCTAGCAAGTTGCTTTTTATGCTGAGATTGGAAATGAGTCTACTTTGTATTCCTGATAGTGCTTAACTTGGGCTAAAAGAAATTAGCATGTAACAGCAGAAGCAAGAGGCCAACTGCACACCAACATAGTCACAACTGATCATAATATATATTTTTAAAGTATATCTTTATTGATTTCAGAGAGAGGAAGGGAGAAGGAGAGAAAGAGAGAGAAACATCAATGACGAGAGAGTCACTGATGGGCTGCCTCCTGCACGCCCCCGACTGGGGATCGAGCCCATAACCCGGGCATGTGCCCTGACTGGGAATCCAACCACAATCTCCTGGATCCTAGGTCGATGCTCAACTGCTGAGCCACGCCTGGCCGGTCACAACTGATCATAATATTATATTAATAGGTCATGAAATGATGTGCAATAAGTGTTCATTATTTATATTAACTTCCTCAAAATTTGGTATTTCTTACTTTAAAAAATTTTTAAAAAATTTTTAAATCCTCACCAGAGGATATTTTTCCATTGCTTTTTAGAGAGAGTGGAAGGAAGGGAGGAGGGGGGGGCGGGGAGAAACGTGAATGTGAGAGAGACACATCGATTGGTTGCCTCCCCCAAGCACTCTTACCAGGGCTGAGGATCTGACCTGCAACCCAGGTACTTGCCCTGGACGGGGAATTCAACCCAAGGCCCTTGGGTCCTTGGACTGATACTCTAACCACTGAGCCAAACCGGCAGTATTTTTTACTTTTTATTTGGAAATAATTATAGATTCATAGGAAGTTGCCTTTCACCACGTTTTCTCCAACAGTTACATCTTATATAATTATCATATTATATCAAAAGTAGGAATTTGACCTTGGTACAATGTGTGTGTATAGATTTATGTCATAAGAGTTTGTTTTAAACCAAAGAAAAAAAGCCTCTATTTTTTTCAGGTTAAGATGCCTTTCCACCAATACTGTTGGCTGAAATTTTCACTTGGGGCTGAAATTTTAACAGGATAAAGCCTGTTTTTGAATAATGGGCTTACTTCATGCTCTTGTTGCCATATTTAGCACTGCTTAAAATATTTTCAGCATTAGCTAACTTAGATCCTCATTTGTCCAACAGCCACATTTTACCTTCTTTTTATAGGTAAATTTGCTACAAAAAAGAAGAGTATTTGAGTAGTATATTAAAACATTTTTTAAATAGAATTAACGCTTGAGAATGTGCCTACTGAAGTCAGAACAGGTGTTTCAAATTCTATATACAGATGACCCTTGAACAGTGCAGGGGTCATGGGTGCCCACCCCTACCCACCACAGTTGGAAATCTGTGTACAACTTTTAAAAAAAATATATATATATTTCTTGATTTCAGAGAGAGGAAGGGAGAGAGAGTTGAAACATCAGTGATGAGAGAGTCATTGATCAGCTGCCTCCTGCACGCCCCCGACTGGGGATCGAGCCTGCAACCAGGGCATGTGCCCTGACCAAGAATTGAACTGCGATCTCCTGGATCCTAGGTCAATGCTCAACCTCTAAGCCACGCCTGGCAGGACTGTGTATAGCTTTTGACTACCCAAGAACTTAACTACTAATAGCCTACTGTTGATCAGAAGTCTACTGTTAACATGAACAGGTGATTAGCACATATTTTGTATGTCAGATGTATTATATACTGTATTATATACTGAAAAGAGTTATTAAGAAAATCATAAGGAGGAGAAATACATTTATAGTACTGAATGTGTTTGTTGAAAAGTTTCTGCATATTAGTGGGCCTGCACAGTTCAAACCTGAGTTGTTTTAGCATCAACTGTACTTTAAATTTACAATTTTCTTTTACTCTAACAACTCTTTGATCTTATCTGCTTTTGCATTGTTTTGAGCACTTTTCTCTGTGCAGCTGATCTTGTGAGACGTCTATTAATAGCTTATTTTATTGTTATTGTTGGTCTTTGACTTTGGTGGAAAAGTCAGTTCCTGAGTCCCCTGCAACACACGCAGAGGGCTATTTGCCCTCAGTTCCCTCCATGGTGAGTGTGGAAGGACTATGTCGTAGAAAGGGGAGACTGAAGCCCTAGTTCCATCAGCTAGATTGTGTTACCTAGACTCTGCTGAGCCTCCATTTTTCCATCTCTAAAAAGTAAATTATAAATTCAAGGACTTCCAAGATATTTTCTATGTTTAATTCAATGGTTCTGTGATTTCTCCAATTCAGCTGGGGCACACACATCTAATCCTATAGCCAGTGGTTCCCTCATGCGGGATGCTATCAGCAGGAACAGAGTTCCATTTCTTTGAAGGGCACAGTTGATAAGTTGGAGACCTCAGTGATAGCCTGGATGATGAACCGGAGAATCTTTTCATCTGCAGAAGTCTGGCTGGCCCTGGCCCTGACCTTTGCACACTCTAGGCTTTGCCATGCTGTGAGCCAAGCCACAGCGCAAGGAGCAACAAACTGAAATTCCACTGCTCAGTTGCCAAACATCTAGGACAATGGATGATGTCCAGTGCAATAGGAACATGGGATTTGGAACCAGACCTTGGTTTAAATCCCAGCCCACCTCTCACTAGCTGTGTTCATAGATAGGTAAGTGGATCAGGACTAAAGGAGGACCAGTGCAGGTAAACTCTGGACAAAATTCTAAAAACTAGCACAGAGATAGTTTTACTCTGCCCCATTTTAAACTGCCTTCTGGATAGACATGCTCCTGCCCCAAAGGTGTGGATTCCAGTCAGGCAGGAGTCAAAGCCTGACAGCGAATTCTGCTCTTAAAAAGCGAAACTAGAGGAGGGTAGGATGACCTCACAGCAGGCAAGGACAAGCCATGAGCACAAATGAACATTAGAATCACAGAGCTTCAGATTTGGAAAAGGATTTTAATTATAACTTAACCCTCAATAGTCCACTAAATTTCTGACCACCGGTTGTCAACTCTTTGCTTCTATCTTTCCCAATTATGGGTAATTCGCCACCTCCCAGAATAAATGGTTTAATTTTCTGCCTCCCTAATTGCCTTCCTAATTCTGTCCTTCTTAATTAAGTACTGTACTTAATTTTCTTATATTTTCTTGTATAATGGTTTGAGCAGGAAGTAAGAGGGATGATAGAAAAAAAAAGCCATTAGCAACTCTTGCTGAATCTTGGCCTAATGGTTGGACAATATCATAATTTCATTGGTTTTATTTACAGGAACAATTTAACCTCAGAATCCATGAATTGCTATGGGCAAGTAACTATTGGTGAGCACTTTCTTTGGATTTATTTTGAATTTTATCACCTTAAAGAGAACTATGTTATTGTTTTCAAAAGCTCACGTTATTGTGACCAAGTTTTGGAAAAATTCCAGAATGAGTGAGGTTTTTATTTTAAATACGTAGTTGGATGTTTTCCCCAAGCTCTTGCTTGAAGTGTGAAATCATTCCCACAGCTCTGGTAATGCTCCTTTAATTTCTCATTAAGAACAAAGAACAGAAGCGTACTGTATAGGAAAAAATAGCTTTAATAAAAACAGCTAAGCCTAGATGCAACCACACCTACAATGTCTGTAACCATCTTTGCATCCTTCCAAATGATTAAAAGGTTTCATTTTCTTCTCTCCTCAAACTAGATTGTTCTTTTGCATCAATCAGTCGCTGTTTCCTTAAATAGCTAGGGCTCATATGAGAGGCCAAACAGAACTATTAAAAATGAAGTGATTATAGTGCAGAAGAATAATTTGTGTTTTGTGTAACTCCACTGCCATTATATTTTACTATCTAACACACAATCAGCAGGGACTTGCTTTCCCTACTTGGGAGTTGCTTTCACTGCTCAGCTTTTCAGTCTTTGCAATCCAGAAAGAACAAACATTATTCAGTTACAATGGGGTTGAAGGGTCTAACTCTTAAGGAATTACCCATCTAGAAAATTAAGCTATTTCAAAAGGAATATTAATACATATTATCCTAAACAGTGAAAATTATTATGAAGTTATATAAAAAAGAGAGTCTACTAGTTAAATACGATTAACTTTTCCTAGAAAAAGGTACTAATTTTAAGGCATGAGAACAGAAGTCTCCAGAATTAGCAGCGGATTTGAATTCTGAGTACTCCATCCATACCTATATGACCCTGAGCAAGTGATTTGTAGTTAAACTTGATCCTATAATTACATGCTTAAGGAGAAAGCACATATGAGTATTTCACCTCATTAAATTATTGTGAGGAATAAGTGTGATAACAAAAATTATTCCCGATAGTACCTAACGCACACTATCCCTTGATGTAAGCACTATTACATTATTACTTAATCCTGGAGTCTAGAAATATTTATCGCATCTGCTATGTTCCAGATTCTGTCCTGGAGATATAAAAATCTGAAATTCTTTGCTTTATTGGTTTCCAAAATCTAGGAAAGATGAGAGGAACCTAAACAAATGGCATCTAATGTGAAAAGTGCTGTGAGGAGGGACAGGGGAATGTAGCCCAGGGCATCAAGGCAGAATCGCAGAGAAGAAAACATTAAGTGTTTAGATGCTTTTTATAATGGAAAGTCTCGCCGTGGCTGCAGCATGGCAACAGGTTTGATCATAAAACCAGGAGCTCACTATGTCAGGACCAAAACATATTTACACATTAAATGAGAACCTTTATCTGACGCTTTATCTGCTAGGACAGACGGCCTGGATACGATTTCTGGGAATATATCATGTGCTTCTAAAATCTGCCGCACCTTCTTCCAGATGTCAGGGATGCTGTCAGTCATTATTGTAGTGATTGCCATTAAAGCAGCGCAGTCGCTGCATTTCCAGGGTGCCAGGAAGTTCTGTGGGGTCTTTGCAGCATTTTGCTGATGGGAGGGCATTTGTCATCTCAGATGATGTAGTGGTTTAACTGTGGCCTCTGAAATCAGGCTCCTGGGACTGACTTCTGCCTCTGGTTTGCTGTTTCTCTGAGCCTCAGTCTCTTCCTCTATAGAATGGGGAGCATAATATTGCCTACTTTATGAAATTTTATGAGGATTAAAGGAAATCATATATGGAAGCCACTTGACAGGTGTTAAGTGATAGATGTTGACTGTTGCACTCGGTTGAAGAGCTAAAATCTGCTCTTGTTTCAGGAAAGTCATCTTTTGTTTGGGCCATGACCCAATAATCAGAATAAAAGGAGAGTGCATCTCTTGGTGAAAAAGAAAAACCTACAGGTGCTGAAAAGAGCACCTCTCTCTGTCATTTAGTTTTTTTAGGGTGAAGGATTCTCTAGGTGTCAAATTAAATAGGGGCTGGTTTCCATTTATATTATTGTGATAGCTCTATTTTCTGTGTACTTGTTCATACTGTTCTCATTTAATGTGTAAATATGTTTTAGTCCTGACATAGTGAGCTCCTGGTTTTATGATCAAATCTGTTGCCATGCTGCCCAGGGGTTATTTTTATATTTTAATAAGAATCCATTGGTTTATCCTTTATTTTTTTAGATCCTTCTTGTGAAAAGATTCATGTGAAAATCAGCCAGAACGAAATAAAAACCCTTTCCTAAATATTCAAGATAACAAAGAAAGAAAGGAGCAGGGTCTTGGAAAATATGTCACCCATGGAAATATCCATAATAGACTCTGGACACAGGAAGTGGTGGGAGGGTCATTTATACTAAAATAAACATGCTGATTAATTAAAATCTCCTTCACCATGCCTTGCCTGCAGGCTCTTCATTGTTAGCTGCACCAGCAGCAAAGCTGTATTGTCATTCTCTAATTTCTAGTGATTATTGTCTGAAATGTTTTATTGTAACTGAAAAAGTAGCCTCAGAATCACCAACCACTCCCCACCACATGACACTAAAAAAAAAAATCACACACTGGTGATTTTATATATATCACCATTTCATTACTAAACCAAACCTATTGTGATTTATTCTTTTCAATTCTTACCCTCCAAATTCTTATGGTATTTAAGTTCAATGGTATTTGTGTGAGGTTTTCTGCTTCAGCAGACTTTTTAAAAATTCTTTTTCTTTTCAACTACAGTTTACTTTCAAGACCATTCTGCATTAGTTTTAGATGTACAGCACGGTGGCCAGAAAATAGGTGCTTTACAGAGTGGTCCCCCTGGTGCTTTAAGCACCCACCTGGCCTCACACAGGTGTTTTTTACCCTTTTCAAAATTGTGAAATATCACATCCATACAGAAAAGAGCATAACCATTGCTCTTTTGCAGTAATCATTTTCTCTATCGTTTCCCTAATTATGTGTGCATCTTTTAAAACGTAGTTTAGTTTTGTGGTTTGTTTGAAATGCATAGGAGTAGAATCACACAAAATGTATTATCATGTGTCTATTTTCATTTGTTCAATATTATCTGTGGAAGGTTTGGAACAGAGTTAGAATTTATTTCATTTTATTGCTATAAAATATTTCAACCTATGAATATACTATTATTATTTATCCACCCTACCATCTTTGGACATTTGGATTGTTTCTAGTTTGGGATAATTAAGAGCAATGATGCTAACAGACATTCTTTTACCTGTAATGTATTCTGATCCAAATGGGCAAGAGATTTTGTGAACTCTGTTCCTAGGGTTGAAATGATAAGATAATAAGATATGTGCATCTTCAACTTTACCAGCTAATTCCAAACCGTTTTCCAAAGTGGTTGAACCCATTTACAGTCCTACCAGCCGTATGTGCAACTCTCACTATTGCCATTTTAGCCAATCTTATAAGTGTAGAATGGTATTTTATTATAGTTTCAATTAGCCATTTCCTGATAACTAATGACACCGAACAACTCTTACATGTTGAACAAAAATTGGAATTTCTTTTTTTGTAAAGTTCAAATATTTGGTCCATTTTCCTATTGAGTTTTCTTCCTTTTTTTAACAGCATTTTAAATAAAATCTGGATACCAGCACTTGCGCTTAATTTTTCCAGTTTTATTGAGATATAGCCTTCAAATAAAACTATAAGATATTTAAAGTATACAATGTGATGACTTGATATATGTATATATTGTAAAATGACTCTTCCTGCCCATTGAATTAACATATTTATCACTTTATGTATTTCCCTGTTTTGTCTGAGTATTTAAGTTTTTTCTTAGCAATTTTTTAATATATAACTTTTTTAATTTCTTGATTTGAGAAAGAGAGAAACATCAATTTGTTGTTCCACTTATTTATGTATTCATTGACTGCTTCTTGTATGTGCCAGAGATCGAACCTGCAACCTTGGTGTATGAGGACAATGCTCTGAACAACTGAGCTACCCGGCCAGGCCTTCTTAGCAAATTTTAATTGTACAACACAGTGTTACCAACTATAGTCACCATGTTATACATTAGATTATAGGATGTAATTCATCTTAAACTGAAAATTTATATACCCTTTTAACTAACCTCTTCCTGAATTTCCCTCACCCTGCAGCTTCTGGCAATCACTTTTTTTTCTCAGTTTGTATGAATTCATTTTTTTAAAGATTCCACATGTAAGTGATACCATGAAGAATTTGTCCAGTTTATTTCACTTAGCATATAATGCTCTCGAGGTTCAACCTTCAACCATGTTGTCACAAATGGCAGGATTTCCTCATATTTAAAGCTGAATATTATTATGTCATGTCCTCTTTATCCATCTATCCATTGATGGACTCTTAGGTTGTTTCCATAACGCTGCAGTGAACATTGGAATGCAGGTATCTCTTTGAGAGCTGGTTTCATTTCCTTTGGATATGTGCCCAGATGTGGGGGTGCTGGATCATATGTGTTACACAAAGTGCTGAGGTCCCAGAAAACCTCAGCATATTGTTCTTGGATTCCCAAAGAAATAACCTGGAGGACTAGCCATAAAAGACACGCATTTATTTGGACTTATAAGCACACTGGTGGCAGCCGACCTGAATCCCTAAGTCCCATCTGGCCTGGGGTCAGGCCACACTGGGGGCTGCTGGCTGGTGCTATTGTTTCGCCACCACCCAGACTTTCCCAACAGGAGGTTTCATAGAGTACAGAAAACAGAGAAAAAAATAGGGCATACAAGGGGAGGGGAATGAGCTTGTGTAGATCAAAATGTTAGCTGTTTATAATCCGGGCTCATATCTATAAGCAGTTCTTCTTTGGTCTTTCTTCTGACAGGTTCCCAAGGTCTCACAGTTTGATTACAAATGACCTTCATTATATTTTCCACAGGGTGGGAAGGGGAGTTGGAGCATGGGAAGGGACTCATATTCCCATTTACCATACAATATGGTAGTTCTATTTTAATTTCTTTTTTAAATTTATCTTTATTGTTGAAAGAATTACAGACGTCCCCCTTTTCCCCCATTGACCCCTTCTACCCCTTCCCCACCCCCTGCCCCAGGCCTTCCCCACACTATTGTCTGTGTCCATAGGTTATGCATGTATGCACATACATTCTTTGGTTAATCTCTCCCTCGCCATCCCTCTACTCCCCACCCCCTCCTTCCCTCTGAGATTCATCAGTCTGTTGCATGCTTCTATGTCACTAGATCTATTTTGTTCATCAGTTTGTTTTGTTCTTGAGATTCCACATATAAATGAGATCATGTGATATTTGTCTTTCTCTGCCTGGCTTATTTTGCTTAGCATAATATTCTCCAAGTCCATCCATACTGTCCCAAAGGGTACGAGATCCTTCTTTACAGCTGCATAGTATTCCATGGTGTACATGTCCCACAGCTTTTTTATCTGCTCATCTACTGATGGGCACTTTATTTTTCATTTCTTGAGGAAAGAAATACTCCATACTATTTTCCACAGTGGCTGTACCAATTTATAACCAGCAGCAGTATAGAAGAGTTCTCTTTTATTTACCTCTTTGCCAGCACTAATCTTTTGTCTTTTTGATGATAGACATCCTAGTGAGGTGATATCTCATTGTGGTTTTGATTTGCATTTCCCTAAAGATTAGTGATGTGGAGCACCTTTTCCTGTACCTGCTGGCCGTTTGAATGTCTTCTTTGGAAAACTGTCTCTTAAGTGGTTTGCCCATTTTTGAATCGGGTTTTTTGTTACCATTTCTTTACTTTTAATGTATGTAGATATTTATATTTATAGTTGATTTCTTTGTATTCTGTTAAAACTGGGTCAATAAATTGAAAATTTGGTCAAACTCCTAGAGTAAAAAGTATGGGGGCCTCCATATGTCTAGGACCTAGACTCTAGATCCTCCTGGAGTTTTTAACTCGGACTCAGCCATGCTAAACCTTTACCAATTCATCAATTATAGTTCAAGGTTTTCTGCACCAACACTTGTCCCGTGTTTCACTTAGCAGTTTCTGCTACAGTAAGTTGTGATTCTCTGCATCTGCCTGTCTTAATTTGGGGGCCAGCAATTGGTTCTGTGACCTCACTTCTCTGATGGATATAAAAAGATTTGCTGTGCATTCAGCTTGGTCAGCTTTTTACTTGCTGGGGTGGGTGACAACTTCCAAGCTCCTTACTAGCCAGACTGGAAACCAGAAGTTGGGGGGTTTTTGGAGTGATGAAAATGCTCTGGGAAGGAGACTTGATTTTGGATGGTAAATACACAATGCAATATACAGATGATGCATTGTAAAATTGTACACCTGAAACGTATTATTTTATTAACCAATGTCACCCCAATAAATTCAATTTAAAGAGAGAAAGAAAGAAAGAAGAAAGAAAGAAAGAAAGAAAGAAAGAAAGAAAGAAAGAAAGAAAGAAAGAAAGAAAGAAAGAAAGAAAGAAAGAAAGAAAAAGAGAAAGAAAGAAATGCTTTGGAATTATATAATAATACTGATTACACAACTCTGACTATATTAAAATATATTGGAAAACACTTTCAAAAAGTGAATTTCATGGTATGTCAATTATATTGCTAAAAACAATGAAGGAAAAAATTTGCTGGAACTACAAATGATCTTTGCAATGTTTATTCCTGATGACAAACCAAACAGAACCTTGAGCAAGGCTAGAGAAAGCTTTGTAATAAAATAGAGCTGTGTTTAAAATGTGTCAGAAAACAGCCCATAACATAACGCTGCTAGGTGAAGGGGCAGTTGTATAATTTTGTCAATAAACTTTGCTTCGATATGTTTTTTGGCTCGAGTGGAACATTGTTCACCTTTTGTGAACATCAACAATTGTAATTGAAAGTCCTTTGTGTTTTCTCCCAAGCAGGATTCAAGATTCAGTAGACAGGAAAGCAGCAGTCCGTGTTCTATTCCTATTCAGATGGCAGTTCCTCAGCCAGTGGCTAAAGTAAGAGACCATGTAGGTATGGCTCTTGGCTCCAAAAGGAAAGGTTGACAAGAACCTAGTGAGGCTCCAAACCCTACCCACTTATTGGAAAAAATGTTCCTAGAAGATAACTCAGGCATTGGCTGGGAAACTGGAAAGGCTAGAGTGTATAAACCAGGAAGGCAGAGGAGTTAGAGAACTGGAGAAAAGGAAAACAGATTTGCACTGATAATCCTTGGGCGGAAGAGATTTGTGTCTTAATAATGGAACTGCCTAAATGACCACGATTAGGAATTTGTCTTAGAGCTCAGAGGATGGCTTTGAAAAATATCTACTTTTTATCTTTCTGAGGTTATTTAGAATTGGGGCAGGACTGGACTATGAGTAGATCATGAGTAGATCCAGTAAAGGAAAGATTGGAGAGGGAGCGTTTGGGAATTCAGGCAGTGTGCCAAGGGGGGAAAGTTTTCAGCGTAGGCTACAGACTCATGGTCAGAAACCAAATTGCCTGGATTTAAATCCTGGGTGTCGTTTAGTAGTTGAGTGACATTGGACAAGTTACGTAACCTCTCTCTGTCTCATTCTCCTTGTCTGTGAAATGAGGAAAACAATAGTAGCACTTTGTAGGGCAGTTTGTCATAGTGCTATATAGGTGGTAGTTTTTATAAGAAATCAGAAAATGAACAGCAATAAACATAAACCCATTGCAGAATTATACATTTCTATGCCTGTGTTCGTACCCATACAATGTGCTGCACACACTTACACACAATATGTTAATAAAGGAATCATTAAATGAAAGACATTTAGGAAATCTTATTAATTTGCCCTAGAAATCTATGCTTTCATTTTCAAGGGCTCAGACTCTTAAGTCTAATGGGGTGTTTGATGGACCACAGGGATAAGCAGGTGAGAATATGGAGACAGGGAAAGAATTCACATCTCGCTGAGCAATACATTCTCCAGAAGAATCCTAGACTGCTGAGAAAACCAAGCCTGACTGTTGAAGGGCTTGGCAGCGCTCATCAACTCACCGGATGGCAGGAGGGAGCAAGGCCCGAGTTACCCTTATAATCCCAACTTAAATCCATCACTTTCTACCAGTTTTGCTGTGTTTGGAGAAACACTTTCATTGCGAAACTACTTATTTGGTTGTCAAATTTTAAAGTTATAGTATACTATGCACTTATGTATATTTCCTTGGAAGTTTGTGGAATAAAAAAGGGAATGAGAATAGCCAATTAACAGTAAGTAAGTAAAGCTAATATGAATAGTCAGATTCTATTTTTAGGTAGAATCCACCAATTCAAAAAGGAATTATTGTTATGCCTTAATAATGTAACTTGTAAAGAGAGAAAAACAATTATTTTCTAAAGCTCTATCTTAGGTTCAGCTCGTTGATTAGTTTACATGCACCAGACAGACCTGGATTTGATTTCTGCTCCACTTGGTGCTCAGTGTGTAGCTCAAATTTTTCAACTTGAGCTTCATTTCCCTCTTATGTGAAGTGGTCAAATATTAGTCACACTTCCTCAGAGGTACTTAAGGACTAGACAGAGTAGTTGGCACATACTAAGTGTTTAAAAATTCTAGCTATTATAATTTTATTCTAAATTTATGTTACCTTATAGCTATGCTCTTGTATTAAGCCAATAATTTATTTTGGTTCTTGGATTTAAGAAAACCCAATGGTTCCATAGCTTGTATTTATCATGGACATTTATTTCTTCTTGAATTACAATGGCTCTGTTGTTGACCCTAGAATTTACTATTACTTCATTGACATCTTTGGATAAAAGAGAAGAATATGATATTCAGTTCATTATTTATGTAAAGCTAAGGAATCAGCAGCCTACACAGCTACACAAAAATCCTAGAAATGGACATTTTAGCAAATGTGCTTACAAAGAAGCACCTATGTATTAAGGCTTTTCTCAAGTAGCAATTTGTTTCCATAGCACCTAAGTAGAAGACATTTCCCGTTAGACCCTCAAAGCAGAAAAACATCATGTAGTTTAAAATCCCAGGTTTTGGTAAGAAAAAATTGTATTTTCCAGTATACATTGACAGTTGGTTTTAGAGCTGTTTTTCTTGTTAACTAAAAGTCATTCTTAGGCATAATTTGAATTCATGTTAACATTCAATGTTAGAAGTTTGATATTTGCTTGACTTATAAGATGCATCATACAAGTTTCTAAAATCTACGGTCTTTTTTGCTTAAGGAGAGAAAATAACATAATAAAAGAGAAAACACCTTCTTAGTAAAGATGAACTTAGGAGGAGGAGCCCAAGAAAATTTCAGGATGTGAAGTCAATATGCTCATAAATGAGAAAGAAGGAAACTTAGTCATTATTTATTCCTTTATTTTAGAAATATATATTTTAAAATGTCTAAGTACCTGGCACTGTGCTAAACACATTAGGGACACAGAATCACGTAAAACTGTCCTCTGCCTTCAAGAAGCTTCAAGAAGCAAAGGAAGAAGACTGGGCTATCAGTTGTTATACCACAGTGTAGAAAATGTTTCATTCTCAAGCAGGTGTAGGACACTGTGGGAACACCATGGGAGGGAAGACATGGAACCACCAAAAAAGAGGAAGAAAAGAAAATGAAGCTGCAGAGAGACACAAAAGAGACTCAGAAAAAGCAAAAACGATTTTTAATAAAGAAAACGTCTACCCTTCTAAAATCAACACATGTAATACTTTGTGTGCATACTACATCACAGATATGTCTTGTTCTTCAAAATATTTTTTCTCCAAATGATTCTGAGGCTCAATCATGATTACAGGATACATGAAATTAAATATATTAACATGACACAACTACTCAGGACTCTATATAGTGCATTACTTAAAAGACTCCACAAGGCACACAGTTTATACAGGTTAACATGGGCTATATGAAGTGTTTTCAGTTTTCAGGTATTTATCCCTGCTAGCCAGGGTGAACATTTTTTTAACACTGTACCTTGGTGTCCTTTTTTGAAGATGGACACTGAAAAGTCAAAATGAGTTACTATATAGGCACTGATGTATGGAAAATACACTGTGTATTTATACATTGTAAGCTGTAAATGCCTTTCGAATTGCATGTATATTTATGTTAGAAAGCTTGACAACTTGACAAACACTGAACAGTTTGTGAAGAATGGAAAACCCCTTGATCATCAATTCAAATAAATATAATTCAACCACTTTTAGAATTATTAATTTAATTATTAAACTGATTACTTTGAAATCCTTTGATTGTTGGGTACCAAAACAGTTTTGAAGTCAGGCAACTACTTTTTCATTTAATTCTTGTGGGTAGCCCAATCCCCCATGGTATTTACAGCTGAGAAGTATATTTTTATGCATTTTTATCTTAAGTGATAATTAATTAAAAGCAAATTAAATACTGCCTTACAACTTAAAAAAATGCAAATCACTTCTGAATGACTTTAGAATGTAGGTATGCAAGACATAGACTCTCTTTTACCTCCACATCCTGAATACTACTTGCAAGCTGTCACCTCTGTAACAGACTGAAATGATGCCTACTGTTACGTTAGGATCACCCCAACCTAGTGACAATCTAATCAGGTTGCTCAATGTAATGAGAGTATCAGGTACAGTGCTTCTAAAGTCATTGATAGTAATACTTTAAAGACATTTCAGTCCAATAAATACAATATAAAAAGTTTTTACAGTATATGCATACATTTACAAAAAGTACTTCAAGGATGTCTGGTCAACACTATTTCCAGAAGATTCCAAAGCCCATATATTTTGTTCCAAATGTAATTATGACAGTTACAACAAAAGCAGTGAAAAGCAAGACAGGAAGATCTTGGTTTTTCTTCAATGAGTTCAACCCCATTCCTTGGTCGAACAGGTAATGAAAGCATGTTTCAGGTTGTGCTTGTTTTGAAATAGATGTCAGCTGGGGCCATATGCTACAGCAGTTTCAGATCATTATCATTGTTGTTGATTTTTTTAAATGCGACTGGGCTTGCTTGCTTCAAAGAAGTCTTAGAAACATCCGTGTGCATGGTAGACATAGCTATTGTCTCATAGTCATCATCCCGAGACCGGAAATCACAGAAGTTAAAGAAGAACTGCAAATCTCTCTGGAAATTTTTGTTCAGGAATCCATAAAATATGGGGTTGACACAGGTTGATATCATTGCTGTGAGGTGGCAGAGCAGGAAGAAGAGATTATGGTTGCATATAGCAATGACCTGATGGTTCCAATCGAAAACAATGTTAAAGATGGTAAGAGGAAGCCAGCAGACTGCAAATGCCACCACAATGGACAGCAGCATGATGTTGATTCTTTTGGTTTCACTGGACCTGTACTTATTGTCTCTCATCTTGTCCATCATATTGTTTCTCCTTTTTAAGCGCATATATATCTATAGAGGAAAGAGAAAAAAAATGCGTTCAAACAGAACCACTCATTGAATGAGGAATTCTTTAATAAGGAGGTAAAAATGGAAATGTTGGTGGGGGAAGGAGTTTTCTTACCTTAAAGTAGCAAATAAATATAAAACAGAGTGGGCCAAAATACTGCAGCACCAAGAGGAGAGTGGTATAAGACAACCTATGAGACTCCGATGGAAATTTATCAAGGCATACGTATTTGTCCTTGTACCCATCAAGTGTGAAATTCTGGAGTGGTTCATCAGTCAAGACTTGGTAGATCAGGAAGGGTAAAGAAGAAACCACAGCAAGGAGCCAAATGACAGCAATAGCTACGTAAGCGTGTCTATTATTTGGTCTCCACCCTCGTGGGTTGATTATCAGCTGATGTCGTTCCACAGCAATGAGAACCAGAGAGAAAATGGACACAGTGATCGAAACACATTGCACGAAAGGATTTAGCTTGCACATCGCCTCACCGAAAACCCAGTGGTCCATTATCGTGTAGACAAAGGTGAAGGGGAGACACATGATAGCAACAAGCAAGTCTGAGAAGGAAAGGTTCACAATCAGGATGTTGGTAACATTTCTCATCTCTTTTTGTCTCAAGATGATTATGATCAAGGCCAAGTTTCCAGTGACCCCAAGAATTATCACGGCTCCGTAAGCAAGAGCTAATGTAAATATCATGGCCAAGGGCAGATGACAATCATCAATTTCAAAAGCCAAAAACTGGGAATTATTCTTTGAAAAATTATAGTAGATTGAATGATTTCCAACCTGGGAAAATACTGTTGAATTCATTTTGATTGGTTTGGTTGCTATCGATCACTTTAGATGAATGGACAGTACGTTTCTTCAAAGCAGATCAAATGTTCAGCTTATTCTTATTTCCAATATTGGGATCCACTTGTCAAAATTATTCTGAATTCTTCATTCCCTTGAGCTGAATAATCTGTAAAGAGAAAATGACCAATTGCATTATTAATTTTATTGAGGGCAGGCAAAATCAATTCTGACTCATAGTACTGCTTAGAGTGAAGACACTGAAATAAATAAACAAAATGAAATCTGTATAAATATCTTTTTAAAATAGCAGAAACAGTGCAAACATTTTGGGGGGAAATTTCAAAATTTTTCATTGGACTTGCTTACACATCAAGTTTCAGCAACACAGTGGCCTGTAAATTAGTAAGGTGTGTGTAAATCTCATGTTCAAAGTCTTAAATAAATACTACTATCAGCACATTCCTAAACACTGTAAGAATATAAATGTATAACATAAGAAAGCTCATGTATAACATAAGAAGTTTAAAATGTAAGAAAAATATATGAAACAAGCAAAGCAAAACACAACAAAAACAAAACTACTTAATCCTTTGTCTTAAAATAGAAATGAAAGAATTCTTGTAGAGGTCAAGTTGTAACAATAGCTTCACCATACACAGAACTGCTCTTTAAGGCAGACATTACTTAACACAAATATATTCAAAAGGAAATGATTAATACAGCGAAACATCAAGAAACTTTGTCGTATGAAGGACTGTTGAAGGAATAGACGATGTTTAATCAGAAAAAAAAACTTAACAGGGATGGTATAGATGTCTTCTCATATTTGAGAGAGTAGCATCTGGCATAAGAACTGGGCTTGGAATATTATGTCTAACTACACATGTTTGAGGTAAGAACAAAAGGAAATATATTATATTAAAAGAAACAAAACATTTCACATCCTTGTGAGGAACAAATGTTCAACCAAGTGGAATGTACTGCCTGCAAATCTAGCAAGTGTCCATACACAAAAGTTTATAACTATCACACGTCAGATTTTCGAGCTCTTGCACTTCCGTAGGATAACTCCGAAGCTCGCTCTTACTGTAAGATTAGATGGGTTTATTAATATGTCAGAAGCTTTTAAAGGATTTCTGAAGTTCTATTTTGTAAATATCCTCCCTCCCCTCTAGATTGTATACAGATACAATGCAGGGATCTAATTTTGATTATAATTTTGGTCTTTCACAGCATTTTTACCAACAAAACAAATTACAGACCATAGTTTTGTAAAAACTAAAAACTCCTTTTGAGAAAATTCTCTGATTGACCCTAGATTACTAAGTAAATATATGAGATTCCTTATGTTAACTAACAGACCATTGTGCCTATGTTAAGAAAGGGGATTTTGTTTCTTTCTTTCTTATATGAGAACAATAAAGGAAATCATGCAGATTTACTTACGTTGAAAAGAAGATAATACATTTAACGGACCAACAATATGTCACATTTTAGGTGGTGTCTCTAATGAACCCTTCCTTGAATGTTTTTGCTTTCTAGGATGTGGAGTGTTTTTTATTATACAACCCCAACTTGAATTGATAAAACAAAAAGAATAAAAACAAAGGTTGCTAACATTAAGTGAGAAAGAAAGTATTAAGACTTGGAATGGTAGTGGCATGATATCAAGTGTGACTGTTATTAGAAATATGGCTCTCCTTTCCTCTATGCAACAACCTGCAATGCCTCCTAAACTTACATGGTAATCACACTTACTCTCTCAAGAATACCAAAGGCAAGAGAGAATGATCTGTGTCTCTAAGTTTCTGAAAAGAAAAAAAAAAAAACACACAACCCACCTTAAAGAAACAAGTAATATTCTAAAAATTCTTTGGCAATTTCTCACTTAAGAAGTCAAGAAAACTTTGCATCATGCTTCATATTCAGGTTGTTCTCAAGTTATTTATAACATTACTTACCAGTTAATTGTGAGTTTTTCCTCATTGTTAAAAGTAAAAATAGCTGAATAGGAAAGTATATTCTCTTTATTCTGTGACTCCTCATGGCTCCCTGTCACCAAGTGCCACCAGGTGAGTAAGTACCCAGGTATAAGACTTGGACTATTGCGTATGTGCCTCAGCCTGGTGCTTGAAGAGCTCTACATGCTGCCTCTCTCCTGCCTTTCACTCCTTGCTCTGTAACCCATTGTGAATGCTCGGTTCCAGGTAGGCAAGTCTCTTCACAGTCCACCGGTGTACCTGGCCTGTTCTAACACCTACACCTTCACCCCTGCCATTCCTCTTGCTGGGTGTTCTGTCGCATCATCAATCCAATTCCACCCATCTTTCAAAGTTCCATTTAGTCCCTCTGATCCTTAATTGGCTCCTCTCAATTACAATATAACCTTTTTAAGGGAGGTACTGTGTATATCTCACAGTACCTTGAAAATATTTGATTTAGAATAAAAATGTGTTGACTGACATAGCAGATGCATGGCTGGAACAGCAGGTTCTTCCGTGAATTAGTCTTAACATCAGGAGCTGAGGTCGACTCTAGTCATTTTATATGCAAAATGGACGCTGATTTAATAGATTTAAATTTTTTTGTTGTTGATTTTTACAGAGAGGGAAAGGGAGAGATAAAGAAACATTGACATGAGAAAGGAACATTGATCAGCTGCTCCTGCACACCCCCTGCCGGGATTGACTGGGAATCCAACCTGCAGCCTTTTAGAGCATGGGGCCATGCCCAACCGAGTCACACCAGCCAGGGCCAATAGACTCGTTTTATTAGGTAAGGTATGTAGGAAAAAATGTTCCACTTTGTGTTAAAAAAGAATTTGTTTCTAAAAGAAAACTCATTCATCCAATAAATACTTATTGAACACTTATATTGTGTCAGGCACAGTTTTAGTGGAGACAGTTGTGACATTCTCATTGAGTTTCTAGTCTTGTGGGCAGAGAAAGACAAAAATAAATTTAAAAAAAGAGATAGTAAGCCAGATGAAAATAAATGTTATGGAGAAAACTAAAGCAAAGAAGGGGAACTAGGATTGCTGGGAGTTGCAATTTATTCCCCGGTTGTAGGCAAGGCCTCCGCCTGCCTGAGAAGATGGGATGTGAGTTAAGATGTGACAGTGGTGAGTGGGGAGGCCGTGCAGAGATCTCAGAGATTGCATCCCATGTGGACAGAATATAATATCCTTAAGGCTGGAGTATATCTGGGGTTCTAAACAGCACTGGAAATGGTAAACAAAGGAGGAACAGGCTGCGTAGGGACCTATTCTGTGGGACAGTCTTTGACTTCCTCTGAGAAAGATGAGGAGTCACTGGAGAGTCTTCAATAAAGGCATGAAGTTACATGATTTGTTTTACAATTTTTCCTCTAGCTGCTGTTTTCAATAGACTTAAGAACAGGAAAGAAAAGAAGTAGGGAGATTCATTAAGAAGATAGTGCATTAATCCAGGTGAGAAACAATGGTGCAGACCAGGTGCAGACCAAGGTGTTTGCAGAGGAAAGAAAGAAAAATGGAAATTTTACATCCACTGACTTTGATAAAATTTAATATGTATGGGAATTAATGCAAACACTTATTAAATTATCACAGTGTATGAACTACAAAGATAGCCTTCTTACAGACGATTTAAGGTAAATATACTGAAACTCAAGTACCTTCAAAATTATATTTGATTGAGGTTTCCTGTAAAGAATGGCATTATTCCTACTAAGAAGTTACCTTAGCTGTACAGAAAATGCAAACTTTTTTTTTTTTGAAGTACCTGCAACGGTACTTTGCTATGTGAATTGTTGGGTAGTCATTCCAGTTGGATAAAACAGTTCCCCACTGAATAAAATGTGTATTTTCAGCCTACCTTACTATAATTTCAAGAAAAAGTAATTGTCAGAAAACAACCATACTGAAAGGATTTATGTACATTATCTTTGCAAAAGAAAATAATTTGGTGTTTATTATTCCAACATATATTTCTAGAATAAGCTATGCAACTATAGACACTGCAAAAATTAAAGATGTTAAATCTCATTATAGCTGGCATGTGCATTTACAGACAAAACAGACACACCACACACATCACCAGTTGGCAAATTAGCCCCTTTCTGAATGGACATTTCTTTCTCCTTTCGGATTAGAACGCTGGCCTTTCGCCGCCTGCTGTTCTTAGTGCTGACACGACCTGAAAATACAGCTTTCTGAATTCCATAGCCTGCTGCACATACATTTTTTCATATACTCAGAAGTGGCTGTTTACCTCATTTGTTTTGGAAAAGAAACGTCAGTCTAGTTACATGCAGCCTCCCAAAGTTACTGCAAGTTTATCTCCATGAGTTACATAATTCCCTGTCCCTTCCTCTCCGAGGAGGGCTTGTTCAACAGACAGCTGCCTATTAAAACAGTAAGTAAGACTAATAAAATCATAGCCACCCAGCAAAACGCCCTGGTCTGCAGGCGGGGGCGGGAAGCCGAGCTGGAGAGCTCTCTGCTCTCTCGTGCTTGATCAGGGAGACAGCCTGGACTCTGGGAACCGACAGCTACTGTTTCTCCATTCTGTCCGAGCAGAGACCGACAGACAAGCTCTGCACTTACCCGGCCTGTGCCACCTAGCCAGTTATGCTCTCCCCTAGGATCCAGGTGGGTAGGGCACATCTGAGAGCTCTTTTTTGGAAAAAAAAAAAAAAAAAAAGGAATGTCAAAGAACACTCCCTGGCTCTCCTCCCCTAGATTTTAGCTGTGTGGCTTGCTTAGGCGCCCACAGTTTTCACATTGTGTAACCAGGTGAATTGCCCCAAATTTTCCTCATTCTTAAGCCCCTTCTGACCCCCCAACACGCACATCTGCCACCCATCTATTAGGGAACATCTCTGCCTACGATGATGAGAGACTGGCAGAACAGAAAACAAGCAAGCCAACTAAAAACAAACCAACGGAGCCCAACCTCGGCCAGTTCTCTCTGGCCCAACATCAGTCCTCAGGACGCTGGCCTCCCTCCAGTCTACCTGGGAACCACCTGGGCACCACTGTAACACCACCTGCACCTGAGGTCCAGTCTTCTAACCCGGCAAGGCTCCCAAGATCGCTGTTCTAGAAAGAGCTAGAGTCAGATGATTAAAACTGGGAGAGGGGAGGCGAGGGCTGGGGGATCTGCCAGGGCGCAGCAGCACACGAAGAGGGCCCGGCACCGGGGGCTGGGGCTCGGCTGCAGCCCAGGCGCGGGGACCACGAGCGTCCCAGGGACTAGCAGGAGCCTCGACCCGACAGGTGCCGAGGGAGGGGCACGAGGGCGGGAAATGGGCCAAGTGCACCCTCCCCGGGCCGCCCCAGCGCCTGCTCCAGGCGGAAACTCCAGGGGGCCGCCGGGCGGAGGCGCCAGCCAGCCACCCAGCCGACGAGCAAGGGGAAGGGGCGAGCAGCTGGGCCCCGCCGGCGCGGGACCTCCTTACGAGAACCGGAGCGAGGGCTCGCACGCGCCCAGAAACCCTGCGGAGCGGGCGCGGATGCCGCAGGTCCCCTCCCCGACGTCCCCGGACCCCCGGCGGGCGCCTCGCGACCTGCCCCACGGGGCACCCGAGCGAGAAGGCGGGCTCCTCGCGCCGCCTCGGACCCCAGGGCCGGCTCCGGGCTCCCCACGCTCTCTCCCTTCCTCCCCCGTCCGTCCCTCGCCCTGTCCCACGAGCGCTTTCTCAGAAGTCCTGAGAAGGTGTCAGCGGGGACTCACCCTCCGTCGGATGCGTCCGTGGCGCCCGTCGGTCGGAGCGGGGCGGGCGGCTGAGGGCGGCGCGGGGAGGGGAGACGGGAGCAGCCGGCGCCGCTCCCGCTCGGACCTGCCGACGACTGCGGACGGGAGGCAGGGACGCCCCCTTAAAGCCTAACTCCACCTCGTCGCCGGGTCACGTGACGCGCCCCGGAGTCGCGCCCGGAGCCCCCCACCCCCCGCGCCTAACCTGGGACGGACCCCCAGAGGCGCGCTGCCCCCGCGTTCGGAAGGAAATGCGGCGAGGCAGGTGCGCACGGCGCCCGCAGACCCGCGACGCCCCGGGCAGGGAGCCGGCCCCGCTCGGTCCTGGGCTCCGCGAGGGCGCAGGCCCGGCCCTGCCGCGGGGCTTTTAAAAATCAGCGCCGCCGCGCTCCTCCGCCTGCGGGTCGGCGCCCCCTTGCGGCCGCCGCTGCGCCCCGGGAGCCCGAGCCCGGAGCCGGGAGCGGCGCCCGACGCGAGGGCCGGGCGGCGGGGCGCGGGGGGGACGCGGCGAAGGCGCGGCGAGGTTTTCGTTTCTTAGGTTCTCTTGGGACGCTCGCTTCGTTCTTATGCCGGCGCCGAGTCTCCCCCTCCCTTCAGAAGAGAAGGGAAGACTTTAAAAGAGCAAAAGGAGTCGGATGGAGAGCCTGTCAGTCCTCGCTTTCCACTCAGAAAAGCGCACTAGGTCCGCCAGTTCCCACGGCCCGCTGCTTTGCTTCTTTTCTTTTCTCTTCCCTTTTCTTTTTCTTTCTTTTTCTTCTTTCTTTCTTTCTTTCTTTCTTTCTTTCTTTCTTTCTTTCTTTCTTTCTTTCTTTCTTTCTTTCTTTCTTTCTTTCTTTCTTTCTTCTCTCTCTCTCTCTCTCTCTCTCTCTCTCTCTCTCTCTCTTCTCTTTTCTCCTTTCTTTCTTTTCCTTCCTTCCTTCCTTCCTTCCTTCCTTCCTTCCTTCCTTCCTTCCTTCCTTCCTTCCTTCCTTCCTTCCCTCCCACCCACCCACCCACTCACTCACTCACTCACTCACTCACTCACTCACTCACGGGAGCGCGAACATCCCCTGGTTGAGAGAGTGACTGCCGTTTGCTCGGTGACTGCGCTACGACTGTCGGGAACGGCATGAGGAAAAGAAGAGGATGTACACAGAGTCCTGAAGGCGCAAAATCGTGGCGGCGCCCGCGATTCCCGAGCCATCTCAGCGCTTCCCGTAGCTCCGCTCCCCTTGGGAAGGCGGAAGCTGTGCCGCGCACACCGGTTACTTACTGACGTGGTGAATAAAACTTCCTCCAAATCAAACTGCCAAAACCGGGAAGGTCTTCCTAAAAAAGACGCAGGACACTGCCTCGGGTATGCA
Organism: Miniopterus schreibersii; assembly: GCF_964146895.1. Lineage (NCBI taxonomy): Eukaryota > Metazoa > Chordata > Mammalia > Chiroptera > Miniopteridae > Miniopterus > Miniopterus schreibersii. The sequence goes on along the minus strand of NC_138105.1, from coordinate 49,857,520 downwards.
CAAAGGTTTTATTACGTAACAACTATGCTTGAATTCGGTCTTCAAAACTGGAAAAACAAAATTCCAAGACGGATGGAACTGCCTGAACTTTGCACGGTTAAGAACTGTTTTCTTCTTCTGGTGGTGAGGCTGGATAAACATTATTTGAACGTCAATATGACCCATAACTCACTCACTTATACAGAGAGCGATGGACGCAGTCTCTCCTTTTTGTTGCAGGAAAGCTTTTTCATTGGAATCTGTCATTACACATTTTTATACAGTTGTAAAAGGATATAGTCAAGAATTAAAATATCATGATTATGTAAGAAATGTACTATAATAATATATATGAGCACGTATTTAAAACTGTCCCACTAATGGTTAAACCGAGTAACATAGCATATCTAGTTTCATTTTTCCCCTCTTCTTCTTTTTACCGAGGATGAAAATTAAGGCACAATTTAGGAATTTCAATTGTTTTAAAGAGCAATAGCTCATTTATGTTTCTACTCACCCTCTGTCCACTCCATTTGCTTAAGTCACATTTTGTTCTTAGAAACAAGTTTATCTCAAGGTTTTGATAATCAAATTGGCTATTTTTAGCCTGTTGCAAGAATTACAAATGAAATAATTTAATTCTCTATGAAAAATGCATTTTATTAAACATTTTGCTGTATTGGCAAATATTTTGGACTTGAGGATACAGTTTGGACACATTAGATGCTTTCCTTTCTGAATTTTCCAAGAATGCTAATAGAGGCATGTCTGCAAGAACGGCTGAACTACCACGGCCACTGTACTTTGTCATCTTGTAAACTTAATTTTTATAAAGTGTCCCCTCCAAGGCAACTCTATAAAACTGCATTCTTGAGGCAGTCATATCACATGCCAATCTTTGAGAGATCATTGGTCTCAAAGACTTTTTTCTATGTCAAATTTTGTTGTATAAACAGAAGTTTTGAAATACTCATCAGCAACAGCAACATCATTTAATTCTCTAGGAATAACATTTACTAAGTACTCTTTCCAAAGTGTAAAACGTAGTCTGAGTTCCTCAGAATATATTTGTCAAAAAGTAATCTGAGGTCCTCAAAAGATGTGTTAAAGAGAAGATATGTATTAAATAAAGCTCATTTATTTTTCTAAAGTGGCCAGTCACATATCTTCCTATTTGGGATCTAAGCTATATAAAAACCTTTGTATATTTCCTTCTGAAATTTCATAACAGACTACCTATAAGCCATGACTAGGAGAATTAAATTAATGGTTGTCTTGGGCAACCATCTTGTTCTATCATTTAAACAGAGGGATAGAATCTACTCATTGGATCTGTGTAGATCTTAGTTTTCTCTTTTAAAAATGAAACATCTTTTTGAGCTTACCCTTTAAATTCCATGATTCAATAATTGTCTAGATAAAGGTTTGTCACTCTATGTGGTTCAATAATTTATCTACTGTAATTACTTTATTGATCTCCTGGTGAATTTCTGCTGGGAAGGTTAACATTCCTGAAATGCAATTAGGCCTTGATACAGGAAAATTACAATAAATTATCATTCAGAAAAATCTCCATAAGCATTAACACTACATGTAACTGGATATGTAACTTGAAAACTAGAATATAGAGGATACTGATAAGGGAGAAATTGCACTGGGGTAGAACTTACTGTGCTGCACATTGATGAATCAGTTCACAGTCTATGTATCAATTAGATGCCAGTTTTTCCTTCTCTGTGACTAATTTACTGCATTTCTTTGAATCAGTGATGCCATAAAGTGTAAGTCGCAGTGTTATTTTATGGACCACCATGAAAGAAAAAGATACTTCCAGGAAAGCAATAACATACACTTAATTGTAAATGAATCTCAAAGGTAAAGTATTAAAATGTTAAGTGAAAAAAAATCTTCATTTTAGAATTGTGAAGTGTAGTCTGTAAAGAGTTTAACTAAATTGCTTCGTACAATAGTCAGTACAATCACTTTACTCCATTGTCTTTTTGAGAGAATTAACTGGCAGAAAGAAATAACAATTTAGTTAAACTCTTAGTATACAACAAGTACATAAACGAACAATTCAATTAACTCCCTAGCGTAGAAAACACCAGATAATACTTACGGATTTGTTCTTGATTTGAAATAGGAATGCATTTCAAGAAAGTTCTCATTTGGTTACATAGACTACAAACTTAGAGCATTTGTTTTAAAATTGTCAGAACAAGACTCTAGAGGACTAGTATCTTAACCATTATTTAGTAAATATCCAAACATTTTCCTGCATATCTCGTCTTGTTATAGGCACCCTTTAGACATTCAACAAAAGTATAATGCTACTTTACAAAAGTGTAGCTTTTTGTATTTGTTGCATGCCTAATGAAAAGAGACCTTTGGCAGTTTTACTATTTTTTATTTATTTATAATTATTACTATTCCTTTCATGTCTCTTTTCAAAGAGATGGAGTAGGAATGGCTGCTAAGAAGGGAAAGTCTGAATGCTGCCGCTGAACCTTCCGTCGTCTGTGACAAGCGCCGCTAACTGTTCATCTTGCCCCGCTCCCATAGCCCATCCCACTCCCACCTCTGCAATCTCAGACCTGGCATCAGACCCCTTTACAACACAGCACTCCCTGAGATAGGCAATTCCTCCCCAAGACAGCAAAAAGATTCCTTATGTGCACCTAAATAATATCACAACAGGCACGGAGGTGGTACGAAGTGTTCCCAGGTATCACTTTGCTTAGGTAAGTATCCTTCCTTCATTCCTTAGTTTAGGGTCTAGCTGTTGTTTTTCTTTCCCAAGATACATAGGAATCTAGAAAAAGGAAAAATATCCAAGGATGAGCTGTGGTATAATCTGACTCTTCACCCAGGAGCCTACTTAGCTACCACTCTCTGCTAGCATTCATGTAGGTGAGGTTGCACAGATTATTACAACTACAATTTCAAAACCTTAGCTGAGCCTTAAATATTACCTTGAAATTCTTGGGCTTGGGTGACTCCCAATTCCTGTCCTCTTAGAAAGTATTTCAAATTGTCACCACTCTCCTCCAGCTTCCGACGTTATACACTCAGTCTCAGTGGACTCTTCCTTTCTTCTAAAGTGTCTCTAAGCCATAGGTACTTACTCCCTGACTTTCACATCCCTCCATTGGGCAGTGAATCCTCCAGATCAGCTGTTTCAGCCCCCAGGCTTTGAGTCACTTTAACCCACTGGGTTTCCCCAGCTGGCACCCCAAACATCATGTGACAGAGATAAGCCATCACCACTGTGCTCTCCCCCTCAATCCATGAGCATAAAATCCATGTTTTATTCTACTAGGTTTTGGGAGGTTTGCTAAACAATGATAACATAACTATAGCACCTGTTTACTCAATAATTCAGTTTTCTTAGCTTAACACTAAAATAAAAACAAAACCAAAACTGCTCACTTTGTTTTTGTTTGTTTTTTTAATTGTAACTCCTTCACTCATATCATAGCTTCTCTGGCGGCCTTCTCTTGCCTGGTAGCTTCTCCGAGAATAAGGTACATTCATTGTCCTCTCATGTGCCCCTCAGATGTGGCCTGCCTGAAAATGCTTCCGCCTAGGACATCGATGGCCGGAGCCAGAAGACAATCCAGACTTGATTCTACTTGTTCTATATGTTGCATTTCACTCTCTTGTCCATCCTATCCCCCTGGAATCTTCTTTTCCTTTGACATCACTAACTCTACTCTATAGGCTTTTCTCTTTCCTTACTGGCTATGCCTCGGTTTCCTCTCCCAGGATCATATGTCTCCATCTACCTCTTATGTGTTTTTCTCCCTGAGATCCTGCTGTACAAATAGGCCAGAGATGGCACCTGTGTAGGAGCCTAAAACGGTCCCCACATTGTTTACTTCTTCACAGCAAGCTGCGATTATTAGCCCAAAGCCAGACAGCACCAAACTCAAATTCTTACATATCTAATTGCTTTAAATATAGTCCAAATAAATTTATCTTTAGCCTGTCTACTTTACATACCCAGAGATAAGACAAACCCTGCAGCCATAAAGACCAATACGCTGCTGCTCTTGGCGCTCTCTGAGCCAAATCTACCCACCTTGCTGTTCAGTGATGTCACCTAGACACGTAAGCCCCCTCTCTATTTCCCCTTCTCCCCCAACAGTTCCCTTGTCCTATCCCCCCTCTGGGTGGTAGCCCCACACTGTAGTCTCTGGAAGGCCTCTTGCTGGGAGCGACTTCCAGTCATGCAACTCTGTCCAAGACCACCCAAATAAAGCCTGTGTGTTACTGCCTTTTGTGGTCCTGCCTCTTCTTTGGTTGACCTTGAATTGCCCAAATTTACTGAGGATTTCATTCTTAATCTTATCTCCCCCCACCCACCCACTCTTAATGCATAATCACACCATCTGCCATGAATTACATGCTTGTATCCTCCTAATCCTAAATATCTGAAGTACAGATCTCTCTCCTGTTTCCTTGGAAATATGCTTCTCAGATAGGGGACTGGATCGAAGTCATTGTCATGATCTGTATCCCACAAGCCCCAATCTAAGAATAGTCCCCAGTATTTCCCTCTCTCACACTTTCAGATTCAATTGGGCACAGATTCCCATTTATTTTACTCCTTAAATATCTCTCAACTGTGTTTTCACACCCAAGTTCTGCTTATTTCTCTACTAAATGTTCTCCCTACCGCTAGCTGCTTTCAGAACAATCCAGTTGTATCCTTCCCCAGTTTAAATCATCTAGTTGCTCTCCAGATCCTTCAAGTACAATGCAATGTCCTTTTAAACCAATATTTTCAGTACCACCCTCTACCACTTCCCACACATTTCAGTCACATTGAACTATGTGCACTTCTCTGAATGTTGCACTCCCGTCTTCATGCCATTTTCTCACTTCTTACTTACCCATCCCCTCCATCTGCTGGTTTAACTCGCACCAATTCCTCAAATTTTAGCTCAACTATGAAGCCCTCTTTTATATCTCGCCATCTCCTCAAAACCCCCATAAACGGAGCTTGTCTTAGTTTTATTCTTACACCACTCTAAGGGTATTTCTAACACAGAATTTATCCTACTATATTGCAATTTATTATTTGTTTGCACAGATCTACAACTACACTGTGGTCACTGGAAGGCAGGGACTAGTTTTTTTCACCTTCTTAAACTTAAAGCCTAGAATAATGTCTGACATATCATAAGACACTGCAAAAGTATTGTTGAAAGACTGAAGAAAAAGAAATAAGGTCGGATTACATAAATTATGATCATCACAAATCAAGACCAGTTTTTCATCTCAAACATTTAAAAAATGTCTTTGGCATTTTAGGTATGGTGGATTATTGCTAAGTGCATACATACCTTTTTTCTGATAGCTCAATTGATGTTTCTTTCTTTTCAGATTTAACCTGTTGGAATTAATAATTATTCAAAACGTGTATACATTTTGGGGACACCTTATATATACACATAATACTGGTATATATGTATACATTTTATACATATATAGGCTTACTACTGTACTACTCTTGATGATTTTTCTCATTTTAAAAAATTTTCTTATGTGTTGATTCTGCTTTCCCCATTAAGTGTAAGCTCAAATAATAGAATCTACTGCCTTTGAAAATGTATATATCTAGTAGAGAAAATATCTCATATTTTTTTCTACCTGCTGAATAATATACTTTTAAAGCTGAATGAGCTGTGAGAATAATAAGAGTATGAACATGGAAACAGATGCAGTTTTGATGAACATATTATTCAACCATCTCAACTTTTGATTCTGGGCTTATGCTTTGAACAGTTCTCTAAATATTCTTTTTAAAGACTACTCAAAACAATATCCCCAAAATAGATAAATTCTTTCTCTTTCGTTTCCACTTAAGTAAAGCTATAATTAGACTTACAACTAGATTTTTAAGAAAGTAACCATGAAAATTAGCTAAGAAATAATAATCTGTTTTAGAAAACAATATTGAGGCAATACTTATCAACCACACTACTTTTGTGGAGTTTTGATCCACAAAAGAGAATATGGATTTACATGATAGAATGCTATTTTTCCAAAGGAATCTATATATTTTGTGCTGAAATTTTAAAATAACATAATTAATGATTTGTTGATCTGTATTTCACAATTATGTTAGTTCCTTGTTTTACATTTTATATATTGATTATATAGCAAACTATTACTAATCCAAAGAAATCAATGAAGCAATGGGCATCATAAAAATATTTTTAATAACATGCAGAAATGACCCTTTCTACATCTTTTAAGAATTAAGGATTTTACTTTACCATGTCAGAAACAGTGGATAAAGAAATGTTATTTTTAATAAATATAAAAGATTCTCAGAGAAAAAATGCATCATACTATTTTCTCTACTTTATTTACCCCCTCTACTCTTATAACTAATATTTCAAGATCACATCATTTGAGATTATACCAAAAACACTTTAGTATCTGTCCTCCACAAATGGTAGCTGTTATTAAAATGCAGCAATAACTTTGACATAAACAACAGACATGTTCCTTAGAGAAATACTACCCCAGGCATTGTCTGGAGAGTGTTTTATTATTCAATAATTTGTCTTAGGAGTCCCCAGTGATTTTAACTTTGACCTTTATAGATAAGCTGCCTTTCATAAATGATAAAGAACCATGACTACTGGGAAAAAACAGGTTTAATTTTGTAACACACATAAAATCCAACTTAATTTCCCAAATGAGCATTTTATAAATAGCGAGTAGGAAAAACCCTGGAGCAGAGGTGGACATTACTATTTCTGTTCCCGGAGGCAGTACTCTCCCTGCTTGAATGTTGCTCCATAAAACAGAAACAAAATTATTATGTTCTACAAAGAGCGATGAAGGTTAGTCTTGAATCCCTCCTGGTAAATTTGAAGATAAAGATATATGTCTCTTCGTATCTCCCTCTTTACGTAGCATACTGTTGGAATTTTTAAATTGATAATTTCTCCTTCCCCCCAAAGGACTCGTAATAATCATTTGTTTACTCTTTGTACACCGAGTTGTGTAGTTGAGGAAGAAATTCTGACTCCCCTTATGAGACTTGCATGTTTATGTGGTGGGTAGAAAAATGGTGGGTTAATCACACTCTTCATCTCAGTGACATGTTGGCCTTTTAATACTCTAAAAACAGCTACTTCAACCTAAAGGTTCATATCATCAAAAGCACAAGAAAATTTGTGGAAAGGGAAAAAAATAAAAGTCATCTTTATTTTTAATATACAAAGGTTTACAGCACAGACAAGTTTTTTTAAGACAGTCCCAATGAGGTTCCTTTGAAAGCTGTTTTAAAGCCAGTGTGAGGCCTGCTGGGCATGGCTCAGTGGTTGAGCGTCGACCCAGGATCCAGGTGATCAGGGTTCGATTCCTGGTCAGGGCACATGCCCGGGTTGCAGGCTTGATCCCCAGTAGGAGGTGTGCAGGAGGCAGCCGATCAATGGCTCTCTAATCATTGATGTTTCTATCTCTCTCTCTCCCTCTCCCTTCCTCTCTCTGGAATCAATAAAGATGTATATAAAAAAATAAAATAAAATAAAGCCAATGTGCATTTGAGGTAGGTATGTGTTATATCTGTGCAAGGAAGGCCTGGAAGGATGGAAAGCTAGGTGACCATGTGTATTACATTAACTGTACAGATGTTGGAGCTAAGAAAGTGTAAGAATCAAGCTTTTTTCTCTCTCACTGATGATCATTTCTTAACACTTCCATCCCGCCCCTCACCCCCGACACAATTCCAGGGGCCTGCTCAGGCTTCCTACTGTGTTAAAATTTGGGGTAGAATAGAGTAGCTTTCCAGAAACAAAAAGGAAAAGCATGAAATAGGAACTGGGTTTACTTGAGGTAATTAAAAGCTATCCGGCTGGTACAAGGACAGTCTACACAGGTCCCCTGAGTGTGCTAAAATTCACCAGAAAAAGAACACAAGGATTTTCATCTGACTTCTGGGATCACAGAAAGCTGGCCACCCCCAGAAATTAGATTTACAAGTCTCACGGCTCCCAAAGGATACTGGCCTCTCCAGTTTACAGAGTGCCATCCCCAGGGCTGCACTCACCCCCAGACACAAGGCTGTGACTGCCACTCAGCCCTTTGCAGTTCTAAAGTATAGGATAAATATATTCTTCCTCGGGCAAGACATTCTCTCTCTCTCTCTCTCTCTCTCTCTCTCTCTCTCTCTCTCACTCACACACACACACACACACACACACACACACACACACCCTCGGGCAAGACATTCTCTCTCTCTCTCTCTCTCTCTCTCTCTCTCTCTCTCTCTCTCTCTCTCTCTCTCTCTCACACACACACACACACACACACACACACACACACACACCCCTCGGGCAAGACATTCTCTCTCTCTCTCTCTCTCTCTCTCTCTCTCTCTCTCTCTCTCTCTCTCACACACACACACACACACACACACACACACACACACACACACACCCCATGCCTAAAAATAAGGCAAAGCGCCCAGGGCAGATTCGGAAACACCGGGGATGGCAATCACACCGAGGAGGAACAGGACAAGTTCTCTTTCCCCTTTGTCTAAATGCAGGGAACGCTCTCCGTGCCCGCGTGGTCCTCTCGCGCTCAGGTCGCCCGCAGAAACGTTGCTCCCCGCGGGCACCCCCAGCGCTGCCCCCGCGGGAGGCGTCCCTGCGCCCCGGCCCCGCGGGGCTCATCACCCCGGCCCCCCGTGTGCCCCACGGGCTCGGGTAACCCCCCACCTAGACTTCTCCTCTCCTCGCTCCAAAAAGGAGCAAGAGAGAGCCGTGTTCTGCTTTGGGTCTTGTTTTTACCTTTATGTTTCCCAACAAAAAAGAAAACTGGGCCTTGGTGCTTTTTCTCGGGGAGCCTAAGCTCCTAAGGGGTACCACCGCCCCCCCACACCAGCTCTTAGAGTCCCCCGAGGGCGCTTCAGCCGGCTGCGGTCACAAGGAGCAGAAATCTCCTGTCCATCAAGTTCACTTGGCCTCGCCGGGGAAGCAGAGGCCGGGGTGCCGGGGGGGGGGGGGGGGGGGGGGGCGCGATTCCGGGGCCTGCAGCTTCTCCCGAGGGCCCCCCAACTGTACGGTAGGGGCTAGGACGCTCCCGTCCGGGCTCTGGGAGAGGCTGCCGCGGAGCAGGCGCCCTGGAGCAGGGTCCCGGGGGTCGGGGAGCAGTCACGTGTTCCCGAGGCACCTCTAAAACCCCCGCGGCTCCCGCTCCCGCGTCCCCTCCGCCGCCTCCAGGTCTCCTGCAGCCGCCGCCCGCGCGCAGGAGCCACCGCGCTGGGCCGGGCTCCGGGAGGCGACACGGGCACCCCGAGGTACGGCTTCCGCCTCCCCGCGCCGCGCGGGGTGCGCCCGCGGGGGAGGGCGGGTCGGGCGGGGTCCCGGGGGCCGCGCCGATCCCCGGAGACGGCGGGCTGGGGGAGCCCAGGCGCGGAGCTGGGGAAGTCGGGGTTCGGGTGGCGGAGCAGGCGATGGCTACGCGCGAAGGCGCGCGGGGAGGGGACGGGGCAGCTCGCCTGCCTCGCGGGGCAGGCGCTCACCGGTGCGCGAGGCGGGGCTGGGCGCGCGCGGGCTCCGCGGGGAGCCTGCGGCCGGGGCGGGGGCTGCCCCGCAGGCGCCCCGGGCGGGGGCCGCGGCCCGCGGGTTTCCCCGGGACGGTGCGGCGGGCGCTGAGCCCAGCCCGGCTCCGGCGAGCCCGGGGTGAAGCCCCCGCGCCCCGCAGGCAGCCGCGCCCGGGTCTGCGCGCGGGGGCGCGGGCCTCCGGGTCAGATGAGACGCCCCCGGCGGCACGCAGGCATGCACCTCGGGCGGACACGGGGTGCTCGCCCCCAAGTTTACCCGCCTTTGCTTTACCTTGTCAAGAACCTGAACCGCGGCGCTGGAGCGAAGCCGGGAGACGGGGAAAATTAGCCTAAAGCCCTCGAGGCAGAAGGTTGCAGCCCGAATGCGTTTTAAATTTCAGAAACCTCAGGGGAAGAGAAACTCTGCTCTTAGCGCTGAGGAGAGGGTGGCGCGTGCCCGCCTGCTTGTCAGCGGAGCAGCGGGGCTGTATTTCTCTTTCCAATTCAAATTTTGTCAGATTCTGGCTTTAAAAATAAATCACGGAAAGATCTGGGAACCTGGCATCTCACCACTGTTTCAGGATCTCAGCAAAATAGGCAATGGGAGATATTTTATCATTGTTAGAGGGGAAATCTACATTTATTTTATTCTGTTATGGGATTGGCATCCTTTGTAAGAAGAAAGATGTGCATTTTCATTAGTCAGGAAATTACCCTAATAAACGTTGTTTAAATGTATAAGCTAAGTCACTTAGTATCCTTTGAATTCCTTGCAGTTCCTCCTATTATAAGAATTATCTACTTAACATACTTAAAGTCTACTCAGAAGATTTCATTTGTCTTGGTGTCACAGATAAATTTTTATTTAAAAATTACAATAAGTCTTTCCAAAGATGTCGCTTTTTTTAAAAGTTGCCACAATTTGTTACACTCTTTACTCAAAGGATTCATGATTGATGTTAGGCCTAGTAATTAAGATGGTGGGAGATAAAATTAGATGCAAAAGAGAACAAAAAACCTCTTTATTTAGCCAAAATAATGATTTCACACAGTCAATATCAGAGTCCTTCCCAAATAACATTTCATTTTGAAAGCAATCTGTTTTTGGTTATATTTCACATTTTCTCCAGGAATCTAAGATGAAGAGAGGTTCACATATAACATTGCTGTTATTATGCATAAAATATTTATGTTGTATAAAACTGTACTGTGTTCATTCTAACACTTGTTGGAAGCAGAGAATTATTCCACAGACTGACATTTCCATTATAAGTTAGCTTATTGCATTTTTCAGGAAAACGGAAGTGAAAGGGTAAGTTTTAGGGAAGAAATTCTTTGTGCTTTTTTTCTTTCATTTTAAAGTGCTTCTGCAGTAGGCAGTTAGGCAGACTTGAGCAGAGCAAGGACCATAAGCCAGGTACAGAAGGTCACCAAGGCGGAAAACCTCTGGTGCCTAGCAACAGGCAAAACTGGGAAAACAAGGACCTCACCCCCCAGGGTAGCCTTTCCTTCCCTAGCTTGTCACTGGTAATGCCGGTCAGACCCACCTAGAAGGGGAATGAACTAGGAAGGCAGAGAATAGCCCTTAAGCACTAAGCCCTTAGGACAACCAAATACTCCCAGGCCTCAGTTATGTTTCAGCTCCAGGCCATGAAAAGCAACAAAACCAGACCTTGACACTGGGGCTGACTTTAGGACCAGCTGCTTTGACTAATGACCCCTGGCACTGACCAATCAGTGGAGACCCACCCTGAAAGGACACATCTGGAAAGCTGATGAATATTTTATTGAGATTTCCCCTGGGATGTTCCCTAAAATCTCCACTCTAAAAAGCCCTAGGACAGCGGACCCAGCAGCTCTTCCTCCCTGAAGCAGGCCCTCTCCTTTCCCCTTCCCCTCTCCTTCCCCCAGGCTCTTTACCCTTCTCTCTCCCTAAGCTCCAAGGACCCTTCTTTTGCCTCTGTAATTTGTTTCCTGAGCCCATTTCTTTTACAGTTTACTTCTACTTCTATGACTTTCTAAATAAACTTTTTTCTTCTAGTTTGAGTCTTGACTCTGAATTCTTTCTTAGCCAGAACTCAAGTACCAAGGCTGCTGGACCAAGGCCCGGTCTGACCCCACCGGTCTAACACCTGGTACCCTGGTGCTATTCTCACTGCCAACAGTTCCTCTACTTTACATTTTCAGTTTTCCTATGTTTAAAATATCCCCGGCTGTCAGGAGGCACTTTTAAACAAACTGCTTAGTATCCCACACCCCCCATTTGCAATACCCATTATTTAGTTGTGAGAAGTCTCTCACTGGAACAAAGATTCACAGAATGCTCATTTAGTGCAGAGCATGGTGTTAGGTGTTTTATGCGTGTATGTTTGTGTGTAGATGGTGAGGACAGAGGAAGAGCAGGAGAAGACTGATTACATAGTTACACCTCACACCAAAATAAAATGAATTAATGAATGTTGGGAGAGAGATAAACATAAGAAAACATGATAATTTATTAATCTATCAATAGATACAAATAAGTATCCATTATATTCAGGAACAGTGCAAATGGCCATACTGTAGTAAAAAAAGTACATCACTGGCAGTCAGGAGAATGTCATTCATTCATTCATTCATTCATTCATTCATTCATTCATTCATCAATCATCTGTTTAGGGCGTTTTATATCTCAGGCACTTGCATTCTGCAACTACTCACTATGTAACCTTGAATTAATCCCTCATAGAATATTCCTCACATAGTACCTTGTGTTAGTTGTTTCTATGCTACCAGTGCCTACTAGAACACATAGCATATTAGTTGTTCAATAAATACTAGTTGAATGAATAAAGGAACAGCAAATTTTTCTTAGCTATTCATTAATGAAAGGGACCTCCCCTTTAAATTATATATTGATTAGTGTCTTTAGGGTGGGAAAGAAGTGTTGCCCTCAGTTTTTCCTATGTCCAATGGATACGAAAGATGGTATTTCCTTCATCAGCTTACTAAGAAGGCAGTGGTTTCATAATTTCATGAATTCAATATTTTATGTGCATATATTTAAAATAGAAAAGTTTTAGGGTCAAACTATACAATCTGAATGTACTTCTTTTTCATTTAAATAAAAGCATGTTGTAAATATGTTTTGCTACTTTAGTTTTATGTTGCTTATGTGATAGCCTTTATCAATGAAGATATCTAATTTAAAAACTTAAAGTGTTAAACTATCACAATTGTCCATGTAGATATCTCCCCATTTCATTTTGGGGCCATTTGAAAACTTGTCTAATTTCAGTGGTCCCAATATATATGTATATGCAAATAGGCACACACACACAGAGTCATACTCTAACCTGAATTTGCCCACATTCCCAGAATGATTCATTTCTGATATTTTAAAGCTGGGAAAATTAAACTACTATTTTAAAATGATTAGTAGCAAATATTTACTTAGTCTCCTCTATGTACAACATACTCTATTAAGCACCATTACAATCATGAAAAGAATTAAGCCGTTTTCTCTTATCTCCATTGGAGTCTAACAGAGAGGACTGACCGCATACATTGGAGGCAATCTGAACAATCTGAACTTTAGACTTAAAACCACAGATTGTGTTGCATTTCCTCTACAAAAAATTTGGACAGGAATATTTTACTTTAAATGAGTGTCATCCTACATGTCTCGAGAAAGCTTAAAGCCTGTGTAGAATCCACTTGCCAATGTTTCTCTTGTTCTTACCTCGGTAGTAGAAAAGGCAATCAGTAACTACTGATCTATAACAAAAAAGGATTGTTTCAAGAAAGTGAGTCCAAAGAAAAACTAAGCAGGATCACAATAACAAATAACCTGCACACATTATAAGTACAAATATGATCATGGACAAGCTAGGTGGACCCAGGGGGTCATCAGAACTCATAAAATTAGGCAGAAAGGCCAGTCAAGGCTGCTTTGATTCACAGCTCACTGTCCTATCCAGGCCAGCTGCAGGGAGGCTATTGACTAGTAACATGGTGAGTAAGATGATTCAGTAGGCCACGTGAGCCACTTTTGTACCAGTTACACTTTCTCACTTGAGGTAATATCAACGTAAATTACTGGTTAGGATCTAAGAATAAACAAGTAAGATTCTGGGTTTTTGAATTAATTTATCTTTAAAGGGATGTAATTATTTCCAGAGAATAATTCAGTCAACATAGAATCAGTTGTAGATGTTGTGAAAACTTAGTTTGAAATTTTCTAATAGCACAATAGTGCCTATTTAAAACTTGCTGCATGTAAAACTGAAGTTAAAGCTATTTATAATGAATGTATGTACACAATAGGATTTCCTGTTTGGAAATGTATTGGACCAAGACCTATAAGTTGAAGATAATAGTGTTTACTATTAATTTAAATATATATGCATTTTTATAATTTTGAATATAATTATCCAAAATAGATCTAGCAATAGGTAGATAAATATATATCGCTTTTTAAAGCCACATATATGTCAGAGTCTCTGTAATAATGTATATTCATTAGAATTAACTATTGCTGTCTTGAGTAGGAAATTTTTGTTAAATAGTGAGAGTGCTTACTTTTTTAAAGTGGAGGAGGAGTTCCTTTTGCCTTCTACTGATATATTATAGGCAGTTTTGTGTTTCATCAGGAGGTACTTTCAAGCCTCTAGCAAACAGCAGTAAATAAGTGATACCATTGCGATATTAATAATATAACCTTATTAATTTCCTTTCAAATGAAAAAACTTATTATGAGGTGTTATATTAGTATCATTTCTATGTTTGACTTTAAGATATAATATTTTCCTTAAACAACATAAATTTATTGAATCTTTTTAAAGCTGAAATGTATTTTCAGTTTGTAACAGGTAAATTTTGTTTTTAAAAGTACTGCTGCTCAGTGGCTGTGTTAATTCATGACAATCTGGCACATCTTAAAGGACTGAGAATTGATCATGGAGTGTTTTTGCCATCCAGCATTGTGCTCACATAGTGAAGTGTACAACTTGATAAACATTTATTGAGTGTCTCCTGTATATACATGGGTACTGAGATAGTGTTTCTACACTTGAGAAGTTTTCATTGGAACACTGTATACACTAGATCATACTTAGGATGCTTGGTTTTTGTTTGAATTTTGTGTTTTCCCATAAATATTTATTTAACATCTGCAATGGTGAAGTTACTGTGTCACGTATTATGGTAGATACCATGGTAAGGGACAGTTTCTGCTTTTCCACTGCTGATAAATAAATAATGTAGATGGTTTGCATTATAATTGCAATGCAAAACAGATTGTGGCATGTAGCATCAGACAGTTATAAACAGAGCATTATGTGGGTTCGGAAGAGATCACATCCAACTGAGTAGACCAAAGAATACTTTAGGATAGGTCACTCTTAAGTTTGGTCTTGATTCAAGTAGGAAAGGAAGGAACGTTTAAGACAGATTATATGACTACACCACGTATTAGGTCCCTTGACTGGAGAAGAATATTACTGAGCTATTGCAAATTTGGTATCTTGAAGTTCTTATCTACATTTGCCTTTTCCTTGCCTTACATTATTTCCTGCATTAATTTAAAAAACAAAATTCGCTATTCTAACACAAGTTAACACACCATAGAAATGACAGTAGACTTAAACTCACTGTAATTGTTATTGGCTGATATTTGCACTGCATTTGGAACCAATTAAAGGCCTCACTAAACATTCTTAGGAGGTTAATAAGGTAATGGGAGCAAATTGTAAGATTCACTTTCCCTCTCAGTGGATTAATTTATAGTAGTCATGTAATTTTCTTCAAGTTGCTAACTAATGTATTTTTATTCCAAGCAGGTCTATAATATGGATTTAGAGCTCGAGGATTATCATAACCAGACGCCTGCCACAGAGAACAACACTGCTGCCCCGGGGCATCCTGACTTCCCAGTCTGGGATGACTATAAAAGCAGTGTAGATGACTTGCAGTATTTTCTGATTGGACTCTATACACTTGTAAGTCTTCTTGGTTTCATGGGGAATCTACTTATTTTAATGGCTCTCATGAGAAAGCGTAACCAGAGTACCACAGTAAACTTCCTCATAGGAAACCTGGCCTTCTCTGATATCTTGGTTGTGTTGTTCTGCTCGCCTTTCACACTGACCTCTGTCTTACTGGATCAGTGGATGTTTGGCAAAGTCATGTGCCATATTATGCCTTTCCTTCAATGTGTGTCAGTTCTGGTTTCAACTTTAATTTTAATATCAATTGCCATCGTCAGGTATCATATGATAAAGCATCCTATATCTAATAATCTAACAGCAAACCATGGCTACTTCCTGGTAGCTACAGTCTGGACACTGGGTTTTGCGATCTGTTCCCCCCTTCCAGTGTTTCACAGTCTTGTGGAACTTCAGGAGACTTTTGGCTCAGCGTTGCTGAGCAGCAAGTATTTATGTGTTGAATCGTGGCCATCTGATTCGTACAGAATTGCTTTTACTATCTCTTTATTGCTAGTTCAGTATATTCTGCCCTTAGTGTGTCTAACTGTAAGTCATACCAGTGTCTGCCGGAGTATAAGCTGTGGACTGTCCAACAAAGAAAACAAACTAGAAGAAAATGAGATGATCAACTTAACTCTTCAGCCATCCAAAAAGAGTGCGCCTCCGGTGAAACTCTCCAGCAGCCGTAAGTGGAGCTCTTCATTCATCAAAAAGCACAGAAGAAGATACAGCAAGAAGAAGGCATGCGTGTTACCTGCTCCGGCAAGGCCTCCCCAAGACAATCATGCAAGCCTGCTCCCAGAACACTTCGGCTCTGTGAAAAGTCAGCTCTTTTCCTCCAGCAAGTCCATACCAGGGGTCCCCACCTGCTTTGAGATGAAACCTGAAGAAAACTCGGACGTTCATGACATGAGAGTAAATCGTTCTATCATGAGAATAAAAAAGAGATCTCGAAGTGTTTTCTACAGACTGACCGTATTAATATTGGTGTTTGCTGTTAGTTGGATGCCACTACACCTTTTCCATGTGGTAACTGATTTTAATGATAACCTTATTTCAAACAGGCATTTCAAGTTGGTGTATTGCATTTGTCACTTGTTAGGCATGATGTCTTGTTGTCTTAATCCAATTCTATATGGATTTCTTAACAATGGAATCAAAGCTGAGTTACTGTCCTTTATACACTGTCTTCATATGTCATAATTCTCACTGTTTACCAAGGAAAGAACAAATGTTGGGACCATCTAAAATATAGTCACAATGACTTTGTGTATATTGTAAACAAATTTTGTTAACTTATGAATTAATTTATGTATAAGAGTTTTGAATTTGAATGTCAGTTCATAGTACATATATGGAAGATGTTTTGTGTTATAGTACAGTGAATTCACTTAGTTGTATAAAGTCAGTGTCAGTCCAATCTGTGATTTCATTTTAAAAAGTAGTTATATTACCTTTCGTTTCCCTTTGTCTTGTAAACAAGTGGATTGTAATTTTTGTTTAAAATAAAAGTTGTATCGACAGACTTGGTATTTTTTGTTTAAAATTATAATGAAAAGTATTTTTTTCCTGCGGAACATTTAATTTAAAATATGAGGAGTATCTATTATGTCTTTATCTTCATTTCTATTTCATGGACTTCTTAATGTTTGGTTTGTGAATACAGAAAATGTTTAGTATGCCCAGCAAATCATAAGTAAATGGCAGATGTATGCCCAAGTCATGATTATAATTGCAAATGTTGGGTACAGGTTTAGAACTCTTACAGGAAAGTGCCTACCTCCTATTATTGATAATTGGTCAAATTGTCAATTTATCTCCACTGCCCTAGTAATACACAATTAATTTACCAAATAAAAATAGTTTGAAAATCTCTTCTAGATTTATACCACCACATTACCAGTATCAAGTAAAGATTATCTTTATATACATCTTTCATATTCTAAAATGTGAAGTATAAGTGGTATCTGTATTTCCAAGTATTAAATAATTTTAAAGACTACTTAGTGTTCACAGGAAAAAAAAAAAAAAGGGTTGTGTTTTTTGCCAACATATAGAATGATTAATATAATTTATGCTATTTCAGTACTGAGGTCTCATATGCTATCTTACCAAATTGAGGTCAAGCATTTCCATTGAGATTTTAGTTTGTTTTTGCCAGTTTTTTAAAGAAGCAAGTCCCTGAAAAAGTTGAATATTTGCACATGTGGCTCAGATTGCTGTCTTCTAACCTTGCTGTCTTCAGTTCCCAGAACCATACCCTGCTTTAATTCCTGTTCTTAAGGGAAATAACAAAACAATCATATTCAGTTTGCAAATAATAGGCAATTCTGGTAGATTTTTAATCAATTGAAAGTCCAACATCTCTTAAACGGGCTTTCTTTGGGCCTCCCTGCTCCTGCCATAGGGGACGCCTCCACCGAGGGAAAGCTGGAAATGGAGCTGGTCCCCGTGGCACCCTCTGCTGGCTGCTGCTGAACTCCTGTCCAGTACAGTAGCCACCCTGCCTGGTCTCCATGTGCGTCAGCCTCTGCCGGTGCTGGGTCAGGTGCTGTCTCCTCCATGAGCCTGGGCTGTCCTGTGGGGTCTTGCCCCTGTCAACTCTGGAGACTGCTCAGGAATTTCAAACTCATCACCGAGAACTCAGCGGAAACTTAGGAAATTCTCCTCCTCATATAGGTCACCCTGGCTTTCTTTGTCCAAATACCAGAAGCTGCCATATCTGCGCTGCCTTGTTCACCTCACATTGCTACAAAAGCACTCTCTGCTTTGCAGTTCCTTTCTAGACCTTCAGATATGAGGCTGTGTACAAGCCTCCTCTAATCGATTTGGTGCTGAGTGTCCTCCCCAAGTTTTTATATGACAGCAGATAGAAAAAGTGAAGAAACTTTTGTTCCTGTTTGCCTTTTTCTTTCCCTTTCCCTTTTATTAGAAGGCCTTCTGCTTCTCAGAATGTCCCCTACTGACAATATCATTTTTCTCTCACTATGACTTACAGTAAAACTATGTTTAGAACATCAGGGTTTGCTTTTGGAAAACAAAGCTCTTGTGATTTAAAACCTTCCTTTCTCAAGGCTTAGATTTAAGACTATTGTCTCACCATGACCGAGAACACAAAAGTCTAAGCTGAAGAATGACCTCTTATTTAAAAGCAATAGGTATTTTCATTTTCACTGGGGCAATCAATTTCAAAGTTTAACCTCAGTGGCTGGGAGAGGGCAGGGGGGCAAATATAAATACATAGGGAGGTATTTTATACTGTGAGAGTAACTTACTTTAGCAAATGTATAATAACTGTCAAACCTCACAGATTTTATGGTCGTTGATAGATGAGTTTAGTTAAACTGGATGAACTAATTTGAGGCTCTTCAACTATTGAATGCAGAGAAAGCAATTTATCTTCCCTAACCAGAAATGGCTAAATGTTCTTAGTAATTGAAAGCTGAGAAGTTGGAATGGGTTGGTGAATAGAAGTCATTAAGAAGGGGATTAACGGTTTTAGATTATTATTATGAGTAATAACTTCTTCCATGGAGACTTGTTTAGTGAGCAAAAAAATTTATATTCAATCAACTCTCCATTGCTCAAGAGCTGATCATCTAACTTTTTTTTCCCTATTCTCTCCTGGTGTCTTGTTCCATAGCACTGTCACAAAGCATGGCTAGGGGAAATAAATGGAGATGAAATTACAAACAGTTAACATCATTACTTTTAACAATTACTTTAAAATATTTAATTCAGGAAGAGATGTTAAATTGAGTTTTAGTGGTTAAATCATTCCTGCTAGCTGTGTTGCCCATTACTGTAGATAATAAAACACTATAAAATAAAATAAAATAAAATAAAATAAAATAAAATAAAATAAAATACCTGAGAAATGCACAAAAAGCAACTAAAATGATTAAATCATGAAAAATGTATATGAGATTATTTTATTCAGATATCTATTGAATACCTACTGTGTGCCAGGAACTCTTCTAGGTGCTTGGGATATAACAATGAAAAAGACCCCTGCTCCTTTGATGTTTGTCTTCTGGGTGGCAGTGAGTCAGTAGCATGAGGTGGACAAACAATAAGCAATAAGAACTATAAAAAGGGAATTACATAGTGATGATATAGTATATGCATAGGTACATTCATTTCCTAGGGCTGCTGTAGGAGGACTTGATAGAACAATTTACTTTAGATGGTTCAGCCTGCATTCACTTGGAATTGGCTTGACATCTGTGTTAGCTAATTGTCCTTATTCAATGGAAAATAAAATGCCATATAGCTCTCTGCCGCTCAGGAGTCAGGCACCTAGGGTAAGCTCCCACAGAGACAGGGAATTCAGGTGAAGTCTTGATATTTTCAGTTCAAAAGAGAGGGCTCCAAGGCCCTTAAGAAAAAAATTTCCTGGGTTGTAAAATTGGCAAGAGACTTTCTGAGGTTTTAAAAAGACCTACAAATCATGAGGACGGAAGAAGAATTTACAATGTTTTTTTAAAAAAAATTAATCCAGCACCCATTTATGATAAGAACTCTCAGAAAAGTGAGAATAAGGGGAACATAATGTAATAAAGGCAATATATGACAAACCCACAGCAAACATTATATTTAATGGGCAAAAATTAAAAGTATTTTCCTTAAGATCAGGAATAAGAGAGGGATGTCCGCTTTCACCACTCTTATTCAGCATAGTACTAGAAGTCCTAGCCACAGCAATCATACAGGAAGATATAAACAGCATCCAAACTGGAAAGGAGGAAGTAAAACTGTCATTATTGTCAGATGACAAAATACTGTATATAGAGAATGTTAAAGATTCCACCAAAAAACTGCTAGAACTGATAAATGAATTCTGTAAAGTAGCAGGATAAAAAGTATCTAGAAATCAGTTGCATTTTAAAAATATATATTTTTATTGATTTTTTGAGAAAGGGGAAGAGAGAGGAGCAAGATAGAGAAAAATCAATGTGAGAGCGAAACATCGATTGGCTGCCTCCTACCAGTGATCCAGCCCACAACCCAGATTGTGTCCCGACTGGGAACTGAACTGGCAACCTTTTGGCACATGGGATGACACCCAACCAACTGAGTAACACTGAGGACATCAGTTGCATTTTTCTACACCAATAGTGAACTATCAGAAGGGAAACTAAGAAAACAATCTCATTTACATTTGCATAAAAAAAACCTAGGAGTAAATTTAACCAAGATTGTAAAAGATCTGTACTCAGAAAATTATAAAGCACTGAAGAAAGAAATTGAAGAAGATATAAAAAAGTGGAAGCATATACCATGTTCATGGATAGAAAGAATTAACATTATTAAAATGTCAATACTACAATTATTAATGCATATTCTTATCAAGAACTTCACAGAACTAGAGTAAATATTCCAAAAATTTATATGAAAACACAAAAAACCCTGGATAGCCACAGCAATCTTGAGAAAGAAGAACAAAGTTGGATGAATCATGGTACCTGATATCAAACTGTACAACAAGGAAATAGTAATAAAAACAGCCTGGTACTGGCATAAGAACAGACATATTCAGCAATGGAACAGAACAGAGAGCCCAGAAATAAACCCACACCTTTATAGTCAATTACTAGTCAACAAAGGAGGCAAGAACATACAAAGGGGCAAACAGAGTCTATTCTAAGTGATGCTGGGAAAATTGGACAGATATGTGCAAAAATAGTGAAACTAGACAACCTTCTTACACCATACACAAAAATATACTCAGAATGGATTAAATATTTAAATATAAGACTCAATACCATAAAAATCCTAGAAGAAAACATAGGGAGTAAATCTCAGAATTTTTTGTAGCAATATTTTTTTCTACTCTATCTTTTTGGGCAAGGGAAACAAATGAAAAAAATAAACAAATGGGATTACATCAAACTAAAATGTTTTTGCACAGCAAAAGAAACCATCAACAAAACGAAAAGACACCCACTGAATGAAAGAATATATTCCCTGATACATCTGATAAAGGATTAATATCCAAAATTTATAAAGAACTTATAACACTCACCACCAAAAAAACAAACAATCCACTTAAAAAATGGGCAAAGGACACTGAATGGACACTTCTCCAAAGAGGACATACAGATGGACAATACACATATGAAAGGATGCTTAATGTCACTAATCATTAGAAAAACGCAAGTTAAAACCAAAATGAGATATTACCTCACACCTGTCAGAATGGCTATCATCAATAAATCAATAAAAAACAAGTGCTGGCAAGGATGTGGAGAAAAGGGAACCCTCATGCGCTGTTGGTGGGAATGCAGACTGGTGCAGCCACTGTGGAAAGCAATAGGGAGTTATCTCAAGAAATTAAAAATGGAGCTCCCTTACGACCCAGTGATTCCACTTCTGGGAATATATCCAAAGAAACCTGAAACACTGATTCAAAAGAATATATGCTTCCTTACATTAATTGCGGTGCTATATATAATGGCTAAGATTTGGAAGAAGCCTGAGTGCCTATCAGTAGATAAGTGGATTTAAAACACAGTGGTGCCTAGCCAGGCGTGGCTCAGCGGTTGAGGGTCAGCCTAGGATCCAGGAGACTGAAGTTTGATTCCTGGTCAGGGTATGTGGGTTCCTGGTCAGGGGTTGTGGGTTCGATCCCCAGTCAGGGGCATGCAAGAGGCAGCTGGTCAATGACAACTCTCTCATCATTGATGTTTCTATCTCTCTCTCCCTCTCCCTTCCTCTCTCTGAAATCAATAAAGATATACTAATAAAAACAAACAAAAAAACAAAAAACACAGTGGTACATTTACACAATGGAATACTACTTGGCCATAAAAAAGATGGAAATCTTACCTTTTGTGACAGTGTGGATGGACCTGGAGACTATTATGCTAAGCCAGTCAGACAAAGACAAGTACCATATGATTTCATTTATATGTGGTATCTAATGATAAAATAAACTAACAAATGAAGTGTAGACAGTCTTATGGATACAGAGAAAACAGACTTGAACTGGATGGGGAACACACAATACAATATACAGATGACGTATTATAGAATTGTACCCCTAAAACCTACATAATTATATTAACCAATGTCACTCCAATAAAATTCAATAAAAACTTTAAAAAAGATGTTTGCAGCTGTTAAAAAAAAACCAAACCAAAACTGACCATATATCCATTGTAGACCACGCACCCTTGAAGGAGTTAATTTTTTACAAACTTTTTTTCTGTTCTAGACTATTCACATTTCCTGTTGATAACATTTTAAAATTGTCTAGGTTTAAAATATATATTCATTTTATTTATATATTTTTTTCTTACAATTAAAAAAATTTGCATCTGGTTATACCATCTTCATACCTATTATTTACATGTGTCTTATCTAGTTTATTCTATGTCAAACACTCCAGAGGATTTTCCTTCTTAAGGGACCAAACTCTCAGTTTTGTTTGTTTAAATTGACTTATTTGTTGCTAAAGTGTAATATTCAAACACAAATCATGAGTGTATAATTCAATTAATTTTCCCCAAAAGAGCACATCTATGTAAAGCACGATTCAGATCAATACAGAGTCACTTTCTGACATACAGAAGTCTATCTTGTTCTAGTTATCACACCTATTTTCTCAGACTCAAGGTAATCACTATTTTGGTTCTTAATACCTATATTAATTTTACTAATTTTAGAACTTTATACAAATGCAATATTACTCTTTTGTGCCTTTCTCTTTTGTTCACATGATATATGTGAGGTTCAGTCATTTCACTGTGTTTTTCAGGAGTTTATTTTCATTACTTTTGTATAACATCTGATGAATATAGAGCAATTTATATAGTCATTCTAGAATTGTTGGACATTGGGTTGTTGGCAGTTTTGGCTCTTCGAATTAGTTCTGCTATGAACATTTTTGTACCTGTTTTTTAATGAATATATTGTATACATTTTGGTTGAGTATAGATTTATTCCTAAGTATTTGGTGCTTTTGAAAGTCATTTTAAATGTTAATTACAAAATAGTAAACATTTCATTTCTGAATTGTTTATTGCTAGTATGTAAAAATAGTATTTTTATATTGACTTTCTAACCAACATACTAAAATTTTGCTTACAAATTCTAATGCTTTTTGTTTGGATTAGTTTGGATTTTCTACAGATAATATCATGTTGTCTTCAAATATTACCAGTTTTGTTTCTTTCTTTATCATACTCATACATTTGGTTTATTGTCCTTTGCTTTTCACACTGGTGAAGTTCTCCAGTAGACAGTTAATGTATTGGGTGGTTGTAAGCATCCTTGTCTTATTGGCAATTTCAGGGGGAAAGTATTCATATTTATTTTCTATGCAAAATCTATGGTTGGTCTACCAAACCTCAAATTAGATGAATAAATGAAGACTTGTCATGTTACTTCTGTAACACTACATACTAGTGTCCAATGTATCATTTTAATAAAATACAATTTATGTCTTATTTACTTCACATGGACTTACGAGGTGAATTTGAGGGGTAATTCAAACATGATTAGTCTTAGAGATTTATCTAACATTTATTTTAACTATGTACTAGATATCTGTATACCTTAAAAAATGATACAGTCACCATTAGTGTGTGTGTGTGTGTGTGTGTGTTTTACATGGGTCAACTCAACAGTCAAATTTAGTGGAAAGACCATGGACTTTGGATCAGTATATGCCTGGATCAGCTTCTTACCAGAGTCATTCAATTGATGTGTAACCTTGGCCTATAAGATCCATTTCTCTGAACCTCACTATCTTCATCTATTAAATAGGGATAAGGGCATAACATAGGCAAATATGAGCGTTAATTAAGATAACATATTAAAGTATCTAGTATAATGCTTGATACATTGAATCAGCCCCACATAAAAATGACCTGTTATTAATAGCAAAGGCAATAATAAAATGTCTGAATAATACAATATGAAGATAAAAACCAGGCTCAACCTGTGCAATCTCATGAGTGTGCATTTAAATCTTAGTTGCACTAATTTTAAGCTATGTAAATGCACAGAATGCATTCACACTTCCAGTAAGTTACTTAACACCTCTGAAAATAAGTTCCCACATCTATAAAGTAGAAAATGACACTAATCTTATAGAATTCAAATGAAAATGAAAGGAGATTGTTTATGTAAGAGACTTAGCACAGTTTCTGTGTGGAGAAGCCTGCAATGAATGTCTTATCCATCTATTGTCCTATTTCTGCTGTTATGCATTGTGAAGAGTAAGTGAGCCAGGGTATGGAAAGTTCCTAATAGGGTGCCTGGGCTAGGAAGTGTAAAACTGTGCTCTGTCGCTATTACCACCATTGTTACCTCCACCACCACTACAGCAAAGATGAATTCTGCAATTCCAAACTTTTAAGTGTCAGAATTAAATAGATGCGCACCATGAACAGAGGAGGTGTATAGGACAAAAGAATCCCTGAAATTTGCCACAGTCTTTGCACACTCACCTTTATCCTGTGAATTAACATCTCATTGATAAACTTATCTTCTTAAAATGCGTCTTTTTTGTTTTTAAGTTCATACATAGAAATAAGATCTCATGTGTTTGTCATCTCAAAAATATTATGTGGATTTTTCTACAAAAAGCTGTTCAATACTGGCTTTGTGGGTGTTCTAACACAAAAAAACAATGAGACTATGACTATAACTGTTCAGAAATTTGAAATCCCCTGCATTTTCTTCTTTTCAGAATCTTTAACCTGCGGGTAATCATATTGTCTGGACTCCAGTCAGCTTACCTGCCTCTTATTTAATGATCTAAGACCTTCATTTCCTGAACAGGAGTAGAGCACATGAATGAATTTTACCCATTAGGACACAATAAATTATTTTCCTAAGAAACAGCTAGATTCAGTATCTGAGAGAATACAAAAGACTTCTTCCTCTTGCAAGCTGTGAAAGTAAATGCAGTCTTTTTACCAGTAAGTTAGAAGAAAACTCACTCTTAAGAGTGACTAAAAAAGAGTGTATTGGCCCTTAAAAGAAAAATATGTCCCAGAGGGCACAGAAATAGACTGGGATGAGGGAGACAGCGATTTTTCTGGATCCTACCTAACCACTGGGTGATCTAATTTAAGTTTTCAATGGTGATGCATCATAGTTTTCTCTTACCAGGATAATAGAATTAATGAGAAATCTCAAAAAAAGGAAAAGAGATTAAGATGAACTCAAAATTTTAACATTTGTTAAAATGAAATGTTAACATTTGTTAAAATGAAATGTTAACATTTGTTAAAATGAAATTTTAACATTTGTTGTTTCCAGTTAATTGTTTCAACAACCTCATTTTAGTGTTATCCTCATTTTAGAGATGAGGAAACTGAGGTTTATAAAACTGAATTACTTACACATGTCAACAGCTTGCTAGCGGCAGAGCCAGGATTTGAAGTTCAGTTGTCTGAGTTCAAGGTCACTGTTCTCTATTTGTTCCACCCTGTATTGTCTCTTAAAAGAAAAAAGGAAAAAAAAGAAAAAGAAGAAGAAAGATCCTGGCACCTTCTTGTCCTAAATAAACCAATTGACTTTATCCACCTTTGCTTCTGCGGGGGTAGTTAAATTCTGTGAGGATTACAGGCAGGTGGTGAGTACTCTATGACCACCCTATCCTACTCAATGCCACGTGCCAGGGGCCAGGGAGAACATGCTGGAACAAGCAGACAGAAAACCATACTGGTGGGTTTAGAAGAACGTTTGGGGAGTTTAATACCCAGGCCAACCCAACTCAAGCTCCATTTTGTAAGGGCTGCCATTTATCTCAATTGCTGATTCTTGAACATGAGAATCTTTTTTTCATTGATTTTTAGAAAGCAAGAAAGAGACAGAGCAAGAGAAGCATCAATGTGAGAGCATAACATTGATGGGCTGCCTTTTGTGTGCCCCCCCCCCAAGGGATCGAGCCCACAACCCAGGCTTGTGCCCTGACTGGTAGTCAAACCAGCAACCTTTTGGTGCATGGGAAGACACCAAACCAAATGAGCCACACCAGCCAGGGCTAGACAGGAGAATCTTTATTGCTATTACCAATTGAAGCTC
This sequence comes from Miniopterus schreibersii, assembly GCF_964146895.1. Taxonomy (NCBI): domain Eukaryota; kingdom Metazoa; phylum Chordata; class Mammalia; order Chiroptera; family Miniopteridae; genus Miniopterus; species Miniopterus schreibersii. The sequence continues at coordinate 49,830,964 of NC_138105.1, read as the reverse complement.
TTAAAAGTAAGGATATTTTTACTCTTAAAAGAGTATTTTTAAAATAAGTACTCATTGTGTTCCTTATTTTGCAGTTTTATACTAACAGCATAAAAGATTTATTGAGATAAGCTGGGCAGCAGACTGTAAATTTAGATCCCATTGCTCTAGTTTTATTTGACACACACAGAAAGAATGGCCCTTCTTAAGAACATACTCTGTGGCCCAGCTGGTGTGGCTCAGTGGTTGAGTGTTGTCCCATGAGCCAGGAGGTCTTGGTTCGATACCCAGTCAGGGCACATGCCCAGGTTGCAGGCTCAGTCCTCACTAGGGGATGTGCAAGAGGCAGCCAATGAATGACTCTCTCATCATTGATGTTTCTCTCTCCCTCATCCTTTCCTCTCTCTGGAATCAATAAATAAAAAAAGAATATACTCTGCGATGGAAGATAATGACCTTGTGGACTCACTAGGATGTCTATTTTCAGATAGTTCTTTTATTTTCAGTTTTATTGAAAAATAATTGACATACATCACTGTATAAGTTTAAGGTATACAGCATGTGGTTTGATTTAAATATATTGTGAAATGATAACCACAATGCATATGGTTAACATACATCCTCTCATATAGATATAATTTTTAAAAAGAAAATAATTTCTCTTTGTGATGAGCACGCTTAAGATCTACTCTCTCAATAATTTTTCCATATATCATATATTAGTGTTACCTTATAGTCATCATATATATGACATATATATTCACATTTTTTTTCATAAAAATTAAATAAATATCTCAGTTCCTTTACTACTGTTATCAGGTGATCAGGTGATTTTCCCAGCCATGAAATTTTTTTTTTTCCTTAAAAAATTTTTTTTCCCATTGATTTCAGACAGAGGACGGGAGAGGGAGAGATAGAAACATCAATGATGAGAGTCATTCATCAGCTGCCTCCTGCACACCCCCTACTGGGGACTGAGCCGGAAACCAGGGTTTGTACCTTGACTGGGAATTGAACCATGATCTCCTGGTTCACAGGTCAAAGCTCAACCACTGACCCATGCCGGCAGGGCTGAACTTCATTTTAAATATTTTGTCACCTTTATTACATCATTTTCATTATTTTTCTTTGGAGGCAAATGGATAGGGTTTTGAAAGTATATGCCAACATTAATATGTCTAACATTTCAATTACATATATAATGACTGAAATTTAAGTATCTAGTTGAAAAGTCCAACCGAACATAAATAAATCATTTGCTTACCACAAGGTCACTTGTTTGGTGCGGATGTTTTTGTCTGTTTAGAAAAAGAGAGCATCAGCTATTACTCCATTGAAGTTTTCTTGTTTTTCTTTAACTTTTTCTCCCAGATTGTTCGTGTGTGTTTGACTCTTCTAAAAAAAATAAAATAAAACAGTCATGCTGGTTTTAGTTACTTCTTTGTCTTCACAGCTTAAAAGAAGTTTTTAAAGAAAGAGGTCACATATCACCCTAGCAACCTGGTTGGAGGGCACTGATGTATCCTAAAACATAACAAAACAAACCAGCATCTTGCAGATTTCTTATTGCTGGCCACTTCTTAACTGGTCATGTTCTGGAGAAAAGCAAACAATGCCAGGCCTTAAAGAAATATGTTAGCAGTGTTTCCCAAAGCACTATGCATCGTGGCAATGTCAACTAATTATTCTCAGAAGAGTAACTACTAGGTTAGCATGAGCTAACCTTCTATGTAAGTGATGTTTGGTGAAAATTGGAATTCTTATGATATTCAGGTTGAATATGAATAGGCACAGCCTGAGAGCTTATAAAACTATAAATATTACCTAGAAAGAAGTTACCAATGGAATGACATTGCAATCTCAGTGTATGCACATTATCTCATTTAGATCATTATTAAGAAACAAGAGCTCATGTCAGATGGCTATACATAGACATAAATATAATACAATATAAGTTCTCTCTCCTGTGCTTCATTTGCAGTACTGTGTCCCAGGCACATGTGAGTTTTCCCATCAGTGAAGGGTTTCCAATCAAAGATTATTGCTTTTTTCCTTTATCTATCTTCTGCAATTTCCAGATCAAGGCTGGAGCCAAAAACATTTACACGTTTCTACACCAAACGCATACAAAAGTTAGGAAGACTGAAAAGAGCTATTAATGAAAAGGCAGAAATATTTCTCAACATTGTATATTATTCCGATCAGTGTTTTATTTTTCTCTTTATCACAGGATTTCAGCCTGCCCCAAGAGAAAGAAAAAGAAAAACAAAGAAAATTTCAGGTAAATGAAAGAGACATTTTGGGTTTGTGATAGCTGTATTATTGAAAAGCTAGCAGGCACCAGCTCTCCGGTAGCTTTCTTTATAAATCATCCCAAAATAATTGCCCAATTTTCCCTACACTAAGGAAAGGATTATGTTATAGCAGAATCTCCACTGAATTCCAACAGCAAATTACTTATGGCCAAAAGCTAAATGGACTCTTAACCACCATCTTATCTAAATAACTACGGTACTAATGGAGTAGATTAGAAAGGGGCACTATGGGAGACTCTCAGAGTGTGGTTTATTAAGAGTAAAATTTGAGTGAGTGCTCATGTTCTTGCTTCCAAGATAACTACATTTTGACTATTATGATATTATAAGGTAGGAATGTTAAGAGAAAAAGTTTGCACAAGAATTCAAGTATGCAATAAATTTGTAAACAGCAAAGATGGCCTGTGTTCTCTACAATCTGAAGACCAATTACACGTCCCATTGATATGAGGCTTAGGCCTTACTTTCTGTCCTTGCTCACTTTCCCTTCTACTTAATTTTCTTTTCTCCCATATGTTGGTGTCTTTCCTATATCTAACCCTATTAATTCTTAGGTGGTATTAATAAGTTGATGGTTTAACTATTATCTGATAACTCTTATGTACTTCTCAGGGAACTGTGTATCCATACAGCCTTTCAGGAGTATGATTTGGAAATACCTTTCTAAAGACTTAAACTGTTCATTCTTTTTGATCCAGAAATTTTATTCCAATAAATTTTCTGGTAAGGAAATAATCAAATGTGCACACAATCAGCTGTAGGATAGTCATGGGAAGTTGTATATAATTTCAAAAGGGTAAATAATCAGAATGTCCAAGCAGGGGATTGTTAAAATTAATTCATTAGAGAAGATAACATCAGCAAGATGGTAGAATAAGAAGCCCTGGACTTCTTATGGGCAGACACACCAATTTAACAACAATGATGGACCAATTTCCTTTGTGAAAAAGCCAGAAATCAGTGGAGAGGCTCCTGTACCCCAGGTGACTGTGACAGCAGCCACATCATAGTTGGTGGGGAAACCTGAAACACCTTGTCACCAAAATCTCTCCCCTTGGCATAGAGCCATAAGATTGGGAGAGACCCCATCTCCCAGTTTCTCCCTAAGGAGGGAAGGAAAGGACTGGACCATGCATTCAACATTTGTATTTTTCAAGAGGCTGCCAAGGGACCGGTTTCTGTCTTGTCTGAATCAGAGTGCTGAGATGAACTCTCCGATGTCTCAGGTTGGAAGTCGCTGAGAACAAAGATGGTGGTTTGGACTAGCACACAATTTTTGCATGTATGTTTATCACATATAATGGCCTGTAATTTTCTTTCTGGTAGTGTCCTTGTCTGGTTTTGCTATCAGGGTAATGTTCACCTCGTAAAATGAGTTTGAAAGTATTCCCTCCTCTTCAGTTTTTTGGAAGTTTGAGGAAGATAGGAATTAATTCTTCTTTAAATGTTTGGTTGAATTCACCCATGAAGCCATCTGGTCCTGGATTTTCCTGCATTGAGAGGTTTTTTTGTTACTGATTCAATCTCCTTGCTAATAATCAATCTGTTCAGGTTTTTTATTTCTTCACGACTCAATCTTGGGAGGTTGTATGATTCTAGCAATTTATACATCATTTCTAGGTTTTCCTATTGAACCTTGAACAACACCTCATGCAGTCATAAATCCGCATATAAATTTTCTGTCTGTAGTTGGCCCTTGATATACATAGATTCAACTGACCACAAACAGAAAACAGTATTTTTGATCCATGGTTGGGAAACTGCAGCTGGGAATGCAAAAATAGTTTTTAACCCTTGGTTGGTTGAATTCACAGTTTTGAAACCCACAGATAGGAAGGGCTGACTGTATTTATAGGGGGAAATCCGCATATAAATGGACTCACACAGTTCAAACTTGTGTTGTTCAAGGATTAACTATATACTCAAAAGCCAGTTGTCAAATATTTGGTGAGATTATGGTACATATATAATTAAGTAATGCTGTTCAGTCAAGAAAATTTTGAAAAATAGTATATTATATATAACTATGCACGTGTATACAAATACCTATGTATATGTCTGAACAGCATTACTTAAGTACCCAATAAGCTACTGTTTTTAAATGAGCTGATAAACACAGGTCACATTCCTTAGCACCAACATATCCTTACTTTCTGTTTTAAAAGTAAACAGTTGTACAGTGTACAGGTTACAGATGATGTGTTGTAGATTGTGCAACTGAAACTGATGGGGAACTAAGAAGTTTCTTTTTTTAGATATATAGCCAATAGGATTGGTAATAAATGCATGTAGGAGGCTATTGTTCCAGGGACTAGAACGTATGACTGGACCTGCCCTGACTTCCGGAGACCCACAAGCACTTCAATCTTTGTGCCCCAGGAGGCCTGCAAGCCACCAAGACAGCTTCTGAGTCATTGTGCTCCAGGGAGAGAACATCTGCTGCCCAGGGTGCAGACAATCACTAGTGAGCAGATGAGAGGATGCCAAGAAAACTGCCAGCTCATTTAAAAACAGTAGCTGATTACTTTTCCCCTAAATTCCAAGCCTCTTGCCTACTTTCTCCTGAATTCCAAACCATTTACCTACACTTTTCTTCTCCTTTGAAAAAGGGTCAGCTTGAGATGAGATGTAAGATGGTCTTTTTTTAGGGTACACAACCCGCCATCTCCTCAGATTGCCAGCCATCTGAATAAAGTGCCCCTAACGACTCAATCCGTGTCTCTACTTACTGGCTCCGGTAGTGACAGGTAGCATGAACGCCAACTCTTCCAGTTTCAAAACCTGTATAATTTTGTTAACCAGTGTCACCCTAATAAATTCAATTTTAAAAGTAAGCAACTGTTAAGAGGTAGCTTGGATCCTGTTCACCTTTTGCTTTTGAAAGTACTTCAGAGAAGTTGCTAAATCTAAGTATAAGACTTGTAGGTAAGAGCCCGGCCAGGCGTGGCTCAGAGGTGGAGCATCGACCTAGGATCCAGGCGATCCGGGTTCGATTCCTGGTCAGGGCACATGCCCGGGTTGCGGGCTCGATCCCCAGTTGGGGGGCGTGCAGGAGGCAGCCGATCAATGACTCTCTCATCATTGATATTTCTCTCTCCTTCTCTCTCTCTCTCCTTTCCTCTCTCTGAAAGCAATAAAGATATATGAAGAAAAAAAAAAAGAGTGAACCACACACATTATTAGAATGCCAAAATCCAGAAGATTAAGACAACCAAATGCTGGCAAGGATGTGGAACAACAGTTACTTTCATTCATTTCTGGTGGGAACGCAAAATGGTACAGCCACTCTGGAAGACAGTTAGTCAGGTTCTTACAAAATTAAATAGACTCTTACCACATGATCCCGGAATCACAGTTCTTGGCACTTACCCAAATGAGTTGAGAACTTAAGTCCACGCAAAAACCTGCACGTAGATGTTTATAGCAGCTTTATTCATAACCACAAAATTTGGAAGCAACCAAAACGTCCTTCGGTCAGCGAATTAAGAAATAAACTGTGATACATTCAGACAATGAAATTTTTAGCACAAAAAAGAAGTGATCTATCAAGTCATGGAAAGACACGAAGGAGCCTTAAATGCATATCGCTAGGTGAAATAAGCCAATCTGAAAAAGCTACCTACCATATGTTTCCAATAATATAACATTCTGGAAAAGGCAGAAGCATGGAGACAGTAAACAGGTCCATGGTTGTAGGAGGCTGGGGAAGGAAGATGAACAGAGAGCACAGAGGATGGTTCGGGTTGTGAAACTATTCTGCGCGACGCTATAAGGTTGGATATACGTCATTACACATTTGTCAAAAACCATAGGACATACAACACCTCAAGCAGAGCCTAACGCAAACTGTGGAGTGTGAGTGCTAACAAGGAATCAATGTCAGGTTCATCAGTCAGAACAAATGCAGCACTGCGGTGGGAGATGCTGATCATGAGGGAGGCTGTGCACGCGCAAGGGCAGGAGTTACATGGGAACCCTTTGTACCTTCTGCTAAATCACACTGAGAACCTAAAATAAAGCCTATTTAAAAGAAAAACATATGTATATAAAGAGTGTCAGAGAATGTTGAGAATAAGATGTTAACTCGTCCATTAAAAAATATATAATTAGAGGGTAAGTCTTCAGATACAGAGAGATGGGAAAGAGAGAGGGGAGCAGGAATTTTCCAACCACAGATAGAGGTTTTCATAACTGATTGTTATCAAATATTTATTTGCCCTCTGAGGCCACGTGCATATTTGTTCTCCGGGTTTTATGTTGCCGGACCACTTCTCGCCTCATTTTCTTTCACGCTCTCCTGTAGATTTCCATGTAATCACCCTGCTTTCAGCTTGGCTTGTCTGCCCTCTTTGTACTTTCGTTGCCTCTGTTCTCCAGTATAAATGAAATGGTAAATACGAACTCTGAGACCTGAATATTTTGAGCAGGTGGCTCCTCAGAATAAATGCTTTATTATAAAACACTCATTAAAAAGCCTCCAGTCCAAAATCAATTATAGCTTTAGGTCTCTGAGCACACAGAAAAAAAGGAGAGAAAAAAAAAGAAAATGAAAACCAACATTACCTTGAAAACCAACATTACCTTTAAAGACAAAAGAGCAAATATTAGTTATTCTGGTAGGAGATTATTTCCTGCCGTTCACTGCATTTGTGTCAATGGAAAGATAAATTCATTTAATAGGATATTCTTTTTAGAAAACACTGAAATGCCAGCCGAATAGAGACTCTGATAGGCTTCTATTTATTACAAATATAGGACTTATTTCTCCTTGATCACAGGAAATAAAGAAAATGAAGGCATGACATTCTATAGTACAGAAAAGTTGCCAAATAAGATATGTGGATGAGGTATGCTATAAGCTGGGCTAAGGGTTATATTTGCTGCATCCTGGTCAATGTGCTCCTTGTACAGCACCCTCCATTTTTACTTGCTGCCTCCGACTGCCTTAGGAAAGCATGTGCCAAAAGTCAGCAGGCGTGTTAAAGCTGGTGGAGACGACCATCAGCACTGGACAGAGTGAGAGTTGCTAGAGGAACCTATACATACAGTACTTTAGAGGACAGTAGAATAACCTCTATGCCAGTTGGTTAATTCTAGACTAAGGGGAGAATTGGAGGCAATCAGTATACACTATTCTATTGAGAATCTTTGATCTAAAGAACAGTGGAAAAATCAGGTGTGACCGCAGGGGTACATGGAATCAGAACAGGGTTGTTTTCAAAGATGAGAGAAATTACAGCAAATTGGCCTGATGATGGGTATGATTCAGTAGAATCACAAGATAAATTGGAAAGAATTGTTGAAACAGTGTCCTTGAGCAGAGGAGAACAAATGGGGTCTAATGCATAAGTGGAGGGGTTATCCTGGTATGGAAACTCATCTATAGGAACAAAAAGGAAGACAGAGAATATATGAGACAGATCATGGCTGGCAACATAATTTGTGGCCCAAGTGAAAAATGAAAATTCAAAGTCCTGGCTAAAGGCATAATAGTCAATCTCTCCTTTCTGGGAGCTGGCTCTCCAACCCATGTTGGATAAGAACAGAACCAATAGGATGTTTATGTGGAGGTGAATATATAAAATACAAAGAAATTTATTTAAAGGAATAAGCTTATGGCTTTATGGAGACTGGCAAGTCCAAAATCTGTAGAGTGGCCTCACCAGGAGGCTGAAGACCCAGAATGAGCCAATATTGCAGGCCAAATCTGTGATAATTATTTTTATATGTCAATTTGACTGGGCTAGGGGATATTCAGATAACTGGTAAAACATAATTTCTGGGTGTGTCTGTAGATGTCTCCAAAAGATATCAGGATTTGAATCAGTCACCTGAGTAAACAAGCTTGCCCTCACTAATGTGGGCAGGGAGTATTCAATCCCTTGAGGATATCTCTTCTTGAGCTAGGACATGCATTTTCTCCTGTCCTTGGGCATTGAACATCACAGCTCGTTCTCAGGCCTTTGGACTCCAGGATATATACCAGCAAACCCCTGGTTCTCAAATCTTTAGAGTTGGACTTCAGACTACCAGATTTCCTGGGTCTGCAGCTTACAGACAGCATATTGTGGGACTTCTCAGTCTCCATAGCCACATGAGCCAATTCCCATAATAAATATTCTATTCATTCTCTTTCTCTGGTGAACCTTGATTAGTACAAAGTCCAAAGGCCATCTGCTGGCTGAATTTCCTCTTGCTCAGAGAAGGTCAGTCTTTTTGTTTTACTGAGGCCTTCAACTGGTAGAAAGAGGTTCATCCATGTTATGGAAGGCAATCTGACTTACTCAAAGTTCACCAATTTAAATGCTAATCTCAACTAAGAACACACACACGTAAAAACACTTACAATAATGCCTGACTGCACCATCTCCCAGCTAAGTTGACCCATAAAATAAACCATCACAATGGTTGATCCCCAAGTGATGGCAATCACCCCGCGATGTGCTTAGATCTGGGATCAAGAGTGTGCTGAAGGCCTCACACATCGTCGCCTACAGAATGAGTTGTGGAGCTACCAGAGCAGCCATTGCCTTGCTCTACCCAACATCTCACAAGCATGTACCTAGCCCTAACCCATGCTGCAGTGGTGCACAGGTGTTATGCACGGGGTGGAGGCTGACAGGGAATGCAGACTGCTGGCTCAATGCAACTTGTAGCCCTAGTGGAAGATGGCAGCAGTGGTGGGGAGGATAATAGGAGTGCAGGAGCAAAAACGGAAGGCTAGGGGCAGGAATGAGTGATCAGGAAGCAGTAGAGAGGCGATGTGAAGCAGGGCCCAGGTTCCAAGCCCCTGAAGTATGCTCCTTTGTTCTTTTGGACTTCACTTAGAAATTCAAAAATACAATTATTCAGAAGTGTATCTTAAGGCAAGGACCACAGAGCATTAAGCCCCAAGAGCAGGCCCTGGTGAGTGTGGGTCCCTGTGTGAGTACCAGCCCCACACCCATGAAGCATGTTCCCACGCAGATGGAGAGAGATGACACATGTCCTAGCAAAGTTCCTAGAATCATTCTGATTGCTTTTAGCTTCTCAATAGAATAAGATTATTGCCTGAGGAGCAGAAGGGGAAAGAGATGGTAGTGATTTCAGAAGAGAGAAGAAATTAAAAATCATTTAGAAAGAATGGGAGGGAAAATGAACGAAGGAAATGCACCTGGATCACTGGGCAGCTCAAGGGCTCCACTTGAGTTTTAACAGTCGTGAGTCAAGAGACACCAAGTAGTAAGGTGGTGAGATTTTCTCCATCAGAGGTCAGATGTGTGGGTGCAGCAGGGAGTGCATGAAGAGCTGGATTTAAGCAGCAAGTGTGATGAAGCAAAAGAGAGCAGAAGATTGGAGCTTGCTGGGAAAGCAGTGATTAGAATGTTGAAACACAGAAATAAGTAAGTGAAAGAAAAACTGAACAAAGAAATGAAAAATTACTTAGTAAGTTCCAGACACTTTGTGCCAGATACATTACTTTCATGATCTTGTTTCATCTTCAAAACATAATGAGATATTGTATTCATTTATTCTATCTGACAAATATTTGCTGAGCACTATTATATGCCAGACGCTTCCCTGTAGCTATGGCTTATTCTCAGAGACGTGTGCCCCTGTGGAGCAGGAAAATGAAAATAACCATAAATAAACGAAGAAGATAATTTCAGGAAGTGGACAGTGCTTTGAAGACAATATAATTGGCTAAGAAAGTGGAGCTTGGCTGAGGTTGGATAGCATATTAAATCAAGTAGTGAAAGTCTTTCTGAGATGATAACGGAGCTGAAACAAGGTAAAAAGATACACACACCACACACACATAAAGCTAGTGTGAGCAGTGGATGAAGAGATTAGAGCAGCTGAAATGCAGTTCAGCAAGGGCATTCGCAACCTAGTCTGTGAACGGCGCCCCCTAGAGATGTGCAACGCACAGCCTGCGCGCAATACTAAAGAGACAGGTCACCTTCTAGGGAAGACTCTTCCGATTGCAAGCACATAATTAGATACACGTAGAAGTCACTACAAAGAGCCTATAATTACCATGAGATGCTGATTCTCGTTTCTCTGGGAATTTGAGAAAACCCTTAACCGAATGAGGTTATGATAATTGCTTCTAATTCTGTCTGGTACCTACTTTTCCTTTGTTACTGAACTCTGCTGATTCCCCACTGTTGTTTTTCCACACCTGTCTGTGCTTGAATGTCATTTACTTTTAGGAGAAAGCTTATTTAACTCTCTATAGAAAATGACTAGTTTCTACTTCTGCAACTACACAAAGTTCATTAAAATACAGAGTCGTTACCTATTGTGCTCTCTGCGAGGCTTCCATTTTCTCCACTATGCTCTGCAAAGACCTGTTGCCAGTTTTAAATGTGAGCTCTCCATTTGCAAGCTGCTGTGACTGGTTGGTTTTCTCTATTCTGAACACTTCCTGTTCTTTGGCCAGATGCCCTCGTGTTCTCTATTCTTTCTGTGTGGCTGCCATTAGAAGACACTTTATTCTCTCTTCCATTTTGTCAAAATTTGGCATCAAGAATAATTTTCTGATTGGGCATGAATTGAAAAGGAATCTCCATTTGGGTAAAAATACGGATGCCAGAATAGCTTCAGTGTCATATAGTTTATATCCTAAGTTGTATCTTCTCATGGACTTTTCTGGCTAAGCATCCAGTGGCCATTGTATCATAAAGTATAACAAAAAAATGAACTAATAATCAGAAGATCTGGGCTCCAGTTCTATTGCTGATACTTAATAGCAAGCTCCTGTACATTGTTGATCTCTGTTTCTTTTTTCTAAACAGGCATAATGATCAGAGTCTAGCATGCAGTGTTCTTCTGGCCACCAAAAAGAAAATGTACGTAAAAATGATTTGTGCATCACGAAAACATTTTGTAGTCCTAAGCCATTACCATACAGATAATTTTGCTGGTTGCTTCTCTATAATATTTATGTTAGGATTATAATTAAGATAGTTCAGAAAAGGGTACAAGTGAAATTATCTCTGCATAAAGATAGTAGTATGGAATATTTAATGTGAATGTCTTTAATCTCGTCTCCTAGGCAGTAAGTTTTCTAGGGCAAAATCTTTTTGCTGATGTGAGACATAATAACAGTCACTGTGCTCAACTTACTGTTGAGTAGACAAGGTTAAAGACAGTAACTGACCTTTTTGAGAATGTGAGTCATGAGAAATTGAACTGCCCTAATACACTGATGGCTTAAAAGCCTATGAACTGACCAAAATATGCACTTGACTTGTACATGGGAAAGAACATTATAACCTTGCAAAGTACTCAGGCCACATAGTTATCTTGAAAAATAGCAAAGTGGAAGAAGTCCTATTGTTGGTTTTTTCCTATTGATTGGCATTTTCATTAACAAATTACTTTTAAAATTTAAAAACTACTATTAAAATTGCTATGGAGAAAGAGATTTAGAAGGGTCATGAACATGACAAGAGTTCAAGAAAAATAAATAAAAAGAAAAGTTGATTTTAGAAGTGAAATTATTCCCTTTAAATAAAATGAAACTCAGAACTTCCAACAGCTGGCACTGATTTGGAGAATTAAAGGATCGAAAAGGGGAGTGGAACCAAGTGGCACCAACTCTGTCCTCTCGATCTTTGCCTTCTTTCTTGGGTTCTTGATGATTCCAATGCTATGAATATGCCGGTTCCCAGGGTTTCCCCTTAGCATGAAGACAGCCCTGTTTTGATTCTTTGAATCTAAATCTGTGGAGCTTTGGTCTGTACTGACACCTGGAATTGGATTTGAAATCTCAGAAGTAGCTACTCCCACTATATTTCACATTTTTTACATCACAGTACACAATCCAAGCACAAGCTCTTAATGTCTTCCCTGACCCATCTATCATTTCTGCTACGCTGACAGGTCATCTGTTTATACCCTAGATCTCTTTGTAGAACACTTCTTTTACTGTCTAGGAAATTTCCCTCTTCAAGAGCACCACCTGTCCTGTAAACTGCTCAAGGGGAAGCTGTTCATCCTCTTAAAGACAATGTACCAAACAAAACTCAAATACCAAAGAGTGGGGGACTTTTCGTCTGAGTGAGACTAGAAACCAGAGGTGTTTTTTTTCAATTAGACAAGAAATATGATCTGTTAAACATTAGAGAAAGACCATGGAAACAGTGAAAGCAAAAGGAAGATATTGCAGTAATCCTGTTGGTTGATAATGATGCCTCAGACTAGAATGTTAATGACAGAGGTGATGAAAAGCGGTGAGACTCTGCATACTTTTCAGAAATAGAGTTGTCAGTATTTGATGATGAACTTGATGAAGATGTAAGAGAGAAAGAGGAGTCAAATGTGTGTGTGTGTGTGTGTGTGTGTGTGTGTGTGTGTGTGTTCCCACCATTAGCAAGGTGAATGAGTGTCATTTATTGGGATGGGGAAGATTTGGGGTGGGGAGGATTGTTTGGTGAGAGTAGTGCTGGGTAGAAAAGCAAAAATGTTGCTCTGGACATTGAAGTTTGAAATGCCAATTAGACATTCATGTAGGGATGCCAAGAACAGCAACTGAATTATCAAGTTTGGAATGAAGGGAGAGGTTGGAGTTGGAAACACAAATTTAGGACTTTTCTGTGCACAGTTAGTATAAAAGCCTTAAGACTGGAGATTATCCAGAGACTGAATGAGTGCGTCTAGAGAAGACCAGCAATGTAAGGGCTGGACATACACACGTAGAGGGGATGTGGTAAAATGACAAAGGAGAGAATAGTATTTTGAGGACAAGAGCAAAAAGCATTTCAAGCAGGAGGAAGTAACCAATTAACACTGATGTGGCAGGATGAAGATGGAGAGGGACATATTTCCAGGAAATATTTCTTTGGATTTGAAGGGTTTTCAGGGCAGACAGCTCATTTCTTGCATTTAAATGAGGATCTTTAGAGAGCTCTGTTTTTGAAAACAGTCATATTTTCCCAGTTACCAAAAAGCCATGTTAGAGGAGAATCTAAGTATAAACTACAAGCAGCAGCAGCAAGAACAAAAAAGGAACATAATTAGGAATAAATAAAATAAGAAAAATACAGGACCTGAACGAAAACAACTTTAAAACTAAGAAATATTATGGTAAATAGAATAAGTATCCTCCAAAGATGTCTCTGTCCTATTCCTGAAGCCTATGAATCCATCATTTTACATGGCAAGAGGGACTTTGCAGATATGAGTATGTTAAGGGTCCTGAGATGGAGAGATTACCCTGGACTATCTAGGCAGGCCCAGCGCTCAGGCCTCCTTTGATCATAGGATCCTTAGGAGGTGTAGGCAAAGAGGTCAGAGTGAGAGGTTGTGCCAACAGAAGCAGAAGCCAGAGGGATTCGGGGCCGCTAAGTAGTGCATGTAGCCTACAGAAGCTGGAAAATACAGGAAATCATTTCTCCTCTAAGCTTCCTGAAGGAACACGGCATGATAAATCGACTTTAGACTTTAGACCTCAAAAACTATAAGGTAATGAATTTGTGTTGCTTTAATCCACTATGACTTTGGTAATTTTTTTTACAACAATAGGAAACCAATACAGATTTGAAAAGACTGGAACCAATGGGAAGAATCACCTTTCATACAGACATAGAGATAAATCCGTACATGCCTGGAAAACTTTCGGAAAGGACTGCCAACTGGTTGGAAAGACTGGGAACAGGCTTAGAAAAAAAGAACATTTTCCTTCATGTTTTATTCTCCTGTGCTATTGGACCCTTTTTAAAAAAAAAAAAAAATAGCCATATGCATGTATTTCTTTTTTTATATATGTATTTTTGAAAATGCCTTGGATTGGATGAAATGAACTAATTTATTTTCGGTCGCTGCAGGGGGCAGTGTCGCTCACGGTGAGCGGGTCAGGTTGCCTCTGCCGCTGGGATGGGCAGGAAGGCTCGGGCAAGAGAAGCACAGACAATTGGTTGGTATGGACGCTCTTAAACATAAGTAGTCATGCCTTACACTTCGGCATAGAAATATACAGAACATAGAATCACAGAGAAGAAAAATACAGCTGAGGTTGTCAAGCTTTGCCAGATACTCTGCAGTCCAAATAATAAGAAATCATCAAATAATAGTGTTCTCTTACACTTAGTAATGATAGCTTTGAGGCAAATCTCATGTGCCACCTGTTAGTATTCATTTTATCCTAGGAAAAAAAATTGAAATCAGAAAAAGACAAGATTGATAGAAAGGTTCATGAAAAATAGCTCTACGGCGCTGATAGAATCGGCATTTTGTTAGAGACCTGCTGTGATTCAGTGTATTATACCTTTCCTGAATGATAAGTGGATGAGGTGTGAAAAGGCATAAATATGGGCATTTAGCAAGCAGCATGTTTTGCCTAATGCAAATCGCTAAGACGTAAATCTTTTTTGTTAACCTCCAGCGTGTCTATTTGATTATAAAATGACGCCACGGGCAAGGAGCGAAGCAGTAACTGTGGGCGGCTATGGAGAAGGTACAGTCGACAGCGCTTTTTAATTTAGGGACGATAAAATCATTTTAAAACTAAGACTTGCTTGTTCTTATAGACAGTTGTTGTCTGTTTTTCTCAACCATAAACTATTCTGATTTCTGTTTATTCAGCATCAGGCTAAATGTCGTTGTCCTTCTCAGAAGGCCACGTGTATATGACATGCTTTGCTGCTGTACCCTCATGTTTCCTCTGCTTACCTTGCTTTGGTTGCATATAATAAATTATACTGACTGGTACAAAACTGCAGTTATTTGAGGTTATTCTATATTTATAACAATTCATCAACCTGTATTCTCTAATTACCTTTTTTTTTTTTTAAACTCCAAAGCATGGCAATATTTCTAATAAACAAATATAATTTTGGCATTTTACCCTGACACATTAAAGCTTATCTCTTTTTCTAAACAAAGAAGTTTTATGGCATTTTATAAAATTGGCCTAAAAGACTAGACATATTTGGTTTTAAATATGGAGACTTCATTTGAATAAAAATCACCATGTGCTTTACTTCTCTTTCACTGAACTTAAATATGAAAAATACAGTTTTTGGAAACTTAAAGTGTTCATTGCAACCAAAGACTATCTTTGTTGTTTTTTTCCCCTATTGACATTAATATTTATATTCTCAAAAGCTTTTGTGTAAAGCTAGGATTTTTTTTAAAGCTATGAAATAGTTTTAAGTGTTATTAGATAGTAATAGAACCTAGGAATGTGAATTCAGAAGATAAAAATTGCATAAAGAGTGTTTGGAACCTTAAAAAACATATTTTCTCATCCAGCTGGCATGGCTCAGTGGTTGAGCATCGACCTAGGATCCAGGAGATAGATAGCGGTTTGATTCCAGGTCAGGGCACATGCCCGGGCTGCGGGCTCCATCCCCAGTGGGGGGGTGCAAGAGGGAGGTGATCAATGATGACTCTCTCGTCATTGATGTTTCTTCTCTCTCTCCCTCTCTCTTCATCTCCCTGAAATCAATAAAAACATATGAAATACATATATATATATATATTTTCTTCTCTTTCTACAGGGTGATTCTAAGACAAAGTAGATAATGAAATTGGTGCCATGCTCACTGGGCAGGAGTTTTCGTGACATTCCTTTCACTGTATGAACTTGAGTTTGCAACAAGCGCTTAGTACTTTTCTGTAACTGAGATGTGCTGCCACCAGGAGGACTGAGGCTGTGCCTTCATTATAACTCACTGACAGCGCTTACCACAGGAATGTTACAGGCTTGTCACTAAACAATATTAATAAACAAAAACATAGACATTTAATGACAGCCATGTATATTATTTTTTATAAAATAAAACCAAAATATGGACAGTTTAAAACAAACATGATTTCAAAATTAATATTTTTCTCCATACTGCCAATCTTTGTGTTGTGCCATTTAATTTTTCAAGGCAGAAAGAAATCTTATTCATGCAGCATTCTACACAAGGTGCATTTTCTTGCTCTGTCCACTTGAAACAACACAATATTGGCTGCAATAGCCATTTGGACTTCTCCTCATCTCTGTATTTATGGTATGAGAACCCTACTGCTATGTATAGTGTAATTCACTTGATTGTCTACTGTTTTTCCTCACTTTTGCCTGTCTCCTAGTTTCTGTGCATAATCTGCTCTTTTGACATTTCTCAAAAGAGATAAGGAAACTCCCAATTTAAAAAGAGAGCAGGTGTAACCTCGGCCTAGGTACTCAGGGACTGAGAGTTCTGTCCTTCAGTGTGGAAAAGAGAGAACAGTGTGTACTGCAATAAAGCTTCAAACATGTGATCCTGAATGGATATTCTTTCCTCTCTTGAGTGAGAGGAAACTTGGAAGCTACTTGACCATTTGTTTTAATGTTAGATCTTTATCTTGAAGCTTTAAAAAAAAAAATTCCAATGCATGATATATCATCTTATTAAATGCACAATTTTGCTATGCTTCAGTCTTTTTTATTAAAATCTTAGCCATACTAATACTTCTCAGTGAATTCATTCATGCATTCTATCAACAAACATTTATGTAATGTCTACTAGGAAAACATTGTGCTATGGCACTAGGATACAGAGTTTAAGACTAACTTGGTTCCTGCTCCCCTAGAGCTTTTGATTCTAATCAGTCATGCACGAAACAATTGTGCTTTGCTGGTGGTAGTGATTCTCCCTGCTAGAGGTTTTGAGCACTTGAGGTGCTGAATCTTATCAACTAGATGGAAAGAAAAACTTTTTTTTTTCTTTTTGCATTTCTTTTTCTTAGAAGGGTCCCAAAGTAGAGTTGCTTGGGCCCCAATGTATTGTACAAATGAAGCAAATATTTTAGTACTGGCAATCATCTCTTTGCATAGTTCTGTTACACATAAATTTCAGTTATAGTTTCGTTAAATAGCACTAGTTCCCCAACAGCACAGTTCAAATTTTAATTACTACGGTATATTAACTTTGAATAATTGCATAAAACACAGACTTCACTGCTAGTGCTTCAGTCTGCAGATCATTATGTAAATAACAGATGTGCACCATCATTAGTGATCAATCACATCACTTCTTCCAAAGCCTGTTGGTGATGGGCCATTGCGCAGCTGTGACTCGCTTAGTGCCCAGACAGCAAAGCACGTAGCTGCATTGCCTCCTTGCCTCCTAGTGATAAAACCCTCTGACATTTTACAAAAGAGGAAATTAGCCAATAAAGATGCAAGAACAGCAAAGAAACAAAAACGATAATGCTGGAAGTGAAATTCAAATCAAACCTGCATAAGGTTAGAGAATAAATAGCTAATAATGAGAATGTTAATACTGCTGCTGTTTGAGAGACTCTAGATCTGCAGCCAGGGGGAGTTACTAAGGCGAACTTATCGACATAACTGAGGAGCGTGGTTGTGAGGAAAGTTTCCAGTGGAAATGACGCACTAACAGCAAACTCCACATTAAAGAAGCTCTCAGAGGTATTTTGTAACATGGAAAGAACTAGGATAAAATGTTGGAAGGTGATCCAAATTTAGAAAGAAGTACTATAGTCACGGGGATGGAAAGTACAGCATAGGGAGGAAATACAGCCAACAATGTCATAACTATGTATGGTGCCAGGAGGATACTGGAAATATTGGGCAGAACACTTTGTAAAGTACATGATTGTCTAACCACTATGCTGTGCACCTGAAACCAGTAAAAAATAACAGTGTAAACTCTAATTGAAAAATAACATTTAAATTTAAAAAGAGAAAGAAGTACAAAAACTTGCAAAGGCATAGAAAAGATGCTCATTTTGTGTCATTATACAAGAAGTTATAAGACAAGAAGACACCAAGCACTTTTCAAACTAATCTTAATACATTTTTCCAAAGAAATAAACTATGTTAATTCTCAATGTGTCCAATGTTTTACATTACAGTGTATTAAAGAAATAACTAAATACTTGTTTTACTATTTTTCATTTTTCTACACCTTTATAACCAAAAATAAAAATAATTCTTTATAATCATTTAGCAAAAGTTTTTAAAGATCACAGAACAACTGTAATTTTTACCATTAAATTTTAAGAATTTTTTGCATGGTCTCAGCTTGAAGGTTTCTTTATGGTCCTGCACTACTGTGCCAAACAGAGACTGTATGTATTCTTTCCTACTCTCTTCACAGGACCCATAATGCATGGGGAGGTGGCCCAGGAGGTTTAAGTACTGGTCATCAAACACAGGACTTATATTCCTCTTCACCGACCTAGCACCAACAATGTTTCTCAGCCCTTCTGCAAAGATAGTTTCATTGGGCAATCTCACCATTTTAGTAGGCATAACAAAATATGCCTGAAATTTGGAAGGATGTATATAGTTTAAATTATTTTTTTTTTCAACAATTCCTCAGCTCCTGTGTACATATAATCAATTCTGATTGGACTCATCTCAGCAGATCTCTACACATTTTGAGTCATGACTAAATCCACAGTGGTGGACACTGCCCCAGCTGAGATTCTTGTTCCACAAGAAGACTTGACATAAATAAGAAAGTATTCAAATAACATGAAAAAGTGTTAGAATCCCAGCTATCACTGCAGAAGAGTTCCAATAATATTTATGCTGAGAACAGCAGCAAAATATATTATTTCTAGGACCTATGGCAAAATGATCTTGATATTTAAAATGTAGTTTAATTAAATAGAAAATATTGTCTCTTAGAAAGAGATAGTCTATTTAAATTTTCTCTTGACTCAAATACACATTTGCATCACATGGAATATTTTTTATCATTTTGGTCGCCACTTGCATACAGTTTATTTTTCATATCTTAATGCCAAATCACTCAAAAAATAAACTCTTAAAAGAGAGAAAGTGTAATTTATTTTTCTTTACTTTTTTTGGGTTTGCCCTTCATAAAATGAAGCAAAAACAATGTATTTCTTTTCTCTAACTAAACGGTATTCACATAATCCACCTTCTCACATTTCCAGAGTTATACCACTAGTCCCTGTTTTATTGAAACAGTACATTTATTTGTTTACTTTTGAATGTGTATTTGGATGTGTAGCCTTGAAAAAGATTACATACCAAACAATTTCCAATTGCCATTTGATGACGGAGGTCACAGATTCTGACTAATGAGTTCTGTGGCTCAGTGCTAATTTGCGAAGCCCGGAAATGAGTTGCGGCAGTTGATGGCTGCATAAGTAGATACAAAAGTCTGTACCAGTTCAGCAAAGCACCAAACCACCACGGAAAGGGTAATATAAACAGCCTTCTATTTGGCAGCTGGAAAGGGCTCAAGCCATCACTCGGGTTTAATCCTATTTAATATGGAGCAAAATCCTTTTTTATAGTAAGTATCCTTACCCTGCATCACAGGTTGTAAAACATGAATCCAAATAAGTGAGCTCTACTTTACACAATTCTTTTTTTCCTTTTTGTTGAATTTATTGGGGTGTCACTGGTTAAAAAATTATATAGGTTTCAGGTGCACAACTCCAGAACACATCTGAACACTGTATTGTGTGTTCACCACCGCAAGTCAAGTCTCTTTTCATCACCACTTATCCCCCCAGACCCTCTTCTACCTTCCCCAACCCCACCTCCTCCAGGCAATCAATACACTATTGTCTGTGTCCATGAGTTTTTTTCTATTTTCCCCCCTTTTTCGCTCAATCCCTCCATGCTCTCAACCCAGCCTCCCAACTCCCCTCTCCATAGCTATTAGCCTGCTCTCTATATAGGAGTATGTCTCTATTTTGCTTGTTAATTAATTTTGTTCATTTTTATGTTTATATTCTTTAGAACTAAATAATAAAAAGCATTTTGGATTAAACTATTAAACAGCAGTGAAAGCACATCACATTAAAAGGAAAAAAATCTGTCAAAAATTTGGCTGCAATATGTATGCTGAATAAGTTTGCTAATTTTAAAAATAAAAACTAAGTTAAATTAAAATAAGTAAAAGCTTTTGTTTAGCCAAATTTATTAAATTTTGGAACTCTCTTTATTAGCAGCAGTATAATAGCTTGAACTAAAAGAAGGGCCTTGGAACAAGAGAGCAATGAGAAGATCCAAAGTCTAGTCCAGCTTTTGCCACTAATTAGAATTCTTGAAAATAAAAGAAAGGAACAGTCTTCACCCAGGACTTACTCTGAGTCAGGCAGTCTGTCTCTTTGTTCCCACATCTCATTTAGTTCTCACAATAATGAGAAAGAGGTATCTGTCTTTACGTTACAACTATCTGCAGAACCCCAGGTTCCCAGAACATGCAGGAGCCAGGAAGGGGTAATTGTGTGAAGAAACCTCAGATTCATTGCCCTCTATAGTCGGTGCTCTTCCCGCTAGGGCAACTCCTTTTCCTTATCCAAGAATTCAAAATGCAATGGGTTCCTTTTTCTATCAGGTCAGTTTCAAATGTAAGCCCAGAGCTTCTCCTTTGGTATTGAAGCAGCTCCCCAAACTCACACTCCTTCCAGGGCCTCATGCTGTCACTAATATTTTATTATCTCAGTTCCATTAAAATCATTGTATTTTGTATTTGTATTTTTACCCTAAATAAATTTTTTAAAAGGGTATTTTAATATCTGTTTCTGAGTAGTAATACGAAGTTCAATTAAAATAATCAGCATAAAATTGCTTTGAAAATGTAAAGGTAGAAGATAAACTGAAGTCATGATATGCTTTCATTATGGAACAATAAAAACTTGCTTTCTAAACTGAAAAATACTTCAGAAGAGTGTGCAGCCATATTCTTTATTCAACACCAAGAAAAACGATTAAAAAGACCATATTTATATTATTAGAAACAGAGGCCTTCTGCTGAGAGTGTAAGAATATGAATTTCAAATAAGAGTCTCCATTCCCATTGTTGAAAATATGAGAAGGGGCTTCCCTTCTTTCTTAAAACATTTACTTTAGAAAATCTGCAATTGTGAATTCTTCTCTTTCTCTTTGAAATGAATGTAAATTTTTATTTTGGTTTTATTGACAAATAATTGATATCAACGCTGTGTACGTTTAAGGTAGAGAGCATGATGATTTGATTTACAGATATTGTGAAATGATCACATTAGGTTTGGTTAACTTCTATCATCTCATATAGATACAATAAAAAAGCAAATTTTCCTTGTGATGAGAGCTCTTAGGGTCTGTTTTTTTAACAACTTTCTTATATATCATTAAGCAGTGTTAACTATAGTCATCATGTCATACTTTTTATGTAAATCTTTTTAAAGATAAATAAGCCTCTTGCCAGCTTTATGACACAGAAATGTCTTTCTTAAGGATCTAGGAAACACCTGTTTGATATATAATCAAGGAAGAGAGAGCCCCCCTTTCCTCATTTCTGTGGGAGGGGAGGAGCCTCATTTCAGCTGGCCCCTTGCTCCCAGTTGCAAAACTACCTCCTGTCTTATCCAAGGTTTTTCTTGGGTAAAGCCAATTTGCTAACATAGATGGTCACCACAATTACCAAGGGAATTTAAGATAAATGGTGCCATCAAACTCTCTTACTTGAAGACTAGTCATTGTTGGGAATATGTATGTAATGGGTTGTATCTGCTCTGCTATATAAAAGGGTAGTATTTCTTCCTATCTTTGCAGTCCTTTGGCGATTGTCTGTGAGATGTATCATATTTTGGGTTTATGTTTATTCACTAATAAAGTTATTTTCTTTCTCTTCTACCTTTATTATGGAGAGGTTTTCTGAATTGGGAGGAGATTTTGTTTTTAATTCTTTTTCTCAACAAGAAAAAATGTCTCAGAGGATCAGAAGTCCTTATAAAACTTGAGTCTTGAGCATGGTCCAGACAATAAGCAATGAATATTTCATCAGTGGACATTTGAAAAGATGTGTGTGGTTCACTGATAAGAGAAATCTGTACCGAATTGTTCTGTTTGGCATTAAAGAGATGTGCTTTGTGCCCTTTCAGAAAAATACAGTTAATCTAATTTTTTAATCTAAAATTTGAATTGAATTACTGGATGTATTGGGAATACAAGGGGTTACATATTTAAGTGCAAAACAGGGTAGAAAAGTGGTGGTTGGCTGACGTATTAAACTAAGGCAGTGTTGGCCATGTTCGTTCTCTTAAATCTCAAGCCATAGGATGTTCTGTTTAAAAAAGTGGGGAGGAAGGGAGGCCAAAGTTATGGAGACTGTATACTATATTATGTTTTAGAGATTCACAATAATATATGCTAAATAAAAAATAATATGCTAAATATTAATAATAATAAATAAATGTTAAATATAATATGTTAACAGTAGCATATTAAAGGTTCTGAGATAACTTGCAGCCAAGAAATTTGTCTCCTTTTGTTTGATGTAATTTCCTTTAAATTTACTTGAACTTTGAGAACATTATATCAACTATTTGTTAATATTCCCAATGATGCTGGTGTTCCACAGAACAGAGCTCTAGGCTTTGAGAAGTCACTGAGGATTTTTGAAAAAATATTCAAACTGACTATCATAGTGAAACACTGACTATCAAAGTGAAGTGCTGAAAATTCACATTTTTCTCATTTCCATTTAATCATTTGAACAGAGAAAAGAGACACACATTTGATCAATCATGAAAGCAGTTTGCTTCAGAGTTTAGCATATTGCAACAGTGGCAATTCAAGGTTTTTGGTTAATAGGGATTAACAAACACAGCTGGAATCCTCTGTTAATCATTCAGAAAAAGTAATCTGTACAAGCTTTAAAGGTGATTTTTAAAAAAATTTTGTATTGTCCCTACTCTAATGGGAACGGATTTCATATTAATCCTTAGGGAACAAATTTAACATAATTCTTTTCTATAATTAAATGCATTATTTTAAATAAAATCTACTGGTTATGTAAGCAATTTTCCAAGTGAACTAGTAAAATAAACAAATAAATTTCCTTTGTGCTGAGGTGGTTGTTTCCCTAAAAGTTTAGTCTTCAGGGTGAAAACAAAACCATCACTCCTATAGTCAACCTGGACACTGAGGACTGAAACTACTGTCCCACAAACACCTGCAATAACATGGCTTTGCTATTTCACTGCTTTTATCAGCATTATTTTATTTTTCCTGGAGGCCCTTGCCCAACCAAACTGATTATACTTGACAAGAACTTCCTAAAAGACCCATCAATTCTTCAGTGGAGAGAGCCAACATTAACCCTCGATATCCATGTCTCTATCTTTCTTCCAGCTCTGGATTGTTGTATGACCCTACCCAATCCCAATCTAGACTACATTGAAACACTAGCCTTAAGTGAAACTCAAATTATCAGTAAATTTTGACCTTACTTTTTGTTATGGATTGAATTGTCTCTCCCCTCCCCACCCCCTTTCATACGTTGAATTTCTAACAACCAGGACCTCAGAATTTAACTGTAGTTGGAGATGGAGTCTTCACAGAGGTAATCAAGTTGAAAGGAGGTCATTATGGTGGGCTCTGGTCCAATATAGGTGTGCTTATAAAAAGAGATAATTTAGAAACAGATACACACAGGAAGAATGCCATGTGGACATGAAGGCAGGGATCAGGATGATATGTCTACAAGCCAAGGAATTCCAAAGATTGCCAGCAAACCACCAGAAACTAGGGGAGGAATGCAGCAGATTGTTCTTCAGTTTTCAGAATGTAGAAATCCTGTTGATACCTTGATCTCAGAATCTAGTCTCCAGAAGTATAAGATAATAAATTTCTATTGTTTAAGCCTCCCAGCCTGTGAGACTTTGTTACCCTAGCAAACAAATACACTTTTCCCCACTCCAAGACACTGCCAGTGCTCTGTAGGGCTGGTGTGGTTTCTTGCAGTAAGCAATAAATTCAGTCTTGTCTTATCTATTGATGCACTAGTTATATTTGAGCCAACAACAGCTGGCTACAGTTGCTACAGCTGTTTATCATAGGTAGTTTCATTCTCAATTAAATAAAGAATGAAGCCTGAGCAACAAAGCTTGGGGAACTAATTTAATACTAATAGTCAGTGTTAACATTTGGACATTTAATTGTTTTGTTGCCCTTATTTTTCCTATTAAATACAATATTATTATTTTCCTTCTTGTTAATAAAAGATGTTAGTGGAAAGGAGATGATGAAAGGAGATGAGTCTACCAAATCTTAGAGATGATAAAATCTACCAAGAACTGGAATATTTGAAATAGTTTGGAATTAATTTCACATTTAGAAAGGAAATTCAATGAAATTTTCTTAAAACTGAGTCCACCATTATAGCATTGGTTTTAGAATCAGATAGAAATAGGTTTGAATATGTTTCCACTGCTTAACCAGCAGGCACATTTGTATGATTTATTTTCACTGAGTCACATTTACAAAATGGGATGCTAATACTGTATTGTGTCGTTGGGTGGATCAATATGGAGAAAATGTATTTAATATCATCATTATCAAGCTAGCTTCTGTCACAAGAACTATTATGGTTTTATATTTTAATAGAGTAAAAGCTTCAGTTGTTTTCAAAACAACTACACTCCAGCGAACTTACAAAACTAACCAAAAAAGGGAAGGATATTTTATACCTAACATTGGTGTGCAAATAGCCTTCTGTAAAAGATTAATAGGTGTATCTCCAAAAGAAATTCCCCATTTAAAAAACAACACTTAGCATGTTATGGAACTTTAGAGCACCAAGGAAAACAGTTTAGGAAAAGCCAGTACACAACGTTTAGAATTCTACTTGCCGAGTATTACAATAATATTTAATCATTTAATAGGTATTTAAATTATGTAACTATTGCATTATTGTAGCAGTCAGATTTCTGGAAGGAAAAAAATGATGGATTAACCCAAGGTGCCCGAATATATTTGAATAAGTGGGGTTTTTACAAAGACATGAGCAAGATTTAGAGAAAGCAGGGATAACGCAGTGTCCCATGGTTTGCAATAGAAAAACTGCTATCACATCCAGACTTAAAGGTGCAAGGACAGGGAGCAAAACAGGCAGCGTGCCGTTGGGAACAGCGCTTCCTAAGAGGAGCCTTTAATGGAGCAACACTACCGACTGCAGCGGCCCTGCAAAGAAAGGGCCACACGACACCCAGACTTGAACTGCCCTGCTGTCTGCTTCCTGGGCTCTATGTGCAGTGAGTGCTGACCAACCATGAAGGGATCACCCGCAGCTCTGTGATACGTATACTGCTGTGCTGGAAGTTGAGCCGATGCAGTTTGGGGAGATAGAGTCACAAAATATTGGAGGTGCATGAAATGAAAAATTGGGGTAGGCAAAAAAATGAGTTTAATAACTACTTCGCAAAGAATGATGAAAATTCTTAAGCCTGGAAAAATATTGGCAGATAAAATAAGGTATGATATCAAAATGTTCCTGCAAAAGGTAATGTGAATTCTGAGATAAAGGATTATCAAAACTAGTAACACTCAGCATCTCTTATGCAAAAGAAATCGGATACCAAATCACCTGTCTAAAATCTTAGAGTAATAAAGGATAGACGGAATCTATGACTCCTTTGCTCAGTACATGACGGACAGCTGGAGTAAGTGAAGGGAGTGGGGTTGGCTTCAAAGCTAGATTCTGGCTCTTTTGTTGTATAATCATGAGCATGTCAAAATCTCTCTAAATCACAGTTTCCTCACCTATAAAAAATGAGATTAGTAATACCTAACTGTAGATTTGTTGTAAATATATGTCTTTACGTATATGGAGGTTCTGTTTAACATTAGACACAAAACAAATGTTGTTGAAATAGTCCTAGTGCAACTTTTTACCCTGGAAAGTCAGTATGTGGTATTATTTTTATATGATTTTTTTTCTGACTATATGTATTAGTCAAAATAATTCCTGCTTGGCTCTGCTACAGTAGCCAAAAAAACCTTAAATCTCAGCATCTTTAAACAACCAATGTTCAAATTTCAGTCTTATGTAGAGAGTTTGAGGGATCCAGGATCATTCCATCTTGTTATGACTCTGTTATCCTAACACATGACATCCAAGGTCTCTCCTATGGTAAAGGTAGAAAACTACATTTAAACATGCAGCTTGAAAGTAATTCACTTTTGTTTTTCTCACATCTCACTGGCCTGAATTAATGATATGGCCTAAATAATGGAAGAGACTTGGAAATGGTTTCCTCTCATGTGCTCAAGAAGGAGGGAACTAAATATAGCTGAGCACGAATAGTCTTTATCACAGGATACCACTGGGTTTATTGTTAGAAGTCTGGACTGCCATTTTAATTACTTGGGATAATGTTTAATGTTTTTTGGCATGAACCAAAATGTACATGGCTTATATTCTCTAGCATATAAGAAATCACTTGACACTTAAAAAGAAAATTCTTACTTGGCTAAAGGAATCTAATGAACAAAATAAACCAACAAACAAAATAGAAACAGTTCATAGATACAGAGAACAAACTAACAGTTGCCTGGCTGGGTGAAAAAAGTGAAGGGATTAAGTAAAAACAATAACTCCTAGATGCATACAACAGTATGGTGATTGTCCGAGGGAAAGCGGTAAGGGGAGGTAGAAGAGGGTACGGGGGGATAAATGGTGATGGAAGGAAACTTGAGTTGGGTTGGTGAACACACAGTACAATATACAGAAGGTGTATTATAGAATTTTACACTTGAAACCTATATCATTTTGTTAACCAATGTCACCCCAATAAATTAAATAAAAATATTAAAAAATAATAATGAAATAAAGTATAAATTTGAAATAATCTATTCCTTGGCTATCATCAAAAGGACAAGAAATGACTAGTGTTGGCAAGGATGTGGAGAAAAGTGGTTTGTTGGTGGGAATGTAAACTGATGTAGCCACTATGAAAAACAGTATGAAGTGTCTTCAAAAAATTATAAATAAAACTACCACATGACCTAGCAATTCCACTTCTGGGTAGTAACCCCAAAAAAACAAAAACACTAATTCAAAAATATATATGCACTTTCATGTTCATCACAGAATTATTTATAATAGTCAAGATATGGAAACAACTTAAGTGTCCATCAATGGATAAACGGATAAAGAAAATTTGACACGCACACACACACAGGAATATTATTCACCGACAGAAAAAGAAATCTTGCCTTTTGCAACAACATGGGAGGACCCTGAAGGTATTATGATAAGTAGAATAAGTCAGACAAAGACAAATACCACATGATCTCACTTATATATGTGGAATCTAAAAATAAATAAATAAGGTAAGTCTGGGGGGTATCAGGTACAGAATAATAATTATAGAATACAGAATAAATAACTGCAATACAGTTAAAATACTGTATTGCATGTTTGAAAGTTGCTAAGAGAATAAATCTTAAAAGTTTTCATCATAAGAAAAAGAATTCTGAAATTATTATGGTGATAGATGTAATTTACTGCTTTTCACCCTACTAGACTTTAAGCTTCCAGGGGTCAGGAACTATGTCTTATTCATTGCTAGACAGTGTTTAGATAAATACTTATACATGGTGGGTGATCAAATTGAATTATTTAATAAGTAACAGGATACACATAACAAAACTTCCACTTTACTTGCTGTTAGTAAGGGTGACGTCAACAATGTAAAGTCTAAGTCTTTTCCTTTTATTATATATCTCAGTGATCTTTTATTTCTTAAAATAATATCTGATGAGTGATTTCTATCTTTTCACTTTGTAATTTATTTTTAATTACCTTTTTGTGGTTTAGACTTCTCAGTAGACTGTTTCTTCAGAACAGGAATCTTGTTTTGTCTTGCATTTGTTTGTTTCCCATAAAGTAGCTACTTCTAATACATATTATACTTAATAGGTTCTCAATAAATGTCAGGTAATTGCTAGGTTGATGGATACTAACCAAGTAAAACTGATTTAGAACAAGGTATAACCCTAGACAGAGTTTAGAGAGTAGCAAAAATGTAAAGTGACAAGCTATCAGAGCTTTTCTCTGAAACTTCACCTGAAAATAGAAAATTAAGGCTATTTTCTGTGACATTCAAGGTTCTAACCTCATGGCCACAGAATTAACTAGAAAATTTTGTCCTACATTGATTCATATTTTCCTTTCATGTATCAATTTTTTTTGCTTCTACATATAAATTTATCCAGGAAAAAAGGACAGGATCTTTTATATGAATATTCAACAAACAAAAGTATAAACAGTGAAATGACTTGATCCACTGTTTATTGCATATCATTGCAACATCATTCACTGAAAACTGCACCAACATTGCAGAAAAGGGTTAAAAGCAGGAGGACATTCATTTTGTAAAAATGAACATGAAAACGAAAAAAATTATTCCCTCTATAAATCACATTTTTGAAGTACATATTTTGTCCCATGAAAAGCTGATTCATTTCCATCGCCATGGTGACCTAAGGGAACATGAAATTGCCATGGGTTAATGGTTTCACTTCAAGGTCAATTTTCAAACTAATAGACATGTGTTCCTTTTAGTCCCTTACTCTTATTTTAACATTTACCAGTGGTAGTACATCAAGTTTTAAGATCTAGTGTCAGTTTTTTATCAGGGGCTGATATGCCTAGGAAACTGAAGCAGAGCAAATCGTATGTCTCTGAAAAATCTCCCCAAAGTAGCTAGTGAAACAGAAACCATTTCAATGAAGTGTGTTTGCTTTGGTATTTAAAAATGTGGCAGAAGCTGATAGAGGTTCATTAAAATCCACCTTCCTCTTCTTTCTTGGCCTAGAATAAGACTCCATTTCCCTACAGTCAGGTTTGTCTGCATGAGTTGAGTTCTGCCCAATGGTATATAATTGGAGGTCCCATGTGCCACATTCAAAGATGGCTAATTCACCCTCCTACAAGTTTCTCCATGCTTCTTTACCCTGATGAATGATTAGGGTGGCAATGCCCAAAATGACCTTAGATGCAACATAGTAAAAATGGATGAAGCTGTCAGCCCAGTTAATGAGTAATTACACAAAGGAATGCCACTCTGCTGAACTTGATACCTGCTTTGAGCTGCTATGAAAGGAAGAAATCATCTTCCTGTTCTTTAAACCACTGAGTTTCACAGGTCTATTTGTTACTGCAGCTTTGCCTATCCTAACTAACTTTGACCTCAAACTTGGTATGAGATAAATGTGTGCATGTGTCTCACACAGTCATAATCATAAATCGAGAAGAAATTAGGAACTTAAATTGTAAGGTCCAAAAAAAGAAATGATACACCTTCACAAATGATTTGGTCTTGCATAAAAATTAGAGATAACAAAAAGTATGTTTTATACTTGTATCTCTTGCTTAGCATAAACAAATTTGACAAACGTCTAAATTAAGAGCTTTGGGAATTTAATCATTAATTATTTAAACTGTATCACATAGAATAATATTCTCCAGATCCCTCCATGCTGTCTCAAAAGGTAAGAGATTCTTATTTTTTATAGCTGCATAGTATTCCATTGTGTAAATGTTCCACCGTTTTTTAATCTACTCATCTACTGATGGGCACTTGGGCTATTTCCAGAACTTAACTTTTATAAATAACACTGCTATGAACTTAGCGGTGCATATATTCTTTCTGATTGGTGTTTCAAGCTTCTTAGGATATATTCCTAGAAGTAGGATCACTGGGTCAAATGGCAGTCCTATTTTTAATTTTTTGAGGAAACTCCACACTGTTTTCCATAGTGGTTGTACCAGTCTGCATTCCCACCAATAGTGCACTAGGGTTCCCTTTTCTCCACATCCCCACCAGCACTTGTTTGTTGATTGATTGATGAAAGCCATTCTGGAAGGTGTGAGGTGGTACCTCATTGTCATTTTAATTTGCATCTCTCTGATGATGAGTGACACTGAGCATTTTTTCATATGTCTCTGTCATTTGTATGTCCTCTTTGGAGAAGTGTCTATGCAAGTCTTCTGCTTGTTGTTTGTCTTCCTTTTGTCGAGTTGTATGAGTACTTTATAATTTTAAACTTTGTATATTTTAACTCCTTATAATATGTATCATTGGCAAATATGTCTCCCATACAGTGGGCTCCCTTTTCTTTTTGATGCTGGTTGCCTTTGCTGTGCAGAAACTTTTTCGTTTGATGTAGTCTCATTTGTTTATTTTTTCCTTTGATTCTCTTGCCCCAGGTGATGTATCTGTGAAAATTCTGCTACATGAGATGTCTGATCTTTTGATGCCTATGTTTTCTTCTAGGATTATTATGGTTTCACAACTAGAGTATTATGCTAAGTGAAATAAGCCAGTCAGAGAAAGACAAGTACCACATGATCTCACTCATATGTGGAATCTAATGAACAAAATTAACTGATGAACAAAATAGACTCACAGAGACACTGAAAAATGCAACAGACTGACATATTTTAGAGGGAAGGGGGGGAGAGGTTAACCAAAGAACTTATATGCATATATGCATAACCCATGGACACAGGCAATAGTGTGGTGAAGGCCTGGGGAGGGGGCAGGAACGGGGTGGGAGAGGTCAATGGAGGAAAAGGGGTGACATATGTAATATTTTCAACAATAAAGATAAATTGTAAAAAATAAACTGTATTCACACATTTTCCTGACATGTAGGGGTGTTGTCATTATTTACAGTTCTCTATTTTCTTACTAATATGGATCCATCAAAATGTGGCAACTGGTCAATATGTGATTACCTTAACTGTATTTACAGTGCTCAAATAACATTATTTTGATATGCTCTCAATTCCAAATGAGCAATGATCATAATAAGAGCAATTGTCATAATACTCATTACTTACCACAATATGAATTTAATCTTCACAGCAACTTTGAGGTGGATATTATCCACCTGTTACAATGAGAAATTAAGGTACAGAGGGAGTGAAATAACTTGTCCAAAGCTCTAAAAACCTAAGCTGCTAAAATTAGGATTTGGACCCAAGCTTTGACTCTAATGTTTGGGCTTTTAGTTCCCCACTATACCAGCACAGAGGGAAAAATACTCAGCACAACCACTTTGCCAATTTTCCTTGTGTGTTATTGCTTCAGAGACAATTTCATGTACTAAAAAGATATTGAAACAATTCTGTATTGCTAAGTCAGAGCTGGACCCTTAAATTCTCAGCTTTGTAAAATATCTCTTCTAAATCCAGCATAGAAGAACGTAACTTTTAAAATGATGGGGACATTGTCTTCAAAAGTTAAAAAAATGTTAAAATTGTAAAGTAATATTTGAGGTTCTCCTATATCCTCAGTGGAAATCACATCTGATATCACATCCCTCTTTGTTTTTACAGTTTGAAACTGTCTTCAACCTCAATTCTAAGCTGGGTTTTATAATCTAATTCCAAGTGTTTAAACAACACTTCTACTGAACTTTATATTGAAACTTTTAACACAACAGTTCTTTAAACAAAACACAATTTTCCTCAGAACTTAATTGCTTATGGTAACATTCCCATTTATTTCTCCAGTGAAAGAATTAGTTTCTCAGTCCTATTGTCTTCATGTTATTTAGTTTGTATTTGAGACTTATCAAATTCATGTCTCAACTAGATACCCCAACTGCTTGTAATATATGGTATTTTATGGATGTGTCTTTTTCAGAAGAAATTAACTTTAACAATTTAAAGTTCAGTGACATTTATGTAACCACAAATTTACTCTAAGAAATAGTGTCCTTTTATACCTGAAACTAATATAATATTGTATGTCAACTGCAATTTAAAGAGAGAGAGAGAGTGAGAGTGTGTGTGTCTTTTGAAATAGGTGGGAACCATAGCTTTATATTCACCCTTGTGTTCCCAAGATCTGATGCAGTGCTCCGATTTTAACTGGATCATGACAAATACCTGTTAGTAACAAATCACACATACATACATTGATAAAGAACTTTAGTACTAATAGATAAGATAAAGTCTGCAACAAGAAAGGGCAATTATATGAAACTAAAATGCACATGATGAATGCCCAATAGGCAGGAAGTAAGTGAATCCATCTTCCATCATGAATGGGAGAAATTTTCACTTAGACTAGTAAAGTGATGGATGAACATCCACCAAAAATATAGGTAATGTATGAAAAGCTGCAGTCTTGGAAACTGTAATACTTCATACACAGGATATTTTGCAATGACAGGAGTTTTCTGAGTTAATATGAAATAGTGAAAATGAGAACAGTTGTATAAGTACTTGTCAATGTTTATCGAGAAGTATGCAGATAATAGACACTCTCATTTGACTGACATGAATATTCAAGTCATTTTTAGAAAAATATTCTCTAACCAAGAGGAAGAGTAACTTTCCAGACTTATTCAGGTAAGATTATTCATATCATTTTGCTCAAACTCTTTTTTTTTAAAATATAGGATACATTTTATTTATTTTTTATTTTTATTTTTTAAATATCTTTATTGATTTCAGAGAGAGGAAAGGAGAGGGAGAGAGAGAGATAGAAACGTCAATGATGAGAGAGTCATTGATCGAGCCCGCAACCCGGGCATGTGCCCTGACCGGGAATCGAACCCCGATCGCCTGGATCCTAGGTCAATGCTCAGCCACTGAGCCATGCCTGGCCAGGCTCAAAGTCATATTTTATTTCATGTGTCAGATATGCTAATACTAAAAATTAGGTATTATAGATATTGGATTAGAGTATTGGGATTGCTGGCAGCATTACAGTTATCATCTTCTATTGTAATAAATGTGTTAGTAGAGTATGCAAAAAGTCAGCTCATTGCAGCATGTATAATCCTCATTTATCATGGAGGAACTGTGCAATCTGGAGAAAGCTTCTCTATCTCTCTGGTTTCCATATTCTCCATTCACAAAATGATAAAAAGTGAGACTAACATCTTTTATTAGTTTTTTTTTTTATATCTGTGATTAGAAAAGAGATATATTGTTAAGTAGGACTATCTCCCCACCCGTCAATATTTTTTTCTGTCAGACCACATCTTTATTGTGACGAGAACAATGCAAGGGACAAATAGAAATTTCTTCAGAGGAATTTGTTCCTAGAAGATTTGAAACCATTTATCTCTAGGAATATATTTCCTCAAATTAAATACTTATTCAAAATATGAATCTATCCTGTGATTATTAGACTGATTCTGTTTCTAATAACACAACAAATGTCAATTTGATGTTACACTCAAATGGAAAAATTGTGGTCTTGTCTTCTTTCTACATACTTCTCTTAAAAACAAATCAGGGAGGTCCCATTCATTTTGAATTGAGTTAAGAAATCTAGTTCTGAATTTGACTTAGTGTAAAACACAACTATATTCTAGTGTTTTTCTTGCTTTTAGGTGTATTCCAGAGTCAATGTTAGGGGTTTTGAATCTATCATTTTCTAGTATAAACCTGAATTTCAAGGGATTCCTGTACTAGGAATGGAATACAATTGAATTATATCAGTTGTCAGGATAAAATAAAGAACAGAAGGAAGCAGCAAGCTTAAGTATGAATAAAAGGAAGGCACAGGGCAATTATAAACAACCTCCAAAACAGGCCCCTAAAGAGGAGACTCCCTAATCAAATGGTTTCTTTTTTATGGCAAAGGCAATTCATAACTATTATAATTGGCAAGCAGATTTCTATCTTCATCTACTTTGGGGTGAGGTCAACATTATCTTTTATGCTGGTTTACCCCCAAATAGAGTAACAACATCATGAAACCATTAGGTTTTAGCCCAATGTCATTAGCCAAATATGTCTCAACACAGTTGAAACCCAGACTGTTATCCACATGTAGCTGGATTTTCATGAAATTGTGTAGATGAAAGTAATGTATGTGAGTAACTGAAGAAAGCCGTCCATCACAGAAGATTAAGAATTGCCACTATTAAGAGACAAACAAGAAGGCAGAGTAGGTAACAGCTGCACCCGCCGCCTCCCACAACCACATCAAAATTACAACTAAAATACAGACCCACCATCACTCAGAGCCTCCTGAGATCTGGCTGCACAGAAGCCCCACAACCAGGAAGCTGAAGCAGCACCAAGACGGTAGGAGGGGCAGAGACGCGGGCGGATTGGAGCTGAATCTGAGACCCGGCCTCGGGCCCACACCCTGTGCCTCGGGTAAACCTGGGAGGGAATCCCGGTGGCAGAGGTTTCCCAGACGAGTGAGGGGTCCCAGACCCACATCAGGCCCCCAGCCCAGGGCTCCAGGTCGGGAAGAGAAGTCCCACAGCTTCGGGCTGTGAAAACCAGCGGGGACTGTCCCTGAGGGTCCCGGAGGCTGCGGGAGCCCCAGCAGCTCCTCTTAAAGGGCCGCGCACGGACTCAGACACCCTCCCTCTGAGCCCAGCGCCGGGCAGCAGCCTGAAAGGACCTGGGACACTCGGGGGAAACTAACCTGCCTGAGATCCGGGCGAGAGGTGGAGGGGCGGCTTCCTCCCAGGCAGAGGGGCTGGCCGAGGCCATGGCTCCTTTGGCGAGTCCTCCCCGCACACAGCCGGCAGGCAGGCGCCGTGTTTGAATCGCCAGCACCTGACTCCCACCTTCGGCCCCGCCCCGTGATTCCCGGAGGCCCCGCCCCTCGCCACTTGAAGGCTCATCCAGGCCATTTCCAGGGGCTTTTCTGTGCAGGTGGCCTCTCGAGCCTCATGCTTAGGACTTTCCTAAAATCTCTCAAACAAGCAGCAGCGGGCCCCATAGGGCTTGATAAGCGGCCCCAGGCCTGGCACTAGCGGCAGCTGCATTGGCTCATAGCTTGGCCTCTCCTGGACAACGCCAAGCCCAGCACAAGTAGCAGCCAGCTAGATTACAACCCTACCACACCCAGGAGTGACACACTCAAGGGGCTCACTTGGTGAACACCAAAGCTCCACTGAAGTAAATCCTGCTCCACAGGGGTGTCTCCAGCACAGCAGCTCTTTGGCTGTAGTTGCAGCTGGTCCTCACAGCCGATTGACTGGGGGGTCAGTTCCTCCCAGTGACGCCAACAGCAACCAAGGCTCAACTACAACAGGACAGTTGACACAGCCCACACAGGGGAGCACCTAGAAGGCCCAGCTCAGGTGACTGGGGAGGCTGAGCCACTGTACCCTATAGTACACCTACTACACAAAGCCACTCTACAAATTCCAGGAGACATAGCAACTCTACCTAATACATAGAAACAAACACCAGGAAGCAGCCAAAATGTGGAGGCAAAGAAACCTGTCACAAAGGAAAGAACAGAAGAAATTTCTAGAAGAGGAACTAAATGAAATAGATCCAAGCACGCTAACAGATACAGAGTTCAGAATTTTGTTTATAACGATGTTTAAGCATACTATTAGGGAAATAACTGAGAAAATCGATAACATAATAAAGTACCAATTTGAAATGAAGGCTATACGAACTGAAATGAAGAATAATTTACAGAGAATCAACAGTAGAGTAGAGGATGCTGAGAATCAAATCAGCAATTTGGAACATGAGGAAACAAAAAGTACCCAACCAGAAGAGCAAAAAGAAAAAAGAATCCAGACATATGAAGATAGTATAAAGAGCCTCTGGGACAACTTCAAGGGGCCCAACATTCATATTATTGGGGTGCCAGAAGGGGAAGAAAGAGACCAAGAAATTGAAAACCTATTTGAAAAAATAATTACAGAAAACTTCCCCTACCTGGGGAAAGAAATAGACTTACAAGTCCAGGAAGCACAGAGGGTCCCAAACAAGAGAAACCCAAAGAGGCCCACAGCAAGGCACATCATAATTAAAATGCCAAAGGTTAAAGACAAAGAGAGAATCTTAAAAGCAGCAAGAGAAAGCAGTTAGTTACCTACAAGGGAGCACCCATACGACTGTCAGCTGATTTCTCAACAAAAATCTTACAGGCCATAAGGGAGTGGCAAGAAATATTCAAAGTGATGAAAAACATGGAACTACAACCAAGATTGCTCTACCCAGCAAAGCTATCATTTAGAATTGAAGGTCAGATAAAGATCTTTTCAGACAAGGAAAAGCTAAAGGAGTTCATTACCCCCAGACCAGCACTACAGGAAATGTTGAAGGATCTTTAAGAAGAAGCTAATGAACAAAAGAATCTGACGAACTAAATAGATCCAGAGACATTGACACATGCAACAGACGATCATATTTCAGAGGAAAGAGGGAAGGGGGGTGGAGGGTAGGAAGAGATTAACCAAAGAAGTTATATGCATATATGCATAACCCATGGACACAGCCAACGATGGGATGAGGGCCTGGGGAAGAGGTGGGAGCAAAGTGGAGGGGGCCAATTGGGGGGGGGGGGATGGGACACCTGTAATACTCTCAACAGTAAAGATAAATTAAAAAAAAGAAAAGAATTGGCACTATTAAGTAATTTCTTTGTCAGTGGAGACTCTTTTACGGGGGCATTTAATTTAGAATTTCCAGTAGTAAATCATAATGAGTGTTTGAACAAAAATGTCTGTGCTTAAAAATCTATTAATCACAATTTAAGAAATATTTTATGACTATACATTGTATAACTAACTGTACATATAGGATTTGAACCGAGATAACAAATGCTGTTAGAGGACATTTAATCACAATAAACATAGAATTTTTCCTTCTCTTCTTTCAGTTGTAAAATTGTACACTTTTAGGACTCTGTTTCCTATTCTCCCCATAAAGGGAAGTGATATAAAGATACATATAATTTTTCCTTTAGTCAGACCATTTTCCAGGTCACGGACAAGATAAAGGTATTCAAAACCCCACTGTTTTGTAACTTAGTTCTTTAACTTGGGCCTAATCTCTAGTGTGAGGATGAGAGTAGACCCTGCTTCAGGTAAGACCGCCAGGGGTCAGGATGTGGTCTCCATACTTCCATTTTCCAAAACTTAAGAGAGAGACACGTCAATTGGTTGCCTGCCACAGGTGCCCCAACCCAGACAGGGAACAAGCCTGAAACCGAGGTACCTGCCCTTGGCCAGAATTGAACCCTGGACCCTTCAGTCTGCAGGCTGACACTCTACCCACCGAGCCAAACTGGCTGGAGCTCCAAAATTTAATTTTAAGTGTTCACTCAAAGCTTCTGAATCACATTACCGTGGCCAGACAGCATGATTTAAAAACTGAATGCTAATTTATATATTTCGAATGGAGAAGAAACAAATATTACTGTAGCCTAATAATTCTGAACAGATTAGTTTTTTCATGATGATTCTGGAAAGTAAATTTTATAGAAAAGTGTTGCCTATTGAACTTATTATAACCCATAAGGTGAGATGTTCCTAAGGTATATTTGAAAAGCTTTAGTACTTTTCAGACATGGATTTTGTCTATTTTCAAGATAGATATATTTGGGACCAACCATCCAGAATCAGAGCACCTCTCCCTCATCACACACTAATTTTCACTTCCCATGCTGCCTTATTGAAATTCCTTATCAGTTAGTAACATATGTGTTATTACAACACTATCTCATGAACAAGGTAGGGTTTCTAAGATGATACTTTATCTTCTTAGTTTCCAGGATCTGTGGCTTCCTGGTCTGTTAATTTAATCAGTGAACTATCTCACTAGCATGATCCAGGATGAGTTATTTCTGGGAAGTTTCCTAGACATAATTAAATCTCTCTGCAGTTTGTTGGCTCTGATGCCTTTTACAGGGAATATGACATATCCTCTTGACATTTGTCCTTTTACTTCAGCCTCCATCTGTGTGTTTAACAATACTTTGGACTTTACAAAATACAAAAGACTAGATTTATAAATACAAATGTGCAGTATGAAATAACCGTTCTATTAGCTAATATTTTAAGAATGTTAACATAAGAAACATTCTAGTAGCATCTAACATAAGAAAAAGATCATACGTATTCTATTGGTGTTAGATGAAATAATTATTTTTAGGAATAAAATAATTTTGGCAGGCTAAAATTATTTGAATGAAAGATATAGTTTTATTACATTCTTTACTACCTAGCCAATTCCCCACCCTCAATTTAAAACATCATCTAAAAGTTTAGTAGAAATATAGAAAATACAGCAAAAGAATCAAAATATTTAACATCAATTACTGATTTCCTCTATACTTTATATGTACATCATATATACTAAAAAGTACCTATTGGCTATGTTATATGGTCTGATATAGTATTTAAGTTGCCTGATATCAAGATGAGGAAACATGGCATGGATGGATATCAGAGACTTTGAAGTAAGACCTTACTGGCTTGCAATAGTAGCATGTCTTTATTGGAGTAGACCTGGACAAATCCTTGATATCCTTAATTTTTGGCTTCTGTATATATAAGTAGTGGCTGTCCTGATAACTTGTTTGGGAATTGTAGATGGTGTGTATGAAATGATGAAGTAATTCCCATTTCTTTGAGGTATTATGGGATTAAATGGTAATAACGTCTAGCATATTACAGATGCTTAATGGGCAATATTGGTCATTATTATTGAGAGAAGCTTACTCTGAAAGACTATAGACATGTTGATTCACTGTTGGCCTATAGTCAACAATAAAGACTATGCTTTTAGAAAGATAACTGAAAGCTAACAAATCATTGCATAAAATCTTATTGGATAAAGAGAAGTGAGGACCAAAATTTGGAAGTAATATTGACATAGGTTTGTGTCGTCTTTCCAAGTTTTCAAATAATTTGCATATCAATTTCAAAAAGCAATTTAATCAGTAGGAAGTAAGCTTTCATTTTATGGTCAGCATTAAAGTAACAATGGAGTGTTGTAAAAAGACCTATAAGGTATAATTCTTGCCACGAAGCTACTCACAATGCACTGGGAGATAATAGAGATTTTTTTAATGTAGACTTTTAAATTATAATAAAGTACTAAGATGATGGTAAAGGTTGTAGATGTGAAAGGAATTCAGGAGAGCAAGAGATGGGCCATGAGGGTAGGTGAGATGGAGATGTGGGTGAAGGGGTGAGGAAAGGAAAGCCATGAGCAAACTTATTGTGGTAGGAAAGAGCTCATAGATGTAGGAGGGTGAGAAGACTGAAGGTAGCAGTGAGAGAATCAGCGGAGACAATTAGGATCAGAATGAATAGTCATGGTGGGACCAGATGGTGGAGCGCTTTGGTGCTAAAATGACATGTACTGTTAAAGGCTGATAAGCAGTTAAAAACAATTACTTTGCAATTAGATCTGAGTTCAGATGCTTGATCTGTCATTTCTTGGCAGTGCGACTTCGGGAATGCAAAAAGGCTTCTCTGACCCTGTTTCTCCATCTGTCATAAATGGAAAAGAATTCTTAAGTCAGAGGATTGCTGTACATACAGTGCCAGTACAGCACCCAGAAGATTATGGTTCACGAAACAAGTTCTTAAAAGGAAACCAAGGACTAAAAAGGTTAAATGCTATTCCCCATTTCACAAAGCAGACTCAGAATCAAGAAAGCAAATGATTTTGAAGACATTCTTAAAGCTGAATGATTGCCACTGGCTCTCTTGACTCTCAGCCCTGTGTTTCTTCCATTAAATCACTTTTGCCTATTGTGCAAAATCCCAAATGCACATGGAGCAATTTGATAATCACTAATAGAAAAGTATATAAAAATAGTTAAAACCTTTTATTATATATTAAATATAAGTTAATAACACATATAAATAATCACAAACCAAAATAAGGATTTGAGCATATGTATGGCAAGTTAAATAATAGTATTATGTCAATATTAAAGTTACTGAAGTTGGAAACTACCCTGTAGTTATCTAAGAAAATGCCTTATATGAAGGAAATCACACTGAAATATTTAGAGGTAAAGGAAGGCAATGATATCTGAAACTTACTCTCAAAAATTCTAAGAATATATATACATAAATTCTCTTTCTGTGTGTAAGTATATATATGTATATATGTGTGTGTGTTTTGCGCTATCCTTGCAACTTTTATGTAATTTAAAATTATTTCCAAATAAAAAATTTAGAAAAAAATAGAGGAATGAAAATTACAAAATCTTTAATGTGAAAAAGGCAGAGGAATAAGGTAGGGGAGTACACCAATGAATATAAGGTATTAATGTTCTCAGGGACAGATTCAAAGCTGTTCTTCTAATTACTATGCTCTTAAACTACATATAATTTACAGATACTTTTGTGTGTGTAAAATAATACATTAGAAGGAAGAATAAAGGAAAAAATAACTGTAAAAATGACTTGAGCAAGAAAAATTACAAAACAATTCTGCCTATAATGTTGTTCAAATGATTTAATGATACATAAGCAATATATTTAGAAAAGGTGAGGCAATTTATATAAGAGAATTGAACATCTGAGAGAGAACTCTCAAGCCACTTGAGCTGTAATAAGGCCTTCAAAAAGTTAAGGGTTGTAGTTATGTTAGAGGTCTGGCAAAGTCTAAGGGCACTGAGGAACTCATTTGCGTCATAATGACGAATCCCAGGACCTTGACAGAAACGTTTTATTATGCTGAGACTTGCACTGTTCGGAGAAAAATATCTTTCAGGAGTTAAAGGCTCTTCCTGTTTATTTGATTCTCAAATTTGAAAAACCAAAATATAGATGCACCAGCACTCACAAAATAATTATTTTATGCAAAGAACTGTACACTAGGAGATGTGGGGAATAAATAAATACAAAAACAGCATGATTTTCACCTTAAGAAATTAATATCATAAACAGAAATTACTGTTACGAGGGAAAACATGAGATGTCATAAGAATGAAGCATAAAGAACTTCTTAGGAGGAAAATTATTTGGCAGACCTATAAAAAAATCAGTGGATCAAGAAAGGGTTATGAAGAACGCTGCTTCTGAGTAGACCTTGAAGTTTGGGTAGTTGTAACAGGTACGGATTCCTGGAAGGACCACAGGAAGATAACAAGCAGCAGGGTCAGCATGAGAAAGATGAAATTAGCGCAGAGACTGTGCATTGTTCAGACTGATGATGCATTTCCAGCGGCCCGGAGGCCTAGGAGGGCGTGTGAGTCATGGGGACCAGGCTGGAGAGGGGACTTAGAGCTGGATTGTAAGAGGCACTGCTGGCGGGCGGAGTGAGGAACATTTTCTATATCCCATAAGCACATACTCCAGCAGGACAGGCAAACATCTCAGCGGTGAGGTGGCACCTGCTCTCCTTCTGCCAGACCTGAGTCGCACCTGCTGGGCATGGAAGAAATAGACGTCAAGAGAGGTCCTCTGTTGCCCATGACAGAGACACTCCCACTGCCCAACCCCTTCAGGCGTGGCTCTCAGTGGGGGCTTTCTAAACTCTCTCATTTCTAGCATGTTGCTCTAAACTCGAAATTAGGGATTTGTGTCGCATCTCTGAGTTATCTTTCATTCTGATCCTAATTGTTTTGTACGAGGCAGATATTATCTGACATGTGTGTATGAAACTGTAGCTGTTCCTTAATTTTAATATGTAAATAGTTTCTTCCCCAATTGTTGGTTTTTCTTTTATTTTGTTTAGATTTGATTTTATTTATTTGCGTGTGGGATGTTTACTTCCATTTAAAGTTCAGGTAAGGGAGTTAAACAAACATGCTCTGTTTTGCCGTCTTACCTGGAAATCACATATTTTCTTCTTTGATTAAATGCCGTAGGAGAGAGAAACATTCTTAGTAAGCCTGTGGCTACAATTTAATTGTATCATCTCAAACCTATAAAAGATTTTCCTTCTCAGTGTGTTATTGGCTACGAAATGAAGCATTCCCAGACTGTCTAAATTAAGTTGAAACAGAGTGTTTTTTTGATAGATTGCTTAATTAGTCCAGGAAGGAATTATTCCAACAGTTACAAAGATCAGTCCAGTAGCCGTAAGCCATCCAGTTCTCACCCATATCACAATTTAGAAAGGCCTAATTTCCATAAAAAGTACACATCTTCACAGTACATCTCACTCTCTGGTGGCACACTCTCCTTTAAAGAAAACGTGTCAT
Source organism: Miniopterus schreibersii (assembly GCF_964146895.1). Lineage (NCBI taxonomy): Eukaryota > Metazoa > Chordata > Mammalia > Chiroptera > Miniopteridae > Miniopterus > Miniopterus schreibersii. The sequence goes on along the minus strand of NC_138105.1, from coordinate 49,789,025 downwards.
TTCATTAGATATGGTTACATTTTCCAGGGTTTTTGTGATTTCCCAAGTGTGAAAACCTCTTGATAGCAACTTCAGCAACTGGATAAAGAGGAAATATTCTGAATAATCTGAATTGCCTAAAGGAAATTTTTGTTGGAGCAGACCCTAGGCACCATTACTAAAACTGTGCCGAGCTGTAGGAGGAATCATAAAATGCTGCCACTAAGAGGAACTGCATCCCTATTTCTTTTTCACAAATTACTCAGCATGTCCACAAACGCAGTGAAACTAAAATAGTACTTAGGGGCTTTCACACGCAAAACCCATTCCTATGTGACCCATCAGCCTGTGAATCTACTTTCTTGGTTAAAAAAATGCACTTAGTCTACATTTTCCCATTAACCAGGAAGATATGCTTATTGGATAATCAAAGTATGAACAGAATCCATGATTAGAAAGTATAAGCAGGCTCCATGATTAAGTAGAACACACTGATTATTTTAAAGTGATGCTATAAAGAATTTTTCATAGCTCTACAAATTCAATCCTCAGATGTCTCCATATTAAGCCTTGAGCATCGGAGTAGAATATTTTGGCATACATTTCTTAGTTTTGAAGTCCTGAATGTATTAAAACATATTTCAATCTTTCTCTAATTAGTCAGACATATGTTTAATATGTAACTATATAATTTATACCTGTTTATTAGAGCTTATTGAAGGTGGGTTATTAGGGAGTAAAATCAAGTAAAAAAAAGAAGGAATTCTATTTTATTGGACCAATCCTTTGGGGATAAAAATATGCTTTGGGGGGGGGGTAAACTTTCAGCCTCCCATACATAGTCTTTATAGCTTATAACTCTTAAATTTTGTTTTGGATTGCAAGGGCATGGCTTGCTTATCATATGAAAATGTAAAGAAAAATTTATCTACCAAAAATGGTAAATAATTAAACCACAACATATCCAAAATGAATTTAGATGGTGTTCATGTAGCAGAATATGTGTATTCTATGTTCGAAATCAAATGCAAGCTCATAGACAGCAAGTGCTATATTATATCTATAGAAATCTCATTGCTTAATAAATGTTAAAATCAATCAGGATGATATGTTGAAATTTGAATACACATAGAAAAGTTTTTCATGTGTCTATAAATACCTTAGTGTCTAATGTTCAAGAGAATTAGAATCTCATAATATAGATTTTGGATAAAGAATGTCCATAATTAATTTACTTTATTTTTCAGTTAGTAACTGAATGATAGGAAAAAGCAAATACAGTTAAAGAATTGTAGAATAACAACAATTTGCTGGCCTCATATTGATCAATGGGAATCCCACGCACACACTCTGACAAGTTATAAATCTTCTTTCTGCTATGTGTATGCAGCAACGGTTCCACCCAAGATCATGGGTGGAAATAAAAGTTATATTTTTTGCCTTAAGTTCTAGTTGAAGTTTAGCATTTGCTCCAATTATTAATGTATAGAAAATTAAACAAGCAAAAAGACAACAACACACCATCAGTAGTACACTAAAAATCATATTTTTATATCACAGTATTGCAAATATTGCTTATGTCCTTTACTACTTTGAAATGATAGTTATTGTTAACCATTGAAATTATTATTTAGTGTAGTAATTCAAAAGTACCCATATTACTAAAGCACACATTTATTTTTCAATATTTTGATTATTATATTTCAATATGATTTTTTCCCATTGTATACTTATGTATTTTATTTTTATGCACTTAAAAACATTATTCTGACAAGTAAGCAGTAGGCTCCACTGTACTGCAAAAGGGTCTATGTGTAGAAAACAGAAAAAGGGCCCCTGAAAGATGTCCATGTCCCAATCCCCAGACCCTGTGAATGTTACCTTGCATGGCAAAAGGGACTTTGCAGATATGATTAAGTTAAAGATATTATAAAGAGATGGGGAGATTATCCCTGGATCAATTCTTTCAGTAAGCCCAGTGTAATCACAGGATCCTTATAAGAGAGGAGCAAGAGTGTGGGGGGAAAAAGAAAAAGCTGTGATGATGGAAGGAGAGATTGGGGTGATGAGCTTTAAAGACAGAGGAAGGGGCCATAAGCCAAGGAACTCAGGTGGCTTGTGGGAGCTGGAAGAGCCAAAGGAAACCAATTTTCCACTGGAGACTTCAGAAGGAATGCAGCCTGATGACAACTTCGTTTTGGCTCAGTGAGACCCATTTGGGACTTCTTATCTTAACAACTGCAAGAACATAATTTGTGCTGTTTTAAGCCACCAAGTTCATGGGAATTTTTTACAGTAGCAGTGAGAAACTAATACATTGGGCATCATAGAGCCAGGGACACCTGAGAGGGTGATAGCAACCACCCTCCCCATAGTCAGACCAATTTTCCTGGGTCTCATGAGAAGTGATTTCAATGTGTCATATATGGAACCTGGTCTTGGTTAAAAAGATTATTACTGAGAACAAGTGCTTTGCTTTCCTGGAAGTATTTCAGTACCAGAATATTTTTAGTTTTAGCACATTTATAATGGACTTACACCAAAAATAATAGATACATTTTCTGTTATTTGCTAAATAATAATCACTTTTCAAATCTCAGACTGAATATATCTAAGACCTAGTATTTACACAAATGACATTCTTTACTCAAACGCAGTTTTTTATACAATGTAATTTTAAAAGACTTGAAAGTCACTTTAATATAATGATAGCATTTTTTTCAGCTGGAAAAATCCCAGTGTTTGGATGCTTTATTCATATTCATACACAATTGCAATAATAACTTTATCAAAGGTTAAGACAATGACCTTACTGCCCTTGTCACACTTAAGAGTACATTGACCAATACGTTGACTATTATGTAAGACTATATAATTGATATAAGCCTGCAGGCACGACCTATAATGACATATTCCTTGTCCTTACCACCCTGATGTAGACATTATGAATCCATAATGGTTGATAAAGTTAAAAATTATTTGCATTTTAAAATTTTATATAAAAATATACTGTTGTTTTATCCACCTAGTGGTATAAAAAAATCCACCTATCTTTTTTTATAAAAGCAGCTTGAGAAAATAACATAATTTTGATAATGGAAATGTCTTTGTTTTACCCATTAGTATAGTTCTTTGTGGAAACTGTTCAAAGGCAATTCAATCATTTGTAAACATCATCCTTCCCGTGCTAGAGCTACTATTGCTATTTAATTCATTTGAAATAACACAATTATAATAACTGGTTCCTGGCAGCCAAAGATTTTTTTTAATATAAAATATGGAAAGGGAATTATTCTTTAACGGTACAGGTTCATTGTATGTGTGTAAGCTTTAAAACCATTCCAATAAATCAGTTTCCAAATTTGCCCAGTCATGTAAACATTTTTGTATTCAATGTAATTCAATAAACTTCAAGGTCATTGTATGAATTATTTTTAGATAAAAGCTTGATAAATTATACTCCTATTTGTTTTTAAGTCAGTGTGAGAGATCTGATAGTCTTGGGAAATGTTCAAGTGTTCTTAGCCAGATTTCTTAGTCAGCCTTTAGTACTTGAGCTAAAGCTTTATTATCAATGAACACTTTGATCTTCTGTGCCTAGGAATGCATCACCACTCTTATACAAATTATAAGAACTTGGCTAAAAAGGTCAAGCATGTGGAACATCCATCTGAATCACTGAGTTACTGACATTGAAAGTGATGTTAAAGATCACCCAATACCTTCATTTTTACACGTTAGGAAATGATAGTGTACAGAGGGTGAGAGACTTGTGTGAATGAATGCAGTTAGCATAGGCAAAGCTAGCAAACTGGGTTTTCTGCCTTCTGATCCCATATCCATTCCATTATATCACAAATATCAATTCCAATTACATCAAATCAACTCAGTCCCATGTATTTGACTGGGTATAATCAAACACCATTATGTGTCAGATGTTGTGCTGAGTGATATACAAAAAATAAAAGATATAATGTACTTCTAAGGAGGAAGAAATATGTAAATAAATCCATGATATTAATTTGAGATATGTGCCATAATAAAAATAGTGGGGGTTCAAAGAGGGAAGATGTCAGCTCAATTCAGGAGTCAGTGAAGTCTTCACCAAAGAGCTAATTCCAGAAGTGAGTTTGAGGAGAAGTCAGCTATTTGCCAAACCTAATGGGAGAGTATTCCTATCAGAGAGAACGAGAAAGCATGGGTAAAAGCAAGAAAGAATATCCTTTTCTGTGATCTTCCCCTGGCCACCATGCCTCTAACAGTAGAAATTACAGAGGGAAAGCAGGGACTTCTCATACTTCAGGTCAGACTGCCCTGCCCCTGGCCTTTATGACTTAACTGGCAGGAATTAAGTGAGTACCAGAGAATGTCTCATGTTCTCCAGAGACATTAGGAGAGAGACATACAGGTACAGGTGTTGCAGGGAAGACTTCCCCTCCCCTGGCCTCCACCTCGCTGTCAGAGGCAGTGAACAAGGGGCCATACTCTGCATGTTCCTGGCCCCAACCCAGAACTCACAGCCTCACTGCCACATTCTTCTTGAGACAATTAGGGTTGACCATGTCATAAATATCATGGATTCTATCTCTATTTTATCTCTGGTTACCTCAGACACTCCATGAAATTCAAGACTTCCAAATCAACACTCATCCCCTAGCCTCTCATCCTCATAAAATTCTGTGACTCATGGTGAGTCCATAACAAAATTTTTAACCTCAAGAGTGACACTGTACCAACATGCAATTTCCAAAAGGTCCTCCTCCTTCCCAATAAGAGAGCTCCAAGTCAAAGCACACAGGTTGATTAGCAGGGTCCAGTTTTTAGGCTCCTCTGCTCCCGGTGCATCACCCCCTTTGGAAGAACACAATTTATCCAACTGTCAGTAGTGACCTGGATCCTGAGTCATTTTTCTGCCGTTCCCTTCACCTTCTCACTTTAAGTGAACTCTAACTGCCCTGAAGATATTGTTTCTCTTGCATCCCTTTAAAAAAAATGTTTTTCTCTCCTTGATTCTTTGAGGCATGCTTAATATCTGCACTAAAATAGTGTAGATGCTCACCAACCAAGGACCTCAAGAAACACCAGAATCAAAGTTGGGTTTATTACTTGTTGCAAGAGACGTCATACACCACGGAACAATGAGGAATCTCAGGAAGATATTATGAGTGGGTTGTTATAAGAGTGGGGCTCCTGTTAGGTAATTTTGAAGAAGAACCAAGGAGCTGTGTTTTGCTCTGCACTGAGCAATTACATGATTATGTACCTTCCTTTTTATTTAGGAGGTAAGCGGAACGGAGTGAGGCTAAGCTGTGATTGATAAAAGAAATAGCAGTCACCCATGTAGCATGCAGAGGCACATCTTGGTTGTTTTTGTGATCTGCACGGTGTTCAATTTTGCAAGCTCAGAAATGATTAAGGAATATAGTCTTGGTTTTGCTCACTCTATTACAGTCATTCACATAGTGACCTTGGCTGATACGGATGTTCTATGAAATTGTTTGTATTAAGGAAGAAACAGCATGGCCTTGCCACCAGGGCCAAGGCAGCAATCGGCGGGAGCAGCCAGGACTGCCTCTAGTTTTTCGATAGGTATCCTTGACAGAAGTTTTTTTCCCTCCCATAATGGAAATAGGTTATCACTAAGTATGATATTTGCTGTAATTTTTCATAGATATTTTTAAACAAAGTTAAGAAATTTGATTTCTATTCTTACTGAGAATTTTTATCACAAATGATTATTAAGCTAACTGGTTACAGAACAATGATTGAGTGGTGAGACTTGCACGAAGGCCTAGATGACTACCATTAATTTGTCCTGTTTCCTAGACCTATCTTCAGGATCTTCATCCTCTAAACTATATTCCATGTTACCGTTTTAATCATACTTCTAAAGTATAAAGCATCACATTGCTTTAAAGCTTATTAAGTAATAATACATAATAAATTACCATAACAAATTCCAAAATCCTCTGCATAAAAAATGTCTTCAAGTTGCGATCCCCTCTTTATATCTTTAACTGCATCCCCCTGTAATTCCTTCTTACACATTTCAACTTATTTATATCTAAATATTCATTAAGTAAACAACATTTGATTGAGTGCCAAGTAGCATCCTAAGTCTTGTGAATACAGCAATGAATAAAATAAATAAAGTTTTTGGCCCTCACAGACCTTACAACCCCCTAGAGAGGGAGAGACAATAAAAAATAACTCCTAGCCTTTCTCTCTTTGATGATTTTTAGCCAATGTGAAAAACTGATTTATTACTGAAGAATGGCAGTGGATTATAAAAAGCTTAATCAGACAGTCACACTCCAGTTGCTGCTGCTGTCTTCACTGGGGCATATTGTCAGAGCTCATCACACCTTTTACAAATGATTTTCCTTTTCTCTTAAATAAGAAGCAGAGTCCTCTAGAAGCAATTTACTTTTACCTGGAAGAAACAGCAGGACATTTAGCATTTTATGTCAGAACTGTGTCAACCCTGACTCTTTGCTGTCATTTAATAAACAGGAATTGGATCTCACCACCCCACAGGACCTCTTACTGTACTGAAGACACCATGCTAATTGGACCTGAACAGGAGGAAATGTAAATATTCTAAAATTTTAGTGAGATACAGAGGATAAGAAATGAATCCCTGGAAAATACAGGGATCTGTCACCTCATTCAAATGTCCAACTGAAAGGTGTGGTAAAGTGGTCTTTAGTGTATCACAGCTTCACCTATCAAATGAAGTACGTGTTTCTGCAACCTTGTAATCTGTACTAAAAGACCTCAGTGCTAAGTATTTGGAAGCAAAATACATAATATATACTGAATGATCAAAAGACTTGTCAGCTTTCAGTGGAACCTAGAAAAAGACTCTCTAGACAATACACGCTAAAGTTTAAGCAGCTCTGCCACTTTTTGCCTCTGTGGTCCAAGAGATGTAGTGATGTTTAAATGCTCCATAAAAATGCTCTATGAAGACTGTGGCTGGCTTGGATGGGGAAATCACAACAAAGTCTTAGAATTCTGAACAAATCCAAGCCACTTTTGGAAATTATGTCTCTTTTTGAGACAAAGTTCTTGGCTTAAACATCTTATCATTGGACATTGGGAAACATTAAGAACTGATATACTCATCAAAGGCTAGTTAAGCATTATGAGGTCAGTTCAAAATTTAGATTGTACATAGTAGCATTCTATGTTCAATTGGAATTTACTTATTTGGAGTATCTCTTAAAAGCCCAAGGAAGTTACATAAACAAATGTTCACACTTCTGCCGGTTCTGCTCTTCCCTCGACCCACATCTAGGCCTTCATGAGAAGTTCCTATGACCAGTTTCTACTGGAGAGGAAATAATTGGATCTAGTTTACAATGATTTTGTAGATATGATGGCATTAACTGGTAGTGACCTACTGTGACAGTGAAGTTATTGAAGATATGAATAGAACTATCAACAAATTTGAACTAATTGACATTTATAGGATGCTGTAACCAACAGGATAGAAAACACATTCTTTTCAAGTGCACATGCAACACTTATCTGGTCAGATCATATGGTGGGTTGTTCACAATATCTCAATAAAGATGATAAAAATAAAAAATTAAAACCAAACATGATATATTTTTACTAATATGGTATTAAATTAAAAATAAATAACAGGATATGTCTGGAAAATAAAAAAATATCTAGAAAGTTAAAAATACATGATATTAAAATTTACAGAAAATAGGTAGAACAATCTTGAAAAAAAGAAAACAAACAGAGCCCTTATACTACCTGCTTTCAAGACTAACCATAATGCTCTAGTGTAGGACTGGCATATGTAGACACTGGCTCAATTGAACAGAATAGAGAAAGTCTAGAAATAGACTTGCTCATTTATAGCCAACTGATTTGAAATTAAGGTGCCAAGTTCATACAGTGAACAAAGAAAAGCTTTTTAACAAATGTTGCTATATCAGTTAGATATCTGTATGGGGAAAACAAAAAACAACGCAAAAAAAAATAGATGGTTCCCCATCTCACACCAAACACAAAAGTTATTTTGATATAGATCATATACCCATACATTTTCATATAGATCAAACTCAGATCCATAAATCTGCTTGAAGAAGACAGGAGATTATTTTTAAAAACTTGAAATCAGCAAAATATCTGGGACAGGACACAAATAGCACTAACCAAAAACTCAAAAATTAATTAATTAAATTCCATAAAATTTTAAATTTATGTTCCTCAAAAGACATTAGTAAAGTGAATATACAAGCCACATATTGTAAAAAATATTTATAACACATATGACAAAAAATTTATACCCATAATACATACAGAAACCTACAAATCAATAGTAAAAAAACCAAACATCCCAATTTTGTAATTGAGCCAAAGATTTGGACATTTTACCACAAGATATACTAATGCTCAATAAACACGTGAAAGGGTACTTTACATATTTAGTCATTGGGAGTCTGCAAATTAAAACTGTGAGATACCATTTTATGCCCCTAGAATGGCTAAAGTCAAAAGGACTAACTCCATTGCCTACTGGTAAAGACATGGAGCAATTGGCTATGGCACCTTGGATTTCCTTGGAGAATTATTCCCCTGCACTCTTAGGCCATGTGTTTCAGGTGAAGCGGAATCTACCTGTAGATTTCAGGGAAAGGCAGGAGACTTGAGCCTGGACAATTAGAGTCACAGCAGATAATTAAGAAATATTACTTGGTCCAAGCTAACTCACAGTTAGTAAAGTCAGCCCTGCGTCTTTTAATTCTTGAGGGGGAAAAATGTGTGTGTGTGTGTGTGTGTGTGTGTGTGTGTTGGCACTAAGACTTGTACCATATAAACCTGATACAATTGGTGATTATTGTGACCATCACACTAGCAGAGCCTTTATGAAAAGAAAGCTACCACAGAGCTGCATGGAGCCAAGAGTTGGAAAGACAGACCATTTTGGCACTAAACCCAGAGGTACATAAGCTTGTTCTAATCCTGGAGTTGTAGCTTAGAAAAGACAATAAATTCTCCTTTTCCTCACTTGGAATTTTATTTTTTGTTTGGAACTAAAACAAAAATCTTGATTAAAACAGAAGTAAACCAGATTCAATTTTTTCTTTGGCAGTAAACAAAATCAATCTAGAATATGTTAGAATCCATCTGTGCACTATATTCTTTTTGATGCAAGACTGGGGGGGGCATTAATTTCTCTTCTGTTTTATGAGTAAACTATTTTAAAAAGCTTCTTCTAAAAAATATGTAAGATAAACTATAATATGCTATACCAGTTTTAAGTTGAGGCTTTACTTCTGGGGTTGGAGGAATCGGTGCTAAAGGGAATGTGCTGGCCTAATTAAACTACAAAGGAACCAGCAGTGCCGCAAGAAATGAAAGTGGTTTGGATGGAGAATGAACAGGCATATGGTGGTGTGTATTACTTTCAGGTAGAAAAATCAAGGAATAACCAAGTTATTCTTCCCAGTGACCAAGTAAAATCGCTAGATTTAGAAAAATCCAATTCTATGTCTGAGAACATCTGTAGATGGCAAACATACAGGGATCACACAGAAATTTAAGAGAGGAGGCTGGGTGAAAAAGTGAAGGGGTTACGAAGTACAAATAGTTACAAAATAGCCATGGGGATATAAAGTACAGGAAATATAGGAAATATTAGTACAGGAAAATATAGTCAATAATATTGTAATAACTATGTATGGTGTCGGATGGGTACCTGAATTATCAAGATATCACTTTATAAATTATATAATTGTCTAACTATTATGCTGTACTCCTGAAACTAATATAAAATAATATTGAATCTCAATTGTAATTTTAAAATAAAAAATAAATTTAAGTGAAAATAATCATCAAGGAAATATTTATTTAAAAGCATATAATGGTTGTCTCTACCATCTGTCATAAACACATTTTCAAAATAAGTAAGTATGACATGCAGCATATCAAATTAGTCAAACTGACCATAGTCCAAAATTCACAACTTTCAGAAGTAAACTATAAGGTGTCTCCAAAAAAATGTATACACACTTTACAGCTGATAGCTCAATTAATGTTGCTTCTTTTTCAGATTTAATTCATTGGAATTAATAATTATTCAGAAAAAAAATAAAAAGAAATAAAAATAAAAATAAATAAAATAATAATAATTATTGTTCAGTGTGTGTATACATTCTTTTGGGACATCCTGAATATAATTGATGGTGGTCTCTTTGGAGTAAATTTTAAAGGAAAAAACAAATTAGGTTGAAATTTTAATATTAAAACATAATAATAGTCCAGTCCGTTATATATCATTTTTGTAGTAATCTGCAATTTCTTTTGTTTGGGTTATAAATCAGGCATACAGATCTATTTCAGTTAATAAGAAAAAAATTTAATAGATTTTAATAATAATAGCTGTAGTTGTTAAAAGCTTATTATTATTAAATACTATGCTATTTTTCTCTAAATGCATTATTAAATTTAATCCTTACAATAACCCCATTTATAGGTTTCACTGAGGTCATAACAAAGATGAGAAAACTAGGAGTTACTAAAGTCAAATAAATACCTTGTTGCAAGCTAAGCAGCATATGTGAGATTTGGCCTATCTCACTTTAGATCCCATAGACAAGTCAAAATAGACAAAAACATTTTGAAATAAATGTTGGCCCAAAAAGTGAAGTAAAAATAACCCCAAATTCAGAAACTACAGAAATAAAGACATACTGAATTAAGGAAAGCTCAGCTCTCAAATTTCTGTTACTGATTTTAGCTCAGTTTTAAGGGATATCTTTGAAAAATCAAGTGCTGATAATTTTCAGCTCCACTGGAAGAAACAAAGCTCAACTTACACTTTAAGCAATGCTTTTAAAAATCTAAATTAATTAATGTTTGACATAAAAATAAAACCATCAATTATTGGAGATAATCTTGGAGAATATTTGCACAGCCTTAGATTTGGCAACAGATGTGGACAAAGGTAGAGCTTCTTAAATAAGGAGCACATCCAGAAGCTATGGAAGAAAAAAAACATATCTGACTGCATTATATTCAGCTCTATATTGCTTTCTGTGTGCTCAGTGCTACTAATGCTATCATCATATTCACTGTAATTTTTTTCTGACTCTGCTGTTTGTGTTTTAAATTTGTTTTAATATTAAGTATTACCAGTATACAAAGAGCTCTTATCAATAAATAATAAGAAATAATTGAAGAAAATAAGAAGCAAAGAATTAGACAATTGACAGAGGGTAAAACTCAAACATCAACAAGCATGTAAAATTATCTTCAACATTCGTAATAGCAAAAGAAACACAAAATAAAACCATAATGAGATGCTATGTTTAACTTGTCAGATTGGTAAAAATTAAAAGAATGAAAATATCCCCTGCTGACAATGTTTCAGAAAAACAGAGGGAGAGAGACTTATTATAACAGTTTTGGGAACATAATCTGTCAATAACTGTTAATATAAAAAGACACATACCCTTTGACTCAGCAGCCCCATTGTTTTTTGAATCTCACTTCCTCCAGGAAAGGAAAAAAAAAAAGCACTCTTATATAACAACAACTATATATGGCTTTTTTGTTTTGTAGCATGGAAATATGCCGGGGTCCAACCCCAGTGGTCCAGGGGTCCCCAAAGGTGTGGACGGTGTTGGCGAAGAATGAGGGAAGGACGCGGAGACAGCGTTCAGAGCATCAGGACAATCAGCTTCTCCCTTTATTGCCTTGTTACAACTGTATTTATACTATTCGATTTTGTTGCTGGTTAAACAGCATGACATCATGCTTTGTTCAGGTTTCTGTTTTGGCCTTTCACAGCTAATGAATATACCTTCTAACCTGACTTTTGCTAAAGAATTTACATCTGTTTAGGTATGTTAATTTTAGTCTTACCTACTGTTTATATTTCTATAGGCAATTCTACAGGCTAATCTCTAGTTTGCTATTTATATTCTGAAGTTACTATTTTATTGCTCTACCACAGAGCTAAAAGGGGAATAACTAAGCCAGCTTTTCTTATGTGAAGCTTATGCAAGTCCTAAGGAAGGGTTCTATGGCTTGTGTGGGATTGTTTTTAGCTATGGCCTGTCTGGCACAGCCTCAGTCTCTCCACTGACATTCCCTGCAGCAGTCCGTCCTCACTGTAATATTCTGTGTATGACTATTCTGTGTATGATTATTCTGAGTATGAGAGGGGTTCAGGTGTAGATTGAAATCATCTCTTTCCTAGGCTGCTCTTTCCTTGTGGGGATTCCCAGAGTTTTCCATTAATATAAACATCCCCAGTAATACATTCCTTGTGGGGACTCACTGGTGGCCTCCCTGTGGATGGCCCTGTGCGGCCGAGGCAGCAGGGCCCGGACCCAGGCCTCTTCCCCACCGGTGGGGAGCTTCCTGCAGTAATGGGCCTAACAAGTCCTAAACTTTCTGCTGACAGTCTGAGTTCCTCACAAGCGGCACAGGATGTTCCCGTACTCCTTGGGGCTTTTACTGAATCATTGTCTTTTCCAGTTCTATCCGACTCCCCTGCTAGGGAAAAGTTTCCAGCTAGGGCAATGCCCTTTTCTCGTGCAGTGACTCGGGTAAGGACAGAACGTCAGAAAGGGGAACAAGCACGGGAAGAGGGACATGCCACACACCAAGGCCCATGGAGCACTGGCTGTGCAGAGGTCTCCTCCTTGAAGGACTGTGTCAGGCAGCAAGGATGGAATGGCTTCCGGCAGAAATACCCAAATGTCTACCAGTTGGAGAATGCTGGATAAATTAAGTTATACCCATGCCTTGAAGTTATAAAAAAGGATAAGTTGTATCTATATCCACTGGCCTGAAGAGATGTTTATAGTATACTGTAAGCATAAAACGAAATTTTGAGTGTAATGGGTAGAAAATGGTTCCATTTTAGTTAAAACAAAACAAAATTAAAAATTTTACACGTGTTAGCCCGACCATCATGGCTCAGCAGTTGAGCATCTAACTATATGATCCAGGAGATCGTGATTCAATTCCCAGTCAGGGCACATGCCTGGGTTTCGGGCTCCATCCCCAGTCGGGGCGTGCAGGAGGCAGCCAATCAATGACTCTCTCATCAATGATGCTTCTCTCTCTCTCCCTCCCCCTTCCTCTCTCTGAAATAAAGACATACTTAAAACAAAAAATTTTTTACATGTGTTATATATCCAAATCAGAATATTCTGAGGAAAGGCCATTTGTCCAAGTATGGAGAAGGGGCTAAACGGAATGAAAAGATCAGGCCGATAACAGTGGTTAACACAGGGGGATGAGACAACAGATGGTCTGAGAAGTATGAGGCCACTGATTTTTTTACTAATAAAGCTCTGTATTTTTTCCCATTAAAATAAGTATGCATTATCTTGTATAATTTTAAAATCTAAAATAGAAAGAATTTAAGACTTTGAAGCTGTAGTGATGAGGCCAATTTGAATGCTGAAAAATCCCAACATGGTCTGAAGCCAGCATGGTGAGTAAATGTGGTGACTACAGAATGAGTCACACAAGTGGCTCCAGGGGCCTTGCAATTCTGCACCGTGGGTGGACCTGTAACAACTGCTAAGCATTTAGATTTGAAAATGGTGCAACAGTGTGTCTGCTCACCTCCAGCTGACTTCAGTATGAGGCCTCCTCAGAGAAAAAGAGAATTTTGATATCCTTAAGGAGAGACAAAAGGTAAAAAGATGAGGGCTCTTCTCTCTTAATCTTTCAACAATAACAATTCACATTGACTAGCGCTTACTTTTGCCAGACACTAGTGTGAAAGCCTCATATACTTAACTGATTTAATCTTCTAATAACCTCATGAAGTTGGTCCTATTATTATCTTCATTTTACAACAGATGAAGTAACCGAGGGACAGAGAAGTTCGTAGTCTATGGTCTTACAGAAACTCAGAGGTGGAGTGAAATTTGAACCCAGTCTGGCTACTTAAGATCTCTCAACAATAGGCTCCTTATACTTTCTAAAATAGGTCAAGTTACTCGATACCTTCATGTCTAAAAGGTCTTCCCTTTGTATGGAATATCTCTTCTCACCCAACATTCACATTTTCTTTCCGAATTTCTTTGATGCCAAACACTCAACACCTGTCATTTTTCATAATACCTTAAACAATACTTTTATAATCTACAGCAGCATATTATAATCTAGGTTAAACCATATGAAACTGCTAATATTTGAACAATTTTGACCCCCAAAAATGACAGTTTCCTATGTTTCAATGTAATATCTGCCTGTGTTTTGTGAATATTACTTATGGATATATCTTTTCTGCCGAAGAGGAACCTTCCTCAGTGTCCAAACATTTTTTTTAAAACCTCTGTTTCTTCAAAGCCTAACAGGGTATCCACTGGATAGTATATATTCATTAAATGATTAAAGAATATAAAAATAAATGAAGATACAGAGAAATTCTAAAGTACAAAGGCAGATGAAGTGATGAAAAATAGATGATAAGGCAAAAGACTTTGAGGTCATGAAAATCGATGGTGCAGACAGAACTCAGTGTATGATTCAGACAAATTCTTCAGAATAAGCACCAACACTGCTCATAAAATGTATCTTTCTATATACCTCAGGGTTAAAGGCACTCCAAAATCTGTTGATTAATTGGTATGTTTCATATTTTGGTTCCACAATAGTCATAACTTAATTTTTTTCTCCAGCTCAGTAGTTATTTTTATATAATTTTATTTATTTTTAATTATAACTTATATTCAAATTATTTTGTATCAGTTTCAGGTGTACAGCATAGTGGTTAGACAATCATATACTTTACAAAGTGTTCCCCCTGATATTTCTAGTACCCACCTGGCACTATACATAGTTATTACAGTATTATTGACCATATTCCCTATGCTGTACTTTATATCCCTGCTTCTGTTTTGTACCAATCTGTATTTCTCAATCCCTTCACCTTTTTCGCTCAGTCCCCCTATCTCTCTTGCGACCATTAGTCTGTTCTTTGTATCTATGAGTCTGTTTCTGTTGACTCATTTATATTGTTCATTAGATTCTACATATAAGGGAAATCATATGCTATTTGTCTTTAACTGACTCACAAGAGATGAATTTTAATATATACTGCGAAGAGCAAAGCTGGGAAGGGTCAAGAATGAAGATGACTGGCATCATTGACATAGGTGACATTTTGAGTTCTTAGAATAGTCATGTATAAATTCCATAGTTCATGAATAAATCTATACAGTATGTCACAGGCTCTCAATGGATAATTTGGCCTCATATATATCTGAGATCAATGCTATCTTTCTGCTTTGTTCTTTAAATTCAAATATCATTATCACTTTTCACTACTGCTAAGCTTTTATGCAGTTCATTTTTTTCTTAATTCAAAGTCATTTCTTCTCAATATATTGCTGCCTTCTTCTTTAAAACTTTATAGCTTTTCTTCTGCATTGATTTCTAATTCTGATCCATACCTCTGCCTCCACTAATCTTAAAAACCCATAAACCTATTTTCTTTTAAAGTACTGTATTATTAGTGATAAAAAAAAAAAAAATCTCAAAAAGCTTGCTTAAATCACTGGCTTAATTTTTTTCACCACTTACTCCACCCCCTACCTATTGTTATCTGGCTTCCACCTTCCTTTTGCTACTGGATCTACTCTCTTGAAGGTTTCAAAAAAAGAGGATAGTTGATGGAGCGAAGTCCTAGACAACATGAGAAGTGACGGAAGCAAAGGAAAGAGGTACAAGTAAACCTTGAAAAGGCGGTAACACTGTTGAAATTATTGGAAACCACCTGGAGAACAAAATGAAAAGAAGGACTCAGTCCAGCCACATCTAGGAAAGAGTATTGCCAAACAACCTGTAATGACACTGTGTTGGGAAACAGTGCTGGAGAAGCATCTGAACTTTGTGGGACCCAGCAACGTGTCCAGACTGGAAACTCATGAACTACTTTCATAAACAACAGAGGGAAGTCATTGTCACAGTAACGGAAAGTGTGGTATCTAGTTCAGTCAAGTATGTATATGGTGGAGGTCCTGCTTTTATTGTACAATTTCAGATATTTTGGTTGTGGTGACTGTGGAGGAAAGTGGAAGAGAGAGAAAAGGGTCAGAGTGACATGAGTATGTAAACTGTGTTTGAGAGACAGTAGTCCAATGATTCCATGTGTTTAAGAAGCCTCTATAATTTTCTATTTGGGAACTAGGAATCCTAGTCCAAAGAACTCTCTTCAGCAATTTTCAGCACAGTATCTAAAAACTGGAATGAAATTTTTTCTCAAGGGTTCTATATTTATTAAGGTTCCTTAACTTCCTTACCGCTTATACCAAGCCAGTCTTCCTGGGAGGACTTTGTAGACATTGGCCTCTCAAATGCATCAGTATTTGTTCCTTGAATTGGTCGTCACACCCAATTTGACGACCACCATTCTCAGATAAGACACTCTACAATAAACTGAAGTTAGGTTAATCTACATCTTGTAAGTACATAATAGCAAATGCACCATCAGAGATAATGAGGAATATCAAAGATAAAAAAGGAGAGAAATGGTCTATCAGTGACAACAAAATCGAGTCATACACCCAAATGAAATAATATATAAGGCTGTGCATAATACAGGAATCTTGTCACAAGTCAAGGAAAACATGTCTCCTGTGAATCTAAATAAATAGTACAAAAAAAATTAAATAATCCATTGGTTAATCAGAAATAAACATGGAACTTTTAACTTCCTCTGCCTTGGAATCATGCAAAGTATAATTTCCATGCTAGAGACACGTCAGTGAGAGTCTTTACCTTCTCCTTAATGTGGAGACTGAAAATGCTTCTCATAAATCTTGAATATTCCATTTCTAAAACTCATAGATGGGTAAGGCAGAGACTTGTCAGGACTTGTGGACTGGGTGAAAGACAGTGCTGCCATCTTCAGAATTTCTTACTCTGTTCTTTGCTTTGCTCTCTTGAGACCCTAAGCAACAATGCTTTGACAACAGTTGAGGGATAGAAGAAGAAAAAAAAAAACTTGCTAAACAAAAATGTCATCATTGCCACAACTCAAATCTATAATATACCTCATATTCCAGGCTTTACGTTTACCAAAATTAGCAGAAAGGCAAAGAAAGACACATGATTTATTGCTGGTTCGTGGTGACTTCATTAAAGGAGGCTTTGGCAGAATCAGTATTTTAAAATGTTCCTTTGTTTGACATTCTAAAGATTTCATAACTAGCAATGAATGGCGACAGTAAGGATGGGTGAAAAGTATGGCTTTGTTCTGAAAAGAAGAGGGGCAATTATGAAAGGATATTGGAAAAAATCACAGGGGTATTCTCAGGCAGATCAATTTAGGAACAAACACATGGATTTAAGGAACTGGAAATAGATTCCATTAAAAATATTCCGTGCCTACATATGACTTGGAAAGTCTTCAGGATGTACTCCCTCCCTGAGGGGTACCCAAACACCCCCAAAGTGTATCTACCTCTGTTTGAAGACTGTGAACCTAACTTTCTAAAATTACCTGAATGAGATCTCTGTCCTAACACTTTTAATAATGTGATCTCTTTAAATGAAATAGTAAAAGGGAATATAATCCAGATGTATTGTATCAAGATACAATTTAATATATTTTTTAAAATTGACAACCTATTTCTAAAATTTATATGGAAATTCAAAGAACCAAGAATAGGCGAAGCAATCTTGAAAACGAGTGGAGGAAATGGAAGACTTAAAATACTATTAGGATTTATAAAAAAGCAGTGCTAATTAAGACAGTGTAGCATGAGCACAAAAATAAACAAATAGGCCAATGGGACAGAAACAAATCCATGCATCTACAGTCATCTGATACATAAGATAACACGCTGGTGTAGTGAGGGAAAGGATTTTTTTTAAAGGGTGCTATACAATCGTGTCAAAAATCGTATTGACGCCCTCAACCTCACACCACACATATTTCCAGATGAATCATAGATCTTTATGTGAAAGATAAAAATATAAAGTTTGCAGAAGAGAACACAAGGGAGTATCTTTAATAACCTTGGGGAAGGTAAAATTTTTTAAACATAACACAAGAAGTGCTAACTAGAGTGAAAAAACAATGATAAATAGGACAACTTTAAAGTGAACACTTCTCAGAAGAAACTTTTGAGGGATTTAGGGCTGGATAATATTCAATATAACAAAATTGAATTGATTCCATCTTACTTGAAGAATTGTAGACTCAGATAAGAAGTCTCACCTCCTATTTCTTCTCTCTGGAGCTGATAGCCACTGGTTGATGCCTCGTGAAACAGAACCTTTACAGGATTCTTAAAGGCTTCCCAACCTTCCCACAAAAAGTATTTTTGGTTGTCTCTGAGATTCTATTAGTCATTAAAAAAAAAACCCATACCTGACTTGTCATTACTAAGGGTGTACTTATGCATGTTTGGTTGCAAACAGATCATTTTGAACCCTACATACATATCACAAGCTATAAAAGCTGAAGCTCTTTCCCAGTATTCATACTCAAATTATGACAAGTAATCTTATGCTAGCGTTTTATCTATTTTATGCTGTGTCTGAATCAATGTTATCTCTAACGTTTGCAAAATAAGGATGGAGACTTGTTCAATAGCACCCCACTCATGGACATATGTAATATTTTATTTATGTTACTAGATTGGGATGACTATATTGGAAGATCCACAGTTATAGGTCTTATGCTAGAAAATACAATTAAATCGATTTTTTTGTGTGCATGTAAGATAAGTGAGGTAATTTTTTTTTTACTTATTTGAATTTTCCAAATTTGTACAATGATCCTATAGCAACTATTTTTATAAAATAATTTTTAAATTTTATTAAACAGTACTTATCTTTTAATCAATTTTCAAACAAGGAAAACAGAATCAGCACAAAGAAAACGGGCTGTGTAAGCTCTAATATCTCCAATTCTTAGGTATTTTTCGGTCTCTACCACACCTTTAGAATATTTCCTGAGACAAACTGGTTATGCCTCCAAAGAACTTAAGGAGGGCACTTAACAAAGGCAATACAATAAGAAACTAATTACCTGATATACCAGATACAGACTAATTTTAAATTTACTTTTGAACCTTGGGTCAGTCTTTAATTTACCTGACTGGTAGACACTCTTTTCTTGTATTCCAGCCATGCAATTTATGTACTCACACCTAATAATAAGGAGTCTGCTTAAGACATGGCTTTTCAGTCCACACATTGTTCTCTGGTGACTTATCTGCAGCTCACATTTTTTCCAGATTACTGTTAAAATACATGCCTCTTTCTTCTAGATAGAAATTTCTTCCTTTCTAGGGAGAAACAAAATCACACATACAAGGCACAAAATAAGTAAAGCTAAAGTTTTAAAATTCTTTATTGCATTCACTTTAGTATCCTCAGTAGATGAATATAATCTAGTTAGTAACCTGGTCTGGTCACTGAGAAAATGAAACATTTTTGAAACCTCACCCAACAGTGTAGTGTGCAGACTAGAACTAGTTATGTTTTCATCTCTTTATGGAAACAGTGTGGTATATCATAAGAACCTTCACTGCTGCTCTACAGCTTCTAAACTATGGAGGAGAGAAGAGGTCAAACTTCTGAGGAAATCCCAAGGCAATTGCAGTCAAACAATATCTAGGAAGCTGCAGGTAGGACTGCATTATGTGAAACCTCAAATTTGCTTCAAAACCTGGGCTACTGAAGTCTACAATTAAGCTCATATTTTCTTACAAGGAAATTACAAACATTTAAGAAACTATTACCTCTAAGTTGATTCCCAACCCATTTATAGTCACATCAGAAAGCTTTGTATTAGGTGTAGCTGTTTTGTTTACTATTCTGTTACTTAAAAAGTATAACCTACTTCAATGATTCAAAGATGAGAGTAACATTTGTGTGTATAGTCACAGTTTAACAGAAAGGTAGTTAACTTGAATTTCCGAATTAGCAATAAAGAAAGGTGTCAAATGCTTTTTCAAAGAAGCACAATGATATAAATGACGGTTTTGTAACATCCAGCACAAATGTAATATAAATATTAACAGTGTTTTAAGACCAAAGCCAACAGGCTGACTTTTAAAGAACACAGCTATCTTAATTCATTAAAGTATATTTCACAGCCTCTATGATGTGTCTGGCACTGATTCCAAACATATCTAGCAATTCGCTAGGCTTCCCACTTTGAGGGATTCCTGACACTGCCAGCTGATGAACAAGGATGTCAGGCTCCCCAGAGACAGCTGCACATACAGCTTCTCCAATGCCACCTTCTCGGTAGTGATCCTCCACTGTGA
The DNA here is from genome assembly GCF_964146895.1 of Miniopterus schreibersii. NCBI lineage: Eukaryota > Metazoa > Chordata > Mammalia > Chiroptera > Miniopteridae > Miniopterus > Miniopterus schreibersii. The sequence goes on along the minus strand of NC_138105.1, from coordinate 49,768,767 downwards.
TAACCCGACCTCCCGTAGCTTTTGCATTGGAGATGATGGTGGCAGCATCCAGGGGTTTAATGGTGAATGGGTCGATGATGCGGATAGAAATGTCTTGTTCAGAAAGATGGTCTGCAGCTGCTAAGGCTTCATGCAGAGTAACTCCAGCTCCTATTACTGTGACTTTGTCATTGACACTGTGGCGGACGACCTTGGCCTGCCCAATTTCAAAATTTTCTTGTGGGGTATAAATAACTGCAGTTTCTGGTGGGCTGGTCCGGATGAAGCACATCCCTTTGGTATTGGCAGCCAGATAAACAGCATGCTCTGTTGATACGGCATCGCTTGGATAGAAAACAGTGCAACTGGGAATGCTTCGGAACATGGCTAGATCCTCCAGGGCCATCTGGGAGGGTCCATCTTCACCCGTGGATACCCCGCAGTGGGAACCAATAAGATTGATATTAGTTTGAGATATGGCTCCCATCCTGATGTGATCAAATGCTCGGGTCAAAAAGGCAGCAAAGGTACTGACAAAAGCAATGGTTCGACCCCGTGTGGCACAGCCCAGCGCCACACTCACCATGTTTTGCTCAGCCATAAAACACTCGATAAAACGCTCAGGGTGTTCTTTCTTGAATAGTTCAGAAAAGGTGGAGTTCTTTGTATCACCATCCAGGACAATAACCCTTTTATTTGCATGGCCCAGTTTAGCCAAAGCCAAACCATACGCTTTATCAGTAGCCATCTTGTCACCAAGTTTATAGTCAGGCAGGGAGGTCATCTTTATATTCTTGACGCTGATTTGAGGTGAGTCTTCAACGGGAGGTTTCGCTATGAGATTCCTCTTGGTCTGAATCTGACTCTCGATTAATCTGATGATCGCATCTGCTCTTTCTTTCGGCATCGGCTTTCCATGCCAGTTTTCTGCATCCTCAACGTTTGGAATACCCCGGCCCTTGAAGGTCTTTGCAACGACGGCCGTGGGCTTGTTCTTCACTTGCGCGGCCTCCCAAAACGCCTGGCACAAGGCCTCCACATCGTGGCCATCCACTAAGCAAGCATTCCACCCAAAGGCTTCGCAGCGTTCCCGATAGGTGTCTGTGCGGTGCTCCAGGGGCGTGGGGCCGCTCTGCCCCAGACGGTTCACATCGAAGACCGCCACGAGGTTGTCCAAGCTGTAGTGGGAGGCAAAGGCCAGGGCCTCCCAGACGGAGCCTTCCGAGGACTCGCCGTCCCCCAGGAGGCAGAACACCCGGTAGCTGGCCTTGTCAAAGTACTTGCCGGTATACGCCATCCCACACGCCGCACCTAAGCCCTGCCCGAGCGATCCGGTCGCCACGTCGACGAAGGACAGTCTTGGGGTGGGGTGTCCCTCCAAGTCCGAGCGAACTGTCCTCAAGTTCAGCAAGTCCGCCTCGCTGATGTCGCCCACCTCCGCCCAAGCAGCGTAGAGGACCGGCGCGGCGTGGCCCTTGGAGAGGATGAACCTGTCGTTGTCGGGGTGCTCGGGCTCTGCCTGTTTGTACCTCATCGTGTGGAAGAAGAGCACGGACACGATCTCGGCTGCGCTGCAGCACGACGTGGGGTGGCCGGAGCTGCAGGCACTCGTGGCCCGGATGGAATGGACGCGCAGGCGGTTGGCCACGTCCCGCAGCACCTGCGCGGTGTCCACGTCGGGCTTGGCTTCGTCCGCCACGGCCGCACTCTCCATGGTTCCCGCAGAGCAAACGTTGGCCGCAGGCCCCGCGGCCGTTAAGTCACGTGACGCCTGCATCCTCGCCCCGCTTCCTGGAGGTCAGGAGTGCAGCGAGGGCTCGCGCGCGCGTGCGTCAGACTTTGTCGCGAGACTTGACTGGTCGCTGAGGCTCGCGAGGCACCAGCCGCCCAGGAACTCCTCCAGCACGTGACCCCACCCCTTTTCCTGCACGTGACCAGCTCCTTCCGAGCCCCTGAACGGATTTTAAATATTTACTTTGCTGCTTCCGCGTTCGGCATAATGAACAATAATTAAATTTCTTCAAACCTCTCGCCATGTTTTCAGTGCGAAAGGGGGCGTTCTTATACTTTTGCACGCCTTGTTTCGGAAACATCCCTCTCGACGGCGGAGCACAGAGAAGTCCTCCGGAGCCAGCCTCAGTCCAAGCAGCCCGGCAACACGGGCCTTCTCGGGGCCAGAGGGAATTCTGACGCAGGGACGACGGCACAGTGACAGATTTGACCCAAAAGTGCAAGAGGGTCAAATCTAAAACCAATCAATGGCAGGATATCGAGAATTCCAACTTCCCCAGTATACCCTGAAGTACAATTACTGTTACTACAAATAATAATTTTTAAAACAAAGTTAATTTACTTTAGTTATAAAACTAAATTTGTGCCATTGAGTTCCTCTATCAGGCAAGGGTTATAGCTGATCAGTAAAGCAAAATCAATGACAGCATATCCTCTCCCACGCTGCGATGATGTTAACATCTTGATTCTTCAGTAATAATTCTTAACATTGACTTCACATTAAAATCATGACACTGTAAAAATAAAAACCAACCAACCAAGCAAACAGAAACAGTGCTGGATTCTACCCCAGACAATTTGAATGTCTAGATGTAGTCTGAGAAGCTATATTTTTTGAAGCACGCATTGATTCTAATGTGTAGTCAAAGTTAAGGAGAGTTGATCATCTGCAGATAGACTGGCGGTTCTCAATATTGCTTGTACTTTGGAGTTGTCAGGGGATTTAAAAAAAAAAAAAATCTCATGTCTGGGATGCACTCCAAACCAATTAAATCAGAATTCCTGGGTGATGTGTTTGGGCATCACATAGTTTAAATGCTCCCCAGAGAATTTCAGTGTTCAATCAGGTTGTAAACAACTAACTCAGGAGGTGGTGCTACTCTTTATATGTCTCTTACATTATATCTCAGAAAAAATTTTTTAAATATTATTTGCTATTTAAACTAATTTTCATTTTAAGGATACATATTAGAAAACATCATAACAATATCGAACTAACAAGATTTTAATACTTGCTGAAGGAATGTTGGAGTAGGAAAAGTCCTTAAGAGGTCATCCTGTATTCATTACTCTCAATGCCCTTTGCAAATTAATGTTTGCTTATCCTTTTAGACAAAGGAAAATAAAATAAAAACAAACTAGAGTTGGACTAGGAGTAAACATGGGAATTTGAGAAAATAAAAAAACACTCACAGCATCATAATAGGAAACTACTAGGGGCTGACTGGAAAGCAGTTAATATTAACACAAGTAGTTCACTATTATTTTGGCTGAGAAGAGTTCTAATAAATTCAAACAATTAGTAAGCACGATAATTTAAAAATGATCTCTAAGGTAGTGTTCACATGAAAAAAGACAGGAGGAATAGGAACTGCTTAACATTTCAAGTTCCCAAATTCTTCCATTCATTTAAAGTATTGCACAGCTATTTCCCAAAGTATTAAATAGAAAATCTTTAACCTCACTAAAGGTCAGTTTTGTTAAGAAAAGAAAGTAAGTCTTGGATATTTAATACCCTAGGTATTGAGTATGAATTCCCTGTCATTCTATGAGACTTCAGATTTTTATAAAGAAAATAATATTTCGTAAATTATATGTAAAGTATCTTAAAGTGTTCTGATATTTTTTAAAGTGAAGTCTGGAAAGTTATATCATAGTTTTTAATAACATTTCCTTTAAGCACTTTAGTATTTTCGTTTATATTTACAAATATACAATTGAAAATAATCATATAAGTGTAGAGTCTGCATAATTTGGTAATAAAAAGTTACTCAATGTGGCTGTGAACACAACTTAGTCAAATACATTAAAGACATGATACCACATTCTATTTCCCCCATTGAGAAGAGGCTGTCACTGACAAAAGGCCAACCAAATATTTTTAAGTCCATGTGCCAAAAATTTAGTTTTCTTGAAAAATAGTCCATTACTATTTTAGAGGTCATTTTGGAAGACATTTTCTGCAAGTAGGAAAAAACTATTCATTTATTATTTTTGGTTTATCCACATGAAGTAGGGATTAGCAAACTCAAATGCCTACTGAGCTAAGGAGGTAGCATGAGCATGTGAATGTTAGATGCTATATAAGAGGGCTGGGAGGACCTGTGACAAACTGGAAAATATAAGCCCACCTAAAGGCATTACAATTTGAAAAAATTCTGAACACTTAGTTGGAAAAAAAAGAAACCCAAAACGAAAACATAGTTTCAAGCTGCCAATTTTTATCCTTGATTTAAAATCTGTTACAAATAAATGTTTTGTCTTACCTTTAATTTGTTTTTGCTCATTTTTTTTCTAATAGTCTGAAAAAGTATTCATTGTAGTGTGTACTTCAAATAGAAATAAAACCTGTCAGCATCACTAATAAAAATGGCTTTGAAGGGAAAAATATAAATTGCAGGAATTGGTAAGTGCAATTTCTACTTGGTTGTAGTAGAGAAACAACACACATAATGATTACTTAGGACGTTTACAATGACTTGTGAAAAAAAACATATGTTCGCTTTGTGGGGGTGAGTTATATTTAGAGGTTGGGAACACTTAAGTTTACTTATATTTTATCTGAGCTGTTTTTTTTTGTTTGTTTTGTTTTTTGTTTTTGTTTTTTGAGCTGTTTTTTTAAAATAAAATTTTATAAAAGAAAGATACAAATGCTGAGTTCATTTTTTTTTCTTCCATGTTTTGAATTTGGTTAGTTTAACAGGGTGACTATGGAACAAAAGAGGGTAAGATTCTTGTATAAGACAATAGGCTTCTTGGAAGAGGGGAAATGTATTCCTGTAAGCATTGCAAGCGGTATTCTAAATAGACCTGTTAGATTAAGTTTTGTTGTAGTTGTCTTCTAAATAGTTTAAAATATTTTACCAGTTTTTTTTTCTGTTAATTTCTAAAAAAGATAATTCCCTAACAAGGCAGTTGGTTTTTCTACTTAAAATTTTATGTTTTTCCATTCTGTTTTTGGAGCTGTATTACTAACAAACATATAAAATAGAAACTTTTTATCTTTATGAAGTAATTTTTTCTATCTACCATATTATTTCTTGAGTTGGTCTTTTTTGTTTAACATTAATATATCTATACTAACAGCCTTTTCATTAGTATTTGCTTAGCATACCTATTCCATCTTTGAGTTTTAAATTGTTTCCTTACATTTTAGATATCTCGTAAACAGAGCATAGCTGTGTGTTTTAAATCCAATATGAAGCGTTAATATTTTTAATTAGGTCGCTTAGTCCACAATTATTGCTATATGGATTTAAATCTACCACCCTATTTTTGTTTTCTATTTCCCCCTACAGTCCTGTTTCCTTTTTTCTCTTTATTTCCTTGCTTTGTGTTTAAATTATTCCATTAGTTTTCTCTGCTTGTTCGTATCCTTTGCAAAGTTCCGTATACTGTTTCTATTTTTTATGGTTACCCTAGAAATTAAGCCTGTATTCTCACTGCACCACTATCTAAAGTGAACAAATAACCATTATGCACAAACACACTCACCTTTGTATTTGTTAACGCACAGGGAAACCTCTCTAAAGGTGTTTCCAAACTATCTACAGTAGTTACTAGGGGTCGGGGTGTTGGACTGGAGAGGAGGATTGGGGTACTTATTCTGTCGCTCGCGAGCAGCGCTCCCGGGAGGGGACCAGCCTCCGCGAGGCAGGTGCCCCAAGAGGACAGCCTTGCCCGGCCCCCGAGCTGCGCGCCTGGGCTCAGGGCGCGACCCGCGTCCTGCCTGGGACGCCCCGGGCCTGGAGCGTCAGCGCCGGCGAGCCCGGCTCCAACCTCCCTCCTGTCCTGGGCGCCGGGCTGAGTTCTCCCCCTTGCCCCGGGCTCCCCCCTGCCCCGGGCTCCCCCCTGCCCCGGGCTCCCCCCTGCCCCGGGCTCCCCCCTGCCCCGGGCTCCCTCCCACCGCGCTCCGCGAGCACACAGGGTGCTGCCCGCTGGGACAGGGCTTCAAAGTCCAACACGGGCGAAAAAGACCATGTCTCGGTTCCCCCGGACGTTTTAGAGCAACGTACTCGTCCCTCCCCTTCCGGTCGGGTCCGCCCCGGCTTCCTCCGCCCCACGTGCATTCTGCCGGCATCCGCTGTGTGAGCTGCTGGCGCCGCTGTCGCAGAGGCTTCCCGAGCGCGGAGTGCAGAGGGCCCCGGGGCCGCGAGGACGTCACCATGGTGGGCCCCTCCCGCTCCTCTGAGCCCGTTTGGTCCGGAGAAGGCCCCCGAGGTGGAGGAAGAAGGCGGTCTTGGGAAGCTGAGAGAGAGGAGGACGCAGAGTGATTGTCCTGGGCGGTGCGCAGGGGGTGGGGGTGCAGGGCGAGGCGGCCGGGGGGAGGCCCGGGCCCGGCGCCGGGACCTTCAGGCTCTGCTTCTGAGTTCTGAGGGGCTTGCAGGGCGCCTCGCCACTTCTCGTCTCCCGCTTGCTGAGCTTCTTCCCGGTCAGTGCCCCGTCGGGGAAAATCGCACCTGTGTGTTTTCTCGCTATTCAGTGAAACTCGTAAAAACGCTGCTTCCGTTCCCCGGTGCCCCCCTTTTGCCGGTGTGGACTGCGCGGGCTCTGCCGTCTCTTCCTCGGTGTCCATTCACCGACCTCTGGTCCCGCCCCAAGTCCTGCCTTCACGCCCCGCCCCGTTCCTGCTAAGGCACTGAAATTTGTTGTTTTTATAGAAAACGGAGATGTGAAAGAGTCCTTTTGTAACACACTTAAGTATAAAGATTAGAAGGATAAGGAACTCTTGTTTATCCATTTTCCAGTTAAAGAAATAAAACAACGTAGCTTTTGAAAGCCTCTGTGTTGCCCTTCTCGAACTTGTAACCATCAGGAACCCCTCGGAGGTAAAAAGTATCCAAACTGAATATTTATAGTTCCCTTGCTTTTCCTTGTGGTTGGCATTAGGAAACTACTACCACTTATGTGAGCATTACGAAGCTATTTTTTTTTTCTTGCATTTTTCACTTAAAATTATATTCTGGAGACTAATTCTTGAAAAGGAACGTGTTTTATAAATACTCATTTTTCAACTAGTTTTTAATAAAAACAACATTGTAAAAAGTTAGGATACTCTGGCTACAACATCTTTTACCTCGTTCATCCTTTGTTGTGTGGCTATTTTTGTCTTTCATATGTATCCACAGGCTTTTTGCTTTAGGTTATATACACGTTTGTGTAAATTCCGTTTTTATCACTACACTTGTGCTATTTCTAACCCTAATATTCTTTTATAGCCTTTCCTTTTCAGAGGGGAACCTCCGAAACAGTAATGTGATTGTATGTGAGTGATTCGGGCTGCCTGGCGTTGGACTGCAGCCCTTGACTATCAGGACTTCACTCTTGTCGGGCTGGATAGTAGGAGTATATTGCCTTGTTATAAGAGTCAAAAGAGTGGCATATAAATCTGTTCTTGTTGACACATTTCCTGCGCTTTCCTTTTTCTGGTATATCTCCTGTGACTCTGCTACATCCACTCTTGCATTTAAGCTCAGTTTGGAACTGGGAGTTTTCCATCTAGATTTTTCCATTAGTTACTCTAAACTTCTTTCAGTACAACTTAGAATGTGGGCTGTGGCATCCCAGAACACTGAGTTTGGCACCTGTATCTACTGAATTATGATCTTGGTGAAATTACTTAGCCCCTCTTAGTTGCCCTACCTATTAAATTGGGGTAACCATAGTGTCTACCTCAGAGAATTCTTGTGAAAATTAAATGTAAACCAATTTTCCTGATGCCTGGTATTTAGTACATGTTAGTTGTTGTAATTAACTTTAGTAATAGTAGTCAACAGTTTCAGTACAGCTTGTACTTGTCCACTTTTGTTTTTTGTTCATTTTTCATTTATTATGAATCTTTTCAAGAGCTTCACAAGTTCTTATCTTTTTCTTATATAAAAATTTAACTAACATGAAGAACCTTTTCAAATTAATTCATCCCACCCAACACTTTTTATTCTGCATTAAAAAAAGGGAGTTAGTACTTTTAAATTTGGTGTGTGCTAGGCTACTAGGCACTCGCAGGTATACTCCTTTTTTGTGTGAGCCCATTATTATAGAGTTTAAATGTGCTTACCCACTTAACTAGATTATAAGCCATTAAAAAGTATGCCATTGTCCTCCCTTGATTCCTGTGAGCATTAACTATAATTGACTACCTACGTAGTCCTTAATGACAAGAATTGTGTACTTTTGGGTTCACACCTGTAAATGTGAGCTATACCTACAAATCAGCTTAAGCATCTTGTGTTTTTTTGTTTTGTTTTGTTGTTTTTTTTTGGCCGTATTGAGATATAATAGACATATAACATTGTGTAAGTGTAATATATACAGTGTGATGATTTATCATACATATATAGTGAAATTATTGCCACAATAAATTTAGTTAACAATCCCCTACTTTGCATGTTACTTTTTTTTCCTGTTGTGAGAACTTTTAAGATTTACTGTCTTAGTAACTTTCAAGTATACAGTGCAATATTATTTTTCACTATAGTCACCATATGTACCTTAAATCCCCAGAACTTACTCATCTTGCAACTGGAAGTTTGTAACCATTGACCACCTTCATTCACTTCCCTCACCACTCACCCCTGATAAACACCATTCTACCCCCGTTTCTTTTTGTTATTTTTTGTTTTAGGAATATTTTAAGCATATTACCCCTGAAATCCCTCTCTGTATTGCTATGCTTTTTGAGTAAACTATGTTTCTTCTGTAACTCTCAATTCTGAATTCAAAGAATAGGTTAGAATGAATTTTCTGAAGTAATCACTAAAGTTTGTAGGAAAGAGACGCTTTCAATACAGGTTTTCTGACTGGAATATTTCTGTGCCAGAAAGTTTTCAAAGTCACAGTTATTCAAAACAATTGTATTTTTGCTATATCTTTGAAAGTTAAATTTGGTACTTTTTAAAACATAAAAGGTTAATCTTCCATAGAAAATGCACTTTAAAACTACCTCCCCCAATTTTGTTATATGTTTATGTTCTGTACTAGTCATGAGTCATCATGCTCTACAAAATTAATTTGGAGAACCCCTGACTAATCGAGATTAATTTCTTTCTAGTTAGGAGATATTTAGTTCGAATAGACTCTGAGGACATTTTATTGACAGGATTTAACTTCAGTTTCCCCCTGTTGAAGCATTTTATTGGTGGTTTGTTTTTTTGTTTTTTATTGTGACATTGAAAAATAGGAAAATGTTTTGAAATTCAGTATTTTATTGTAAACATTTCTGTGCCTTATTAAGTATACATACCCTGCCTTGAGGCAATCTTTTTATGAATAAGTTATTATAAGGAATCATAAACTACAGTTGAGTCAGAATACAAGTTCAGTTTCTTTGTACCTTCTTTGTACTGAGTGTCCGAGGTTCTTTAACCAAGATCTCCTAAAGCTATGAGGATCTTTTCATACTCTATGTGTATCAAAGTATTTCTTATTCTAAAGGAAGTTTTTAAATCTTTAAAGGAAATTTTTTATGGACTTGAACGTATTGCTGAAACAAAGTTACATATCTCTAACTTTAGTTATAGCAGCTTCAGAGACCATTTTTTTTTCTTGAGTTTTTGTGACTTTTATTTGTTAAGATATGAAACAAAAGTATCTTTTTAAAGAGCACACCTTTGCTTTTTTGTTGTTCTTTTGTTGTTGTTTTTTGCAGTCTTTAATTAGTTTATTTCTTTCTGTGTACATGTAACAAGCTATCCCAAAATTTAATGGCTTAAAACAATAGCACTTACTATCTTACAGTTTCTGTGGGTCATGGATCAGGCATGGTTTACCAGGCTTTTGCCTTTAGGTTTCTTATGAGATTGCAATCAAGGTATAATCTGAGGCTTTGGTTTTACCCCCAGGCACAACTGGGGAGGACCCACTTCCCTGCTCACTCACATGGTTCTTGGTACATTCAGTACCTCTTGGACTATTGGACTGAGGGCCTCAGTTCTTCACTAACTATTGGCTGGAAGCCTCCAGGTAGTTGTCACATAGGCCTCTCCATAGGGCAGCTACTCACTACGTGATAGCCGGTTTCCACCAGATTGAGTCAAGAGAATAGGCAAGACAGAGCCAGAGTCTTTTCAAAACCTAACCTTAGGGTTGGAATCTCATCGATTTTCCCAAATGCTGTTTATTAAAAGTGCTGCACTGAGTCTACACTCAAGGGGAGGGGGTTAGACAAGAGCATGAATGTCAGGGTGTGGGATTCATTGGGGGACATCTTAGAGGCAGCCTCCTGTGAGTTCTGAAAGTTTTTACTTGATTCATGTTTGCTAGGTAAACGCACAAAAAATTCTTATCACACCTTCCTCTTCCCTGCCCCTCCCCTCCACATGAGCAGAGAGGCACACAGGAATGCACATACTGTTTCATGATGGCTTTACTCTTTATTCCCTTCTACCTGTAACCGACTTCCAGTGCCATTCCAGGTTGCAGACTTGGAGCTATCTTTTCTGGTCAGGTTTCTCAGGAAGCAAACAAAATCTTTGTCGAATATTTTAGTAAATATTCGTTGAAGGAATGAATACATGTGTGAATGAGGAATTGGTGTTCCTTTTAATTAACTTTGCCTGGAGAGTTTTACAAGGGAAGTGACTATGAGCTACCTCTTATCGAAGGACAAGCGACATAAAGGATTTTGCAGGCAGAGGTGACAAGCAGTCTCAAGAAGTTAGGAAACAGCAAGGTGTGTTCTGGAAATGGTGAGAAGTTCAATAAGAATGGGATGGTGGATATTTTGAAGGAAGAGAGGTAATGCTGGAGAAGTAGGTTGGGGTAGATTGTTTTCTATGTTAAGGACTTAGGACCTAACTGTGAGCTAGTAGAGTGAGTTACTGTTCTAGAAAAATAAGCTCTGTGACCTCCATGATAAAAGGACTAACAGTGAGAACCTAAAAGGCCGGCCTAGTCATGAAAGATCATGAAGCTGAATTAAGGCAATGATAATATTTTGCAGAGAAGATTCTAGAAACAATTGACCTTTTGAATATTAGTATGTTAGAGACTGTTAGCTGTCCCCTAGTAAATTTTCTTTTTCTTCTATAGTAATTTATTTTTTCTGAGAATAAAGATTATGTTTACTACTATCCTCATATAACTCTGATTAAGTTTTAGTCAGTGGCATGCAAGCAAAAGACTCTGCAACTTCCCAGGTCTTGCTCTCAAAGGAAAGGGGTATGATTCCTTTTGATTTTCTTTTCTACTTGGCACTGGCTAGAGTTTAGACTTGGTATTAAGCCACCTTGGACTATGTGTATATACAGGAGGTTATAGCCTCAGGATAGTAGGTAGCAGGATGGAAGGGGCCTGGATCTCTGAGGGCTTTTTGGAGCAGAGCCTCCAGCTCCTTCTTTTTATAGGAGAGAACTGTGTTTTATCTGGGTTAAGCCATTATTATTTGGGGTTTCTATTATAGGAAGTCAAGCCTGATTTCTAAATAATAACAGGTATGATAAGATACAGAGTTATGTAGGAATAAAGACTTGCTGAAATGTCTAGTTTAGAGAACTGAATGAATTGCGACCTAGTTACCTGGCATAAGGCTTGAATGGGAAAACAACTTGTTTCCTTTGGGGAGTGGTGATTTTGAGATGGCTTCTATTATTTCCTCTGTTCCCGTTTTCCTGTGAGCCCAACTTTGGTTTTGTTTGATTCACTGCCCACTCTGTTCCATGTGCAGTTTCTCCAGCCAAGCTCCCACTGACATGTGTTCTTTCTGCCCCCCGAACTTTCTTAACTGTAACACAAATTTCCAGGTGTGAGTCCCCTCACTGTCTGCATTCTCTGTACCTACTTTGAAGATGGAACAGTTGAAGAGCTGGCTTTATTGACCCTTTCTGTACCTTTATTTTTGTTATATCATGGAGAATAGTTCTGAATATATCATTTCTGTTGTGACCATGGAAACAAAAGGCTGAATTACTTAACAGCTCTGGCTACACAAATTTCTGGTGTAGTGCTTCTGGCTCAAAATATTTGTTATGTTGCTGTTTTTAGTGTTTATTTCTGAAGAAAATTTTTTGACAGAAATCGCTTACGTATCTGACTTATATGTGTCATATGTTTTCCTACATTTTAGCCTAAAGCACTAAAGGGAAAAAATGTAGGACGGGAAAAAAAAGTCATCCATCCGTATAGTAGGAAAGCAGCGCAGATTACGAGGGAAGCCCACAAACAAGAGAAAAAGGAAAAGTAAGTGTCTTTTATTATTTGTGCTGTGGGTTGGTGAAAAGCCCATTTACACATTTCTCCTTCATTAGTATTATTTTTCTTCCTTTAAAAAATGTTAGCTCTGGCCAGTGTGGGTCTGTTAGAGCGTTGGCCTGAACACCAAAGGGTCTCTGGTTCGAGTCCCCATCAAGGACAGGTACCTGGGTTGCCGGTTCCCTCCAAGGCCCCGGTTCCCTCCAAGGCCCCGGTCCCCGGTCGGGGGGGGGGAGGGGGGCAGCCAATTGATGTCTCTCTCTCACATCGATGTTCCTCTCTCCTCCACCCTCCTTCCCTTCTACTGTCTCCAAAAATCAATGGGAAAAATATCCTTGGGTGACATTTAACAAAATGAGTAATAAGTATGTTAAATATGTGCTGTGCACGGAAGGCAAAGCAGTGAATGAGAATTCAGTTTTTATAGCGCTTACCTAAAACAGACACATACATTTTAAATAGGTTGTGATGAGTGCAGTGAAGAAAAACTAAAAAGGCCTCTGGGATGGAGAGTGAGGACATGAATATGAAGAGGCGAGAATCCGTGGAGGCCATTTTAAGATATTACCACCTTTTCCTACCACCTGTCTACCAAAGACACTTGATTTTCTAAGGAACGAAGGTAGCCGGGCAGCTTGGAAGTATCCAGTCTCTATACCTTTTCACAGAACCCAGTATTCTTTGTACCACTTCTAAGATTTCTTTATATGGAGAAAAGAGGTGGGGCAGGGATATGGGGGTATCTGTTAGGGTGTGGTGCCTTTGACCAGTGGTAGAGAATAGAAAACCAGACGCCACGGGAGTGAGCAGCAACATGTAACAGTAAGAGTTCAAACGTGTTCTTCATCCCTAGCGTTTGGATGCTCTGATTTAGAGCCATATCACATACTGCTTCTGTTTGCATTAAAAGAAACTAGTATGGTTTGAAGACCAGCACATACGAAGCAATGCTCAATGTACAGTAGCAGCAAATGGCTATTCTGTGTCATGATTTTAGTTTTATTTTAGGATTTCCCAGCATAGCAACATTTTGTTGCTATGTACTATCGTGTCTTGTTTGCAGGGTTATGTAGTAAGGAATTGTAGATACCGAATGAAAATGACTTAGTATGGAAAATTAACAGAGGGAAACTAAACATAATGGGTAAGAATCTAGGAAACTGCTTTTGAGAATTAATCTCATATATCTCTACTTTTCTTCATCCCGTTTCATACCGCTCTAGTTCAGGCCCTCGAAGAGTTCATTCAACTTGACTTCTAACCAACTTCTTCCCTCCAGGCTTATTTGAAAGGGATGAATTTTTCTGAAAGCCATTCTCTGTCTTGTTATGAAGTATTCTTTACTTTTTAAAAATCAGCTTTGAGGTATCAATAACATACACTAAATAGATGTGTTTTAGGGTCCCGATCTGGGGTTTTGGTAATAAGCTGGTGTAACCCCGCAATCAGCACCTGCTGTATCTCCATCGTCCCCGAAAGTTTCCCTGTGTACCTCCCCGGCCGGTGCTCCATTCTCACCCCAGCCTCAGGCGGCCGCTATTTGCTCTTTATTTTGATAGATGAGATTTGTCTTTCCTAATGTTTCATATAAATGAAATCACATTGTATGTAATATTTTGTGCCAGCTTTTTTCACTTTGCATAATGTTTGTGGAATTTATCCATGTTACTTCACGGATCAGTTGTCGGTCTCTTTTATTACTGAATAGTATCCTATTGTATGGATATGCAGTTTGTTTATCCATTCACCAGTTGATGGTCATTCAGATTGTTTAGAGTTTTTGGCTATAATCATGGTCTGCAACTGAGGTTTTTATAAAAAAAGTTTTGGTGGAACGTAGCTGTGCTCATTTCTTTTGCATTGTCTGTAGCCGCTTTCAGGCTACAATGGCAGAGGCGAGTAGTTGCCACAGAGACTGACCACATGGTCCACAGAGCCTAATATCTTACTCTCTGGCCATTTAAGAAAAAGATTGCCAGCCCCTACTATTATAAGTAAAATTACCATCAGCATACATGTACAATATTTGTGTGGACATACATTTTTATTTTTATTTTAGTTCCTAGAATTGGAATTACTGAGTCATATGGAAGATGTATATTTAAGAATATAAGAAATTGAGTTGATAAGAAATTAAGTTTATAAGAATTGTTGGTCACATGATAGGTATAATGTTTAAGTATGTAAGAAATTGCCTTAGCCAAAATGATCATACCATTTTAGATTTTAACCACCAGTGTATGTGTTACATTTGCTCCATATCTTCTCAGACACATTGATTGTATTATCAGTTGTGTGTTTGTTTTTTAATTTATCCAGTGTAAGTAGTATTTCAGTGTGGTTTTAATTTGCACACCTAGTAATCTTGATGGCTAACAATGTTAAGTACCTTTTTATGTGTTTTTTGGTCATTTGTATGCCTCTGATTTGATGAAAAAATCTGTTAAAATCTTTTGTGCTTTTTTAGTATTGGGTTGTCTCTCATTAAGTGGGAAGAATGGTTTGTATATTCTGAATGCAAGTCTTTTTTTTATTATTATTTGTGTTGTGAATATTTTCTCCCATTCTGTAGCTAAAATTTTTTTGTATAAGAAGCTTCATTTTATTCTCCAGTTTTCCAGTTGTTTAAAGTAGAAAGTAAATCTAGTCAGCTTTGTTAGGGCAGAGACAGTATATTCTTAGTGGGTGGCATATAGTGTAGCAAACACTAGCTATCCAAAGATCTCTTCTGAATGAATTAGTATTTAGAATATCAACAAAAGGAAGTACATATTGCCTAGACTGTTTTCTGAGAATAAATGTTATTTTTCTTTGTTATATATTTTTTCCAAATTTATGAAAGGTAAACATTGTTTTGTTCTTGTTGATGTTTAAAAGGGACAGTAATGCATTTTGGTCTGGGTGGCAGCACTCAGTCTTCTAGAAGCTATTAATTACATCATTATTCTTTTGTGCACAGTATTCTGCATATTACAAAACCCGCCTCAACATTCATAATCCAATCAAGCTCTCATCTGTGTTTTCAAAACTGATTGTTCTATAGGTATCCTTTATTCATTGAAGAGCTAAGAAAAATGTTCTAATAACATGTTGTTCCAGTGATTGATTGATTGATTTTTAAATATATCTTTATTGATTTCAGAGAAAGGAAAGGAGAGGGAGAGACAGAGAGACAGAAACATCAATGATGAGAGAGTCATTGATCGAGCCCACAACCCGGGCATGTGCCCTGACCGGGAATCCAACCCCGATCGCCTGGATCTTAGGTCAACACTCAACCGCTGAGCCACGCCCAGCCGGGCTGTTCCAATGATTTAAAAAGAAGCATGACCCAGCCGGGCGTGGCTCAGCGGTTGAGCGCCTACCCAGGATCCAGACGATCAGGGTTCGATTCCCGGTCAGGGCACACGCCTGGGATATGGGCTCGATCAATGACTCTCTCATCATTGATGTTTTTATATCTCTCTCTCCCTCTCCTTTCCTCTCTCTGAAATCAATAAAGGTATATTAAAATAAATAAATAAATAAAAATTAAAAGAAGCATGATGTTCAGTGCTTCTATATTAACAAAATTAATTTCATGTATATGAAAGAATGATCTTTGAATTAAAGTTCTTTAGGCAGTTTTTGTTGTTTTGACAGATTTTAAAAACGTGCTTTGGAAATTCTCTAACACATTTATGCACCTTTTCTCCCAAGGTTGAAGAATGAAAAGGCCTTGCGTCTCAATCTTATTGGTAAGTGGATTTACTTATTTGACATTTTGGCTAGTGTAGTATAGTGAAGTTCTGTCCTATACCTATTTTTCTTTTGACTTTCCTAGTGAAATACTATTTTTATCTAAGTGAATTTTCTTTTCCAGACTTGACTGAAACAAAACAAAATAAAATCAATCACTGAACCCTTAGAACAGTGTTAATGATACCTAGCTCAGTTTTTCAGGAATTGATTTGTAACCACCTACCTAACTACCTATCTGCCTCTCTGCCTCTGTGCCTCTCTGCCTCTCTGCCTCTGTTTGTCTCTCTGTCTGTCTATCTTTCAATAGCTGAAGTTTAATTCTAGCTCCCTAACCATTAGAATAATGGCCTAAGTATTTTGGAAACAGCAGTTCATATGTAATGTTTCCAAAATACCCAGTCTATATCTCAGTGTCACAATCTCTTTTTTTGGGTGGAGGGCATCAAATTTATTGTTAGTAAATTTTTACTGAGAAGCCTGAGATTTCAAAATAGTGACTGTTAGGCTTTATTACTAAAATTAAAGGTATTTGAATCCTTACCTAACACTTCATTAGGTAATGGAGTAATTAGTATTTCTAAGTGGTTTATCAGTATCTGGGGTAGCGCCATTTCTTCATCTCTAATTTTGAGAATCTAAATCTCACTGCAAGTGATCCTGATGGTCTGATTTACTCATAAGAATGAGGCTTAATATATTTACTAACTTTGAGACACTGAACAAGTTATTAACTGTTCTCATTTGTAAGCGGGAATAATAGTACTAATTATAGTATTATGATGCTCTTGACTTAGTGCTTGCTGCTTATAAAATGTTCAGTAGATAACATTTTCTTCATTAATGTTTTCATTTTATTATTTTAGAAAAGTTCTATCCTTTGCATTTTAAATACTAAGAACTTCATGTTCTGTTAAAGTAGTCTTTTTAAAAATTTTTTTCATCCTTACTGGATAAGAAATATATACAGAAAAGCATCCCTCTTACTCCTGTCTCTTCCCAAATTAAAATGTGACAATTTAATTTCTTATAGACTGGCTTAATTAGCTTTGAGCCCACACAAGACTTTATATTTAGCATGGAAGTAAGTTTTGATACTGTTAATAACACATTGATGTTGAAGGTTAAAATGAATATCTCTTTGCTTAAATGATGACTGTGGTGTTTATCTTGGTACTTGTTATAGGTGAAAAACTGCAGTGGTTTCAAAATCATCTTGATCCTCGAAAAGTAGGATATTCAAAGAAAGATGCTTGTGAATTAATTGAAAGGTAAACACTGGGCATGTAATGAGCAAAGGGTCAGAAAAAGGAGTTTTTCAGTCTGGTTCTTCAAGAGACAGTTCTGTTCTGGATTTATAGTAGAGCAAATGGGCTTTGTAATAAAAAAGACTTTGGGTTTATATCCTAGGCTCTTCACTTTAGCAGATTGTAACCTTTCAGTACCTCATAGTGGTAGTTCATCCAGTTTCTTGGGATCAGTAATGGCTTCCTGGGGATATATCATCTGAAGTGACAGCTGAAGGGTAGGGGTCAGCAAATTGAGGGAAGGTAATTCAAAGAACTTCTAGGCAGAGACTAGTGTCTAAAAGGCCCAGAGGTGAGAGTGCCATATATAATGATCTGCCAGACATCTAATATGACTGGAATAACAGAATCGAGGAGGGGATTGTGACAGGTATGATAAGTGACAATCAACTCATGAAAGACCTCAGATATCATTGTAAGAGTTTAGACTTTATCAAAGGACATTCAGAGCCATGGGAGGCTTTTACAACAAGCACGTGAGATGATCATATTTCAACTTTAGGAAGTTCAAAGTAATGAGGATGAGGTTAATGGTCTGAGGGGACATGGCTTTGGCCAGGAGACAGTTGAGAGGCTGATGAAACACTCCAGGCAACAGTGGTGGTAGCCTCTGAGTGGTTAGTAGCAGTGTGGTGAAGAGACATGAAGGATTCCAGAGATATGAAGAAGGTAGAATTTCAGCCTTTAGGAAAAGCTTAGATGTGACATAAAAGGGAGGCGGAAGAGTGAGAGAGGACACTGAATTCCTTGTTTGGGCAGTTGGATGAATGGTCATACAGTTTTTTGAGATAAGGAGCCTGAGAGGTGGAGCAGGCTTGGTGGGGATGGGTTGGGACAGGGGTGAGGACAAGTTCAGTTTTGATGCTTTAAGCCTGTACAGGACTTCCAAATGAGACATTCAGGAGGTGGTTGAATATGAGCATCTGGGGTTTAATAGATACTTTAATAGCAGGCAGAATGGTTGAGTTATCTGGGGGAAGTCTGAGGGAATATAAAAATTTAAAGGACAGGCGAAGGCCAGGGATTATGTTTTATTTTTTAATTAAAAAAAATTTTTAATTGATTTTAGAGAGAGATAAAAGGTGGGAGGGGGAGAGAAACATCGATTTGTTGTTCCACTTATTTGGTTAACCCCTGTACGGGATCGACCCCACAGCCTTGGCTAATGGGAACAAAACTCTTACCGACTGAGCTACTCGGTCAGGGCTGTGGGGATTATGTTTTAAATGGTATAACATAAGCCAAATATACAGACTGTGTAACTCATATCATTTTCTTATTTTTCAGGTATTTAAATCGATTCAGCAGTGAGCTGGAGCAGATTGAATTACATAACAGCATCAAAGACAGGCAGGGAAGGCGGCACTGCTCCCGAGAGACAGCCATCAGACAGACCGTGGAGCGGGAGCGACGGCAATATGAAGGACACGGCCTCGGTGTGTTCACGGTGGTTTTCTTTTTTTTCTTTTTCTCTAAAATACATAGCAATATCAGATTTGTAGTTCGTTTCAAAGGTTTATTGTATTTAGTTTGATTTTTTTCTTCCTTTGATTTCCTTTCTTTTGTGAGTATATGGAATCATTTTTTAAATCATTCTTTTTTTTCCTACATTTCCCAAAACTGTCTGTTGTGACATTGACATTATATCTTTCTATTGTGAGAGCAAATTTTCCTCTCACCTCTGGCACATACTTATTTGCTTTATTATAGTTACTACTTGCCCATCTCCATCTTCATCTACATTGGTACTGGGTCCTTGTCTTCTTTGTAATTCTTGTAGACCAAAGCTATACATGTATTCATTATTGAGAAACTATAGAAATGAAATATTCATTCTCAGCATTGTAGCACTTCTTTTTTTTTCTTTTTTTTTTAATATATCTTTATTGATTTCAGAGAGAGGAAGGGAGAGGGAGAGAGAGAGATAGAAACATCAATGATGAGAGAGTCATTGATCGAGCCCACAACCCGGGCATGTGCCCTGACCAGGAATCGAACCCCGATCGCCTGGATCCCAGGTCAATGCTCAACCGCTGAGCCACGCCCGGCCGGGCCATTGTAGCACTTCTTACCATTCCTACAGACAAGTATGTTATTAGTTTACCAACACTGTCTGAAGAAAGGCACTTAAAAGAATGTACTTGAGGCTTGCAAAGCCCACAGATAGGGGACAACCCAAAGCCTACATGTATATGGCCTACAAATCATATTTGACTGGCTTATTAATTGTGAGTATAAAAAAATCTGGTGATTTCATATGAAAACTGTAGATTTCCGGCTTGTCTTAAAAAATCAGATGGTCTGGCAGTATGATCTGCTAGGAATATTGTACTCACCTTTTCATTTAAAGGAAGCCCAATTTGGCTTTTCCAAATTGTCAGCATCACTACTTGCACCTTGGGGCCATTATTAAGTAAAATAAGGGTTACTTGAACACAAGCACTGCGATACCACAACAGTAGATCTGATAACTGAGACTAAGTGACCAACAGGCAGGCAGGTTATACACTGAACAAAGGGATGGTTCATGTCCCAGGAGGGACACGGGGGTACTTTATAAGGGGGGATTTAATTTTCCATTTAATAATTTTGAATTGTCATTAACCTTGGGTGACTAAAACTTCGAAAAGTGAAATTGCAGATAAAGGGGCACAACTGTTGGTTTGTTTTCTTTTATAGATTCTATGCTAGAATTTATTATGTAATAGCGTTCTTAAATCACCTTTTTAAACTAAACCTTTTACTTTTGCAAAACTTACTTTCAATATAGTATAACAGCTTTGAAATTTTGTTTTGCTTTGGATGTTCTTGCTGTCTGTCAATTATTATTTGTTGCATCTGAGATAATAAATGAGGAAACCATAAAATGTTGTAATTTAGAAAACATTGCCTAATGGATATAAATTATTTTCTTTCCCAGAGATTCCAGATATTATAAATGCAGGCAATCTGAAAACTTTTAGGTGAGTGTCACTTTTATTGTTCCTTGAAAAAGCATTTAAAATACATGAGACATAAAATTTCTTCTCTTTTGAATCCAGACATTAGAGTTGACAGAAAATCAGGGTTTGTTTTTTTGTTTTAACCTTTTCTCTTTCATCAGAGACAGTAGAATTTTTCTAAGTTGTGTTTATTTGAAACACCAGCTATACACTGAAATGATAGTGACATGAGGCTTTTATTTCCTTTTCAAAACATTTTAAAATACTTTACTGTAGTACTTAAAAGAACCTGATCTCACTATTCCTCCCAAATTCTTATTTTTTAAAAAGAAGAAATAACAGCAACAGATTTGATGGCTCAGAGTCACATCCCGGACTGTGTGCAGCACCCTCTGTTGGAGAAGTTGGTTAATGGAAAGTGATACGGGGGAGGGGCCGAGTGATTCCAAGCCAGGTGGTCCACTGGTCTCTCTAACAGCACTGTGACCAGTGAGACCACTGAGTAGGATTTCAGTTTTTTCAAGCATGGTTTCTTTGTCTTTAAAAAGTGATTTTTGTTAACCATTCTGATCTTAACTAGGCCATGTTGATGGGTCTGAAATTTTATGTTAATTGAAATTACATAAATTAAGTCTAGTCATATTCTCTGATATCTTTAAGCTCATTTTATATTTTTATACTTACGAATTCACAGAAAAATACTTAGTATTTAATACTTATAAAATATTGGCTCTAATAAAATTCACTGATCATATTTAAGAAGTACCTTTAATTTTTTTGCCTGCAATATTAATTAATTAGATGTATAAGTGTTCTGTTTCTAAAGCAAGTATGTCCTGCCTCTCCAAAGGAAAACTAGAAAAGAGAAGAATTTAGCATAGACTAATTACTAGTGTTGTTGGAGTTCAGTTTTCAAAACAACCTTTTCCAGTGCCCCTCAAGTAAATGAACATAGGGTTGTCACAGTAAATGCTGAGGTTGAAAATTCAGTTTTCTAGTATAAGCATAAAAGCTGTTTGATTACTGAAACTTACCTATGGCTTACCACTGTGTGTAAAAAGAAAAACTTCTCTGACTGTGCATTTTGGAGAGTTGCCAGGTAAAATACAGTTCCTACTTGTGAGATTCTTAATACCATGGAGCCCGATTGACAGAAGTGTTCAGGTTAGGGAGGGTAAAAGAACGGAACAGTCTCCTTGTAACTTCTGTGTCACATTTTCCTGTATTGCTTTGGGAGTTTCAAATATGTGGGATTCTCTCTAGTGCATTTATATTGTTTCTTTCTAGTGCTTTTGAATCTGCTGTAAATTTATAAATTTTTTTCTGCTACTTTCAGAATTTTGAATATCGACTTTTTCCTGCTTCCCCACCTCATACCCTGCCAAATCTCTATACTCTTTCTTTTGTGTAGGGAATGGGATTTTGATCTGAAGAAATTGCCAAACATTAAAATGAGAAAAATGTGTGCTAATGATGCAATGCCCAAGAAGCGCAAGAAGAAAACCGTTACACCTGTGGACACAGATTTAGGGGAGTTACAACTAAATGATGACTCAAGTGACTCAGATGAGGAAATGACTGCAGTGGCCCAGTTGTCCTTTACTTGAGTTGAAAATAAGGTATTTGAAAGCCTCAAGTTACACTTGAATGGATTATGGTAAATAATTGTCTAGATACAAGAATTTGCTACTTAGCTCCTCTTACATGATGAGAATCTCATTTGCAGTTTAAAAAACAATGTTACGATTTTATTTAAAAATGAATGTTGCTTTTTATTTACATTTAAGTTCCTAAAATAGATGCAGCGAAATAAAATAAAACAGTGATCTTTAAGATTGATTTTATCTAACTATCTGGATGGGAAGGAGCAATATGAATAAGGACAGAAAACGTCTCAGTTCTTTTCCTCGTGTTTACTTGGGATCACCTAAGGTCCTGGGGTCACCTAAGGGTCCTGGGATTACCTAAGGTTCCTGGGATCACCAAAGAGCACATTCTGGGACATGGACAACAGCCTGTTGTCTAAAAGGGTCCTGTGGGTACTTCTTGAGCAGTGATGATAGCAAAATTGCCTCTCAGTAATAATATTTCACCAACCTTCCTCTTAAACATTAAACCTATTTGCTTTCCATATAAAGTAGGGAAAATGTGATATGGAATTCATATATACTGATGGATTGTACATTATTTTTATTTATTACCTTTGAGCCAGAGTTAAATGGTAAGAAAAAAATGCAGTGACTGTTCTTACGTTGATCTCCCACACTTAATCTGCTATCTTTTGATAAAGGGAATACATGATTTCAGATTAGCTCTTTTTGTTTGTGTATTATTTTCTGCTTTCTTATTGTGAAAAATGATAGGTTTTATTTGTGGAAACAGACCTAAAGATTAGAGAACCAGTTTTTTAAATTATGTTATTTTTTCTTCTAAGAGATGAGTTAAATAACACCTATTATATATAACTCGGTATTTCAAGTATCATGAATATCATGGATGTAGTAGAAATGTTGTTCTTCACAGAACTTGTGTGCAAGTGTCCTTTAGTCTACTTCTGAAGGGTGCAATGCAGGTGTATCTGAGTATTTTCAGGAAAAGGAAGTAAAACATTAATGCCGTATGAGGTTAACTAGGTTATCAACTAAGTTTTGTTAACACTGTATTAAAAGTGTTGTGGAATTTTTACTTTTGAAAATTAAAAATAAAATTTATTTTTATAATTTTGCTTCTAATTATTTCATTTGCAATGATGTAACTGCTGCTGGCTTGCTTTGGCTTTAGTAATCTGTGTAAAAGTATGGGTTTATGGTTACATAAGAAGGTCTCTATCTCTTTAGTCTTTGGAAAAGTTCCTTATTGAGGAGTTTATATTTAGTCTCAAAACAGCTGTAAAAACTGAGTCATAAATTACAGTAAAGAGAATAAGTGTGTTGTGTGGTCTGGTATTTAAAAAGCCATACTGTTAGATGAGTAACTTGTGAAATTGGCATATCATCCTTCCCCTCAAACATTTGTTTCTGGTTTTCCTTCCCTATGCTATCAAAGTAAAAAATATAATAAGCCACAAAGCTTGGAACTAGGACAGACAAATATTTGTTAAATGAATGAATTTACCATCTAGGACCACGCTTGTCATGTCACTTCTTGCCTAAGATGTAATTTGCCTTTAGAGTAATGCTTTTAAATAATATCCTTAATCGTTGTCTATGGAACATGTTCTTTCTGAGGTAATAACGTGTGCCTTCTTATCTAGACTCCTTTTAGGTCAGTAGTCTGTCTTTGTAAGATAGCTTCTGCAGCCCATGGCCATGGGACAGAATCAGAGTAGCTCACTTTGTTTGCATTTCCATGTAAACTAGGGCCTAGCAAACTATTTTTTGTAAGATCCAGATAGTAAATTTTTAGGTGTTGAAGGCTAACTGCACTTTCTGTTGGATGATCTTGTGTGCGTGTGTGTGTGTGTGTGCGCCATCCTTTAAAAATGTAAAAACCATTCTTAGTTCACAAATAGGCCGCAGGCTGGATTTGGTCTGCTTGCCGTAGTTTGCCCACCACTGGTCTAAATCAGTGAGCTGAACTTCCGTGGCCATGGGCCAGGATACATTTCTAAGCTCAGAGCAAGTAACTGACCTCCATGGTCTCTTTTCCCAATATCCTAGTCACCTCCTTTCCTTACCGACATAGGTGACGTTTTAGAACTCTTTAGCCCCCAATAGAAAGAAGCTTTTTCTACTCATATCCCTTGCACTTCAGGGGCAGGAGGTTGGATAGGTGTCCTCTTTGCTCTACTGCCACCTCCAAGTAATTTCTCCTTTAGTTCCTCGAAGTTCTGTTATTGTTTCCCTATCCTTATTGTCTTACCTCCCGGAAGAACCTTCTGCTCATTCCTGAAGACTTTAGCTCTTGGCTCAGTTTTCTTCTCTATTTCAACAATTTCAGTGATTCCAGCAGCCTTGTGGATAACAGATCCAACACTGTGACCTCCACGTTTCTCACTGTTTTTCTCTATCCTGTCAGAGGCCTCTGGATGGTCACACCCGCCCGGACCTTACCAGCACCTGACGTTTCTATAAACTCGAACATTTCTTTCTCCACTCTCTGCCCCCCATCCCTCTCCATTGCTGAGGTTCTGCACTTTGACCTCAGCCTCTCATTACACGGCACCTCTCCCGTCTTCAGATTCTCCCTCCCTCAGAGTTCCTAGTTGCTTCCTCGCACGTGCCCTCAATTCCTCTGTCCCTGACTGCATAGCATTCGTCTTTTAAAACCCAGATCAAATAAGGCTCAGTTATCTGTCTCATTCATACCTGCTCCCAAGCAGCTCAGCCTTGCTGGAGAAGATCAGTCAGACCACTTTCTGATTCAAGTGTCCAAACCTCAAGCGGGTTCTCAATACTGCTTAGCAATTTTACTGGGTTTCCCTAAGAAGCTCATTTTCTAGCTTTGAGATAATTATTTTACTACTTTTTCATGCTTTCTAGCTTGACTTTAATACTACCTTCCCGTGTTCAGCTGTTAACTTTTTATACCTAATTGAGAAAATAAAAACTTAGTTTCTTTCAATTTAATGGACTGTAGTAGCTGTTCCCCTTTCACAGGCCAGCACTGTGACTCGTGTTCTGGTTCCCACTCCCCGTTGCCTTCTCAGGAACCTTGATTCTCCTCACGTTTTTCACTTAATCTCTTAAGCCAGAAAAATGCCTATACATCATCCTCGATTCTTCCCTGCCCTCCCCCAGTCTGATTTAATTAGTGGGTGTTTCTGGTTCTGTTTCCAAAAAAGAAAGTCAAATCCCCCCATGTCAGGCCATCTCCACTTTTCACGCTCCCTGAGGCACTGTGCCGTTGGCTGCACTGTGTGCAGTGGCTTCCTGACGCCTTCACAGCCATCAGTGCTCTGCTGAGTCCGTTCTCCAGAGCTGCTCACTTAAAAATGTACATGGTAATAGGCTACGCCTTTGTTCAATGTTGTTACAGTATCTTTCCATCACATTTTTAATGGTGTGTTTGTTTATTTGATGTGATATAATTTTGTTTCTAATCACTTTTTAAAGAAGATTTTATAGAGCAGTTTTAGGTTCACATCAAATTTGAGGGAAAGGTGAGAGATCTGTACACCCCCTGCCCTCACACATTCGTAGCCTCGCCCAGTATCGACATCCCCCACCAGGGTGGTACACCTGTTATAACTGATGAACCTACAGTGCCACCCGTCACATTTTGAATGAAATTCATGTTCCATACCACAGCCGAAGAGGCCTGAGAGGGTTCCTGACCGCGTCTCCAACCTCGGCTTGTTTTCCCTAGCCCTTGGCTCACTGTATCAGCCACACTGGCCTTCTGTCCATTCCTGAAATATCCAAGCTGTTTCCCACAGTGGAACAGCTCCGTGCTGGCACCCTGATGAGCGTGTGTGTGTGTGTGTGTCCATAGTCCATGTGGGCTGGGTTGGGTCACAGCTAACCTGAGCTCTAGAGGGACACCGTGTGAACTTCGGGGAGCAGGATATGGGATGCTTGTGAGAAACTGCCACAGGCCACTTCACATCTGCCTCCCTATCTTCCAGGGAGGACCTGTGGCCCAGTTTGTCTCTGCCTCCCGGGTTCTGATAAAGGAGGAGTTTTCCACCTGCCATCTCTTCAGGGTGTGGCTGCAGGCTATAAAGTTGCTCAGCTGCACAAGGAATTTGCACCTCAGTGAGGGGCCCAGCCCTTCTGTTCCATTATCCTGTCATCTGGTCCTTTTTGTGTCTCCTTGGGGCAGGGACTCACGGACAGCTGGCTCTGGAGTTCCTTTTGCTATCTCTAAGTAATGAACTGTCTGACCCTAACAAAGGCTTGTGTTTTCTTTACTGGCGGAAACTTGCTTGACATTTCCCATTCGGGACTTTGGCATTTGCTGTTTTCTCTGCCTGCATTGTCATCCCCCTGAGTTAAAGGATCTCTACCCACACCCTTGTTGCCCATGTTATATCAACCACAGCTCTCTGTTTTAGGATCAGTAGCTGAACACACAGTAACAATGATTTGTGATGCAGGAGTATGTGTTGTAATTTGGGAGATGGGAGAAGACTAAGTTCAGGCATCCACTTTGTCGAGAGAATGTGTTCATACAGTTTGCAGTCTAATGGAAAGTCCTGTAGGCACCCTGGGCTAGGCAGTCTGCTCACCCTGAATTCTGGCCTAGAAGTTGGGGCTTCGGAGAGGAACATCTTCCTCATTAATCACTACACCTCCTAGATTAGAAATAGATTCCAAAGCTTTTCTCTTAGCATTTATCTATGAAATTATCTAAATCTACTCTTCTATTATCTGAGTAGAAAAAACATTATTTTGTATATCTAAACCCTTTTACTCATGAGAAAATTCTTTATATTATATTGCTATTTTTAAAAGTTTTTTTAAAACAGGGTTTGAAAGTTTATATAGATTATTTCTGTTGGTTTTCCCTTGTTAATGCTTGTTTATTTGTTCTACAATGTCATGAGTTACGCAGTGTATGTGGGCCTTAGAATAATTATAAATACATTCACACCCTGTTTAAAAACCCAGACCAGAGTAAAATCTGAATAATAAGCCTGTTTGGATGTTGCAGATACAAATCAGCAGAAATCCTGGTAAGTTCATCAAAAAACTATAGAAACCACCACAAAGGTACGAGTCACTTGTTTAATATACAAAGTCTGTCTTTCACAGATAATTATTTTCTTCTCCTTAATTTGCCTTTACACATTATTCACAAAACAGTAAGTCATTAATGCAAGAGAATTAGGTAAAACCAAAAAAGTACAAATGCTCAATCTCAAAAATTGCACACAGTTAAAATAATTGTTTCTTGTTTGTTTTAATGCGATATCCAATCTCAAAGTGGGCTTTCTTTAGAGGTGGAGGAAACACTCAGCCCAAAATAACAGGACACCCCTTCAACTGTATCGATATGTAAAATAGCACCTTTGGGCTGATTTAAGGAAAGAAAAAAGGTTTTCATCTTTCTTAATTAAAGTGTGAGTCCTACACAGTTACTATATAACAACTACAATAATGATGATCATGAGTTTTAAGAGCTCCACTTTGTTCCAAAATATCCATCGGCAAGGCAAGGAAAGGTAAACTGTGTCAGGCAGATGGAATAATTGCCCCCACCTCATCCCCAGATGGTAATGATGCCATTGCTCTAACGAGCTAATTTTCCAACTCAAGAGTAGCTGTTTTAGGGGTACCCAAGGACCTTTTGCAAAACAAGATAAATGTAACTATAAGGCCATCTCTCCAGGACTATAATCACGTCACAGCAGCTCAGTGAGATTGAATCCTGAGGCATTTTGAAAGACTCCTTCAGCATATATACCTATTTTCTTTCAATTTTCCATCACTATATCCCAGGTTGATGGGATCATTTGGGGTTTGATTTTTTTTTTTTTTTTTTCTCATTTTGGTTCCATTTGTGTTTGTACTTAAGCTTCGTAGCCCTTTGGGCTTCACTTTAAAAAAGATACTTTAATCTCAATCCATTACAATTTAATCTTTGATCCTATACAATAAAAGTGGCAGTTCTTTAACAAATTTAACAGCATAAATGTGTGCGATGTATGGTATTGATTCATGATTTTAAAAAGCTGAAGTTTTGAACAGAACTGTAAGCTCATTCTCCAGTTTCAGTCCTTTGTTTCAATTCCATTTTATTTCCTTCATGAGCAAAGAAACATGCTTCAAAGAAATTGTCATCCTGGAGAGCAGGTTTTCTTTTTGAAGAGTATGTCCAGTCCACACAATCATCACAAAGCCAAATCCTTCCACTGAAAGGGAAAATGCACCATTGCCACCCAGAACATAAGAAGAAAATAACATTAGGTTTCAAGTGCACACAGTAATTTAGACTGAACCATAAACAGCCATTGCAGAAAACCTTTTAAAAAGATTTAAATTCCAGAGTTCAGGGTTCAAAAAGGTCAGAAGAATAGCAGAATAAAATGCCGACTTTTAACCTGCTGGGGAGCTATATTTTCTCTTTTCAAAGAAAGAGCCTGTACAAGTTAATTTTGAGAATGTAGGTCTGGTTTTAAAACAATACCCTGTCATCTTTTTTCATCCATACAGTAATGCTTACCTTTCCTTTCCATCCTAGATATGTTTTCTTAGTGTTGAGGGTAGCCCTTGGTACGCGAGGCCTCCTTTTAGCCAGTCACCTACCACTGCGACATGAGCTGTGCACTTACTATCTTGCTTAGGTCTTCACAGAATGGGAACAGTATTTTTGGTGGTGACAACCCTTTTCCTTCCAGAGCAAACAAAAGAAATCATTTGTTTGCTGGTGACTAGATTTTTCTGCCCAGGAATGTTTGTAAACAACACGTTGCCATCTCTAAACCACAGGAAACATGGGTTAGTGAGCAGCTTAGGAAATTGAACAGTTCAGTTGAATCAGGGTTAACCCCTTGGGTGAGGGGGCATGGGGTTTAGTTTGTTTAAGGTTCTTATTTTTTATGACACTGCTCATGTCCTTACTTGTACAGAAATTTTGGTCCAGTTTAGTTACCTCAACTTTGTTTTCCCTGTGCCTTTATTCCACGTCTCTACAGTAAGTTTTCAGAAAGACGAGTTTTAAACCTTATGTTTCCTGCCTGACCCAGAACATTTTTCTCGTGTATATACATGAACACACACACACACACACACACACGCACACAGTGGACATCGTTTCCCTTTAATTCTAGGAAGCAGGGCTATTTGGCCTCGGTGTCAGCCACTACTAATATTCATATAGTCTTTCTCATTAAAAGGTTATTTCTCTTTCCCTTTTCCTATGATAATCTGTGAAGAGCAAGCCCATGGATCATTACAAAGTGCATCAATGCGATCCCCCGATCTGTGCAATGCAGTACCCATGCTTTGGTTCTCATAGCCATCATGGTCGCCTTTTCACAATAATAAATATGACAGCTAACAAAAATAAATCACCTCTTTAAAATGTAAGACATCTTTCCTTGACAGGCCGCTATATCTACAGTCATTAATCTAGCTCACTGCAGCATCATTCACGCTTCAGTTTTACATGAATATGCAAAGAACACAACAATCAACTGAACTGTCAAACCTAAACAGCTCAATTTATTACTTATCACAGAATCCGTCCAATATTTTTGTGTCCCAGCTGAGCAAGGGGAATACTGCCAGCTTTTAAAAACAGAGTCTTAAATTCTTAACTATTTATCTGCCTAGTTGACACCTCATATGGATTTTTTTAAAAAGCCCTACACGTTTGACATAAAATATTTAGTTTTTATTTTCCCTATCATGAGTGCTTCATCATAGCGAGCAAGTTACTTCCAGAACATTGCCACAGGCAGATTGCTTTAATCTTTCTATACTTTTATTTTTTCACTCTTTAGTGACTTCATTTAACTTTTCAACCAGGATACTTGATTAATTTCATGCTTTGGAAAATTAAAACGTTTGTGAGACTTTGAGTAAAAGAATGAATTAAGCTGTTTTGAAATGTTTAAACTTTGAATGAATCAGAGGCTTCGTCTCCAATTTTAGGGCTGTGCTAGCCAATATGGTTAATTTGAATTGAGATACGCTATAAGGATAAAACACATACTGCATTTTGAAGACTTGGTTTGTAAAAGAAGATGTAAACAATCTCAGTAATTTTTTTATTGATTTGAGAGAAACATCGATTTGCTGTTCGACTTATTATTTATGCATTCACTGATTGATTCTTGTATGTGCCTCGACCGGGTTTCAAACCCACAGCCTTGTCATATTGGGATGATGCTCTAATCAACTGAGCTACCCAGCCAGGGTCAGTAATTTTTAATATTAATAATATGTTGCAATAACTTGAATATATAGTGTTAAATAAAATACATTTATCAAAATTAATTTCACCTATTTAAAATTTTCCAATGGGGCTCCTAGAAAAATTTTAAATTTACATATGTGGCCTGCATTAGTAGCTCACATTATATTTCCGTTAGACTTCACCGTTTTAGAGGGTGCAGATTAAATATGATAGTTAATTTCAACTTCCATGGGTATTTAACAGCCAAATAACACCTCCCCGCTCCGGAAATCTCTGAAAATCTTTTGTTCATGATTTAAATATAATTCCAAGTATTACTATCTTCAATAATGCTTACTGCACCTGTTTTAAAAACACCATCTGTCAAAACAACTGGACTGTACTCTAGCCGTATAGAATTCTGCTCTCTGTCGAGGTGAGAGGATCAAAGATGCGCCCCCCGAGTCTGCTTCTGATGTGCCTGAGGCCTAATACGGACAGTTCCAAGCCTAAAACCCACTGTTATTTCTAGACGAGACGGTTAACATTTCGAGGCCTTAGATGAAACACACATTTCAGCTGAAGTCTGTATGCTTAACCCCTCCCCTGCTACCATGAAGATCCTGTGTCCCTGTCGTCTGATGAGGAATGTTTGCCTAAAAGTCTTCCTTGCTCAGGTGGCTTCTGGCCGTTTCAGAAATGAACTCTTCAGCTCTCTCTTCACATGTCCCTGTCCCACCGCAGACTCTGCTTCACGGGATCCTGGTCGGTCACCGCCTTTTCCTCCTTTCTTTTTGTGCCAAGTAAGGGAAGATGAGTCAGCAGGAGAAAGGGGAGGAGACAAAGAGAGTAACTCGGGATTGCTTCTGTCATTTGCAGTGGCCGAGGGCTGGAAAGATGTTCTCCAGGGAAGAGACTCCCCCACCGGGCTGCACCCGTCACACGGGTATCCCTTCCGGAGGGCTGTCCTCTGTGGGCAGCAGCGAATTTGTACCCGCAGGTAACACAGGCACTACCACCGCGTCCTTGGTGTCCGTGTTGATGTTGCACGAGAAGCTCTTCTCCTGTTTTTTGGCAGTGTCTGGGCAGTTCTGCACAAAGATCACCCGGTTGTAGGCCTTCAACCTGCGCCACAGCTGGACGTAGGCTTTACACTGTACGTACATGAAGACCAGGCCCCCCGTGAAGCCGATGGCCACCACAACCAGTTTTGTCCAAAATGGCCATTCAAGGACACCTTTGAAATAAAAAAAAAACAAAAAAAACCCAAACAGAATGTTATCACCATGTTGTTATCAATGGATTGGTAATTTTTTTTTTTTTCCCTATGACTCCTTCTAGCAGCCTTGCCAGCCTGCTAAATTTCGTGGGTAAGGAATAGATTGCTACATAAATGCAAAATTATGTGGAGAAGAATGATAACCTGAATTGCTTAATTGCTTTCAAATATTCCAAAGCTGTTGTTAAAATTGTATAGGAAAAAATTCTTTTACCTACCACTCTAACGAGCTCTCACGTTTCTCCACCTGCTATCAAGTACCACCTGGGATGATCAGAAACTACATTAGACTTTGGATACTTCGACATTTATTCCTTGTAGCTAAATCTTTAAGGGAGAATAGTAAGCATATTGAGTGAAAGAATCAGAATTTAAAATCCTTTTAACAAGGTAAAGTAACAGGGAGATGTGTGAGATGGTACATACTTTTGTTACTGAGAACCACTACTTCCCCCCCCCCAATATGGTCAAAATAGTATCATCTAAACATGTTATCGATGTAAGCATATTAATATGTTTATTATACAGCAAAAGATAACTAATACATCCCTTAAAAGTGGAGGCAATACTAGTACTTACCTCATGGGGTTTTTAGTGTGGATTAAGTGAATGAATAGTTCTTGACATACAGAAAGTGCTATAAGAATGTAACTTGTTGCTATCTGAGTGATTTAAATGCACGTCTTTGGCTTAATCGGTTGTAGATTAAGAGCACAGCTTTCATGGGTGCCTATATTAACCTTTTAAACTTCACTGGGCTTCAATCATTGCCAACCTGGACACTAGGCAATGAAAACCAGGAGTCCTGGGAAGGAGAAAGTCCGGTTCCCTGCCAGCCAAGCCCCTAGCATTTCGTCAGCACTACACCCCCTCACCCTGTGCCCCTGGGCAGCTCTTGCAATTCTAATTCCCTTCATGGGAAAAGCTCAGAAATCTCACCAAAGGTTAACTAAAATGTTCCGAAATGCTTAAGTGGCAACTCTGTGTATTGTGTTTGTTAGGAGACACTTAGGCCCAACCTTCAGGCCACAAGGACAATGGCTTGTAAGCTGGGATGTACCCACCAGCCCCTCTCAGGCTCATTGACTTCCCAGCGATATTGTTTCTCTGAAAATCCATTTCATTGGTAAGGGACTAGGGTCCCCATCCCTCTCCACTGGAGACACATGCTGAGCCACCTGTACGCCTTGCTTCTCTGTTTTCTCTTTGAGGTCCCACTGGGTAAACCACAAGCTCCCAGGTGGGTGTTTACAATATAGCTGCGGAGGAGGCAAATCACTTATTACTCATCTTTAAAACAGGGACCTCCAAGGTCTCTTCCAGCTCTTAAAGTCCGGTTCTTTCAGTATCCTGCATATCTTATAGCCGGTCCTGTGACGGGGGCACCTGGAGTGGGTCTAAAAAGCCTTTCGACATCTCCAAACTGCAGAGGAGAACTTGCCTCATTTCCCAGCAGCAGGAACAATGCAGACTTAGAAAAAGCATCTCATTGTTAAGTTGGAACCTCTTTGGCTGGGTGCTTAGGTGATGCAGTTACCAAATGTGTTTGTATATTGGTGAGTGTGAGTGGTAGGGCTGGGAGGTGGTTTTCTTCTTTGCTTTTATCCTGGTTGCTTCTCTCTAGTTGGTGTCATATTTAAAAAAAAAAAAAAAAAGGAAGGAAGGAGGGAGGGAGGGAGGGAGGGAGGGAGGGAGGGAGGGAGGGAGGGAGGAAGGAAGGAAGGAAGGAAGGAAGGAAGGAAGGAAGGAAGGAAGGAAGAAAGGAAGAAAGGAAGAAAGGAAGAAAGGAAGAAAGGGAAAGAAGAAGAAGAAGGAAGGAAGGGAGGAAGGGAGGAAGGGAGGAAGGAAGGAAGGAAGGAAGGAACTGTTTCACGTATTTATAACCTTTTCCTTGACTTGTATCACTGGCAATACAGTGAGTAAAAGGTATGATATACATGCCCTATTGTATAAACACAATGTTTCAATAGATCTGAGGTAAGGTCAGGTTCATGATGTCTTTGCAACATGAATCATAAAAAGAACCTTTAGAGGTTAGGGTTAGTTTTACAAATGAGGACACTGAGCTTCAGCGTGATTAATCATTTTGCTCATGAAAACTAGCCAGTGACCAAGGTGGAACTAGAACCCTGGCCTCTGACAACCAGCCCAAATCAGTGCTTATCACATTTGGATTGTTAACAATAACAGCAGATGCCATTCATTTAAAAAGGAATAGTTTAAACAATAATGCTGAAAAAATAGTATATGGATGGCAGAGATGTGATCTTCAACATTCTCTAAACAGATGTTCAGAGCCACAGCTCTTATCTGCTGGACTCAGCCACAGCCGGCAACAATATTGGAGCCTCTATCAATACCAGGCGCTCTCTAAATAACGAACCATGGCCCCTGCCCTGGAAATATGCAGAGGTTCAAAGGGAGTCAGGCGAGGGGAAAGAAATCAATTGGTTATGCTAGTCTTTTATGGTGTGTACATTTAGATAATTCTGGGGCAACATTAAATCTGTACCTACAGTCTCTTTAATAGATAGTATAAAACTATTGTTTTTTCTTGGTCTGTGTTTTGTTTTCAACACACAAATAGTATACTGGAGCATTCTTCTAGAATATGTAAAGATAAGGTACAAAGAGCAATTGTCCTCTCAAATTAGGGTTGGCAACCTGGGTAATTCAGGATGCTAAAGTTTCAAG
The DNA here is from genome assembly GCF_964146895.1 of Miniopterus schreibersii. Taxonomy (NCBI): domain Eukaryota; kingdom Metazoa; phylum Chordata; class Mammalia; order Chiroptera; family Miniopteridae; genus Miniopterus; species Miniopterus schreibersii. The sequence continues at coordinate 49,734,847 of NC_138105.1, read as the reverse complement.
TACCATGTATTTCATATTTTTTACTCTGCACAGGTGACAGAGAGAAAGAGAGGTGAGAGCTGTCGGGGGCATCGTGCATATTTAATCTGAAAGAACAACCGTTTGAAAACAAGAAGGTTTTTGTTTAGTGTTTTTCCCTGCAGGATTGTAATTACAGTTCAAAAGATCTTGCTGTTTTATATTCAACCTCAATTCTGGTTGAGGAAGGACAATTTGTTCCTCTTGAAACACTTTTGAAGGTTTCTAAGATGGATGGAAAATATGTTGACTTTGAAACGATGCAGCGCTTTTTCGAAAACTTTACAAGTAAATTCAGGGTCGGCACTCACAGTCCCAATGCCAAAGGAAGATTAAAATAATAACAAGGCATACAGTTGACCTCACCACCCATACTTTGGGAAGGCAGGTTTTAAATGCAATTTAAACATAAGTACGCAGGGTACCATTTACAAAAATCACTACGGCTTCCATTCGAAAGTACATGAGTTAGGAGTTGTCTCCCTGGCAAGTGGCTTTGAAGAAATAGCCATGGGCACTGCTGCTTGATAAATATCTTCTTTATTCCAAATCTCTGAACGCCAAAGATAAGTCATCTCCTTTTCACTTGCTTTTAAGAAACTGAAAATAATTTTTAAAAGTATACGGCCAAGCCCGGCTGGGCGTGGCTCAGCGGTTAAGCGTCGGCCTAGGATCCAGGTGATCAGGGTTCGATTCCCGGTCAGGGCACATGCCCGGTTGTGGGCTTGAACAATGACTCTCTCCTCATAGATGTTTCTGTCTCTCTCCCTCTCCTTTCCTCTCTCTGAAATCAATAAAGATATATTTAAAAAAAAAAAAAGTATACGGCCAAAAGTTGACCCTTGACTAAGGGATCTGAGCAAGCCCACGAGGAGACTGTTTTCTCAAATCTTCCAAACACCCAGAATTGAGAAAGGAGAAATTTTTTTTAAAGTAAATATTAAGTAAAAGATGAAGTAAATATTAAGTAAAAATGAAGTAAAAGAAAAACTAAGGATGGGAAAGCTTGGGTATTAGGCATTCACACTTCACTGTTGCCTCTATGACACTGACTGGGCCAGCAGGACCCAGGCACAGCCCTCAGCACCAGGGATGTGGGCAGGACCTGGGGCTGGGCCAGCTCTGCGCTCAGAGGCCACCGGCGAGGGAGACAGTTAAATGAGCCACTCCAATAGTGTGTCCTGGTGGGGCAGAGCTCCTCGGCCTGGGTGCACAACAGAGTCACGCAAGGGATCATAAAATCTCAACCTCTGGGGATAAGACTCAGGTGCTGTAGTGGCACAGAAACTCCCCCAGTTATGCAATCAAGGTGGAGTAAAGGGCCGGGGAGGGGGTAAGTGCAGGATGCTGCGGGCACACCTGCTTCTCCACATTTTGGGCCATTACAGTCACTTGGCTTCTTAACTGCTAATTGCTGGGCTGCAGCCTCAGAATTTCTGACTCATGGGTCTGGGGTGGAGAGAGGCCCAAATCTGCATGTCTCTCATGAGTGCCCAGGAGATGCTCATGCTCTTGGTCCAGGGACCACATTTTGAGAACCACTGTTCTGGTAACAGTGATTCTAGTTGGGGAAGCTGAATTAGGCTTCCCGGAGGGAATGAAGTTTTAGGTGAACTGCAGGCTGAGTGGGGCTAGGGAGCGGAGCGAGTGGGTGAGTATTTAAGTGTGTGGGGGCGGACACGAGAAGCTGGGAGGAAATGTTTCATGTAGAGGGCAGAGCTGAACAAGGGTCAGAAGTAGATTTGGGGAGCTGACAAATGTTCAGCATAATTGGCTACAGCTAAGTCATGGCGGGGAGGGGGCACAGAGACCCATTAAAGAGTCTGGGGTATATTTTGCCCATGAACACAGACTATAGGGTGGTTAGGGCCTGGGGCGGGGCGGGGACCTGGTGAGGGAGTCAGGGGGGAGGGAAAGGGGGGATCATCTGTAATACTCTCAACAGTAAAGATAAAAACATTAATTAAAAAAAAGAATAACAGCTAATTAGGGATAGGATATGGTCAGATTTGTATTTTGTAAGTTTGCTGGGTGCACATTATTGAACCTGGGCTGAAAGGGGAAAGCTAGAGAAAGCCTAGTTAGGAAGCTATTGCAGTTTTCAAGCAAATGACAGGATAGTTTGCACAGGGATGGTGGCAGCGGGGAAGGACAGGGGACAGATTCCAGAGGCCTCGGAGGCAGAACGCACGAAACTTGGCGACTGACTGAAGGTGGAAGAGGCAGAGGGAGGAGATGAGGAATGGAAGCCCGGCCGGATCTGTTTGCTGGGCGTTAGGATGCCTTTCCTGGGTGTCAGAGTGAGAAGCGGCAGAGGATGAGTTTGGACACACTGAGCTTGGTGCCCGGGAGGCCTTTAAACAGAAACATTCTACAGAAGGTAGGCGGGTGCAGGATGGGGGTTCAGTACGAGCTGGGGATACATTTGGAAGGTTATCAGCGTAGAAATAAATGACAACTGGAGACATAAGGATCTCCCGAGGGGACCAGGGAATGCGCGGGCAGAGTGGGGTAAGTGGGAGGAAGCATGGCGTCATGGGATTCTTGGGCACTGGAGAGATTCTGGTGGCTGGAGTTGAGACTGTCAAGTTCACTGTAGGATAAATGATCACTTTCCACTCACACGTCTCAGGAGAGGCACTGAGTAAATGAATGTAAGAGAGGGGTCTGACCCGACACGGGATTGCTTCTTGTCACGTCTAGGAGGGGCGCCCCAGCTGCTCCTGCACACCTGGCTAGCGGGGCGCAGGAAGAGCCCGCAGGCTCGTGGAGCTGGACAGCTCAGGGTGGCCGCTGGGAGAGGCAAGGCTACCCTGGGCAAACATGATTCTCCAAGTTAGACATTTACAAATATTGTCTCTGGCTATCGTGCCTGCCCTTGACTGCTAGGAAAACACTTGAGTCATGAGGCTGTGTGTTGGGTATAGGAAGGTGGGGTGTGTGGAAGGCCTTTGTTCTTCCATACATACACAAGGCAGTGTTTCTGGCACATTTTTTGTGACTTGGCTTGGGCCAGAACCTGTAAATACAGGGGGCACAGATTTTTTTTAAAGGTCCTACCTTCTAGGAAATTATTTAATAAAGACCTAACAGACATTTTTAAATCCAGCATCTCAGGAACAATGCATAATGTAGCTGTAAACAATGTAGTTTGATATAAATTGTATAAAAATGAGTTAAGACAGCCAAAAACCAAACCAAACCTCACCTGTGTTTCTAGCCACAGTGCTCTCATTCTCTTTTAGATGAGACCAGCGGGATCTGTAACGCCATCACCTTCCCCCCCCCCCAAACCATATCCAAGCGCATGTAGCAAGTCCTCATAGTTTTACTGGCCCAGGTCCCCTCTGCTCCTAGAAAGCAGGAGGGCGCATGCTGCTCGCTGCTGCCACCAGGAGGGAAAGTGTGAGAAGGCAACGCTTCTCCCTTCTGCAGGCATGAAACCAAATAGAGAAGTGGCAAAGCTTTCCCTTTTTATTTTTATTTTTTAAATATGTTTTCATTGATTTTAGAGAAAGGAAGGGAGAGAGAGAGAGAGATAGAAACATCAACGATGAGAGAATCATCAATCAGCTGCCTCCTGCACGCCCCCTGCTGGGGATCGAGCTCCAAATCCCGGCATGTGCCTTGACTGGGAATCGAACCGTGACCTCCAGGTTCATGGGTCAACGCTCAACCACTGAGCCACACTGGCCTGGCAAAGCTTTCCCTTTTTAAATTCTTTTCTTTTTTCCTTCTTTTCCTCACTTCCTCTCATTTTTTTTCTTTCACTTTGCTCTTTTTTTGTTGTTGAGGGAAGTGAATAAACATTTTCATACACTGCAAACATACAGTGTTACCATCTGAACGATGTCTCCTTTCAAATTCACCAGGGGTTTAATTTTGTGTTCCCCCATACTGAGCAAGGAAGAGGGGAATATTTCCCACTATTTTACCAGCTATGATTGAGGATATATTGTAAGGCTCTTAGAGCCTAATGAGACACAGAGCTGGGTGCCTTCAGAAGTTAAGATAATCTCTTTTAAACAACCTATCTGTTTTTAACATTAGAATATGCCTTAATGCTTTTTAAACATCCTGCTTTGCAGACTTGACAATCGAACCCAGTATGTTTAAAATGTCAAACCGTAGTGCTAATCCACTCTCACACATGATGCGGTGTTCATTAGCGAGCAATCACATTCCCCACTAGAGGATCATCTTAATGATGCTCTGAAAGAAGCAATGACTAGGGTGAATGAAATAAAATGTAGAACAACCTTCCATTTTTGCAAGTGTTTGCCTTTGCACAGCAGGAAGAACCTGGTTTTTATTCAGCTCCTGCGAAGCCTGGAGTGTATTTCTGCCCACGAAGGTTTACATGGACTTCATTCATCTCACATCTCGGCTTGGGACCGCATATACCTGAGGCTTTTCAGCCGGAGCATAATTGGAGAAGACTCAGTTTCCAGAACTGGTTTTTGCTAGTGTATCTTATGTGAAGATCTAAACTGGGGAAATGGTTTCCCCACCCAGCTCTGGTGTTGGCATAGAATCCAAGAGAGACAAAAGGAAAAGGGATGTGCTCTTACCATTGTCATTTCCTTGCCGGATCTCCTCCGCTGTCCGGTCTATTAATACGTACAAGGACCAGACCACACAGGTGATGGCGATGACGTGGAAGGTGACAGAGCAGAAGATTTTCCTCCTCTCACTCGTGGTCATCTGTAGCTTCTCCCACTGCAATCATAAACAAATTGCACAAAACTGAATTTCTAACTAGGAAATTTGGCCCCCCATTTATATCCCATGCAAAGGCCAGGAATGGAGGGAAAACATTAAGTACTTGCCAAGGGAGAGGGCACCAATATTCAAATAAGTCTTCACGTGTAGAAAGATTTGAAATCATAACCTGTGGCATTATAGATTACTTGAATAATAATAAAATGAAAACGATACTTTCCTGTTCTCCAAATGAATTAAATCGAGTCATTTCTGTTTTGCTGGCCTGGCCTATAGTTCCCTTGTCCGTAACGTGAATGGGATAGGTGTAATAGTTTACAATTTTTAGAAAACATTTCCTTTCAGGTTTCGGCAGCTCACTTCTTTGTGGTACTAGGTTATAAGTAGTGATAAGTAATCTTTTCTTGGATGAACACATAACCTGATACAGTGTTGCATTTTTCAATGTATAAATCTAACAAAATATTTGAATGGCTGGATATCTGGGAGAAGTCAACATGGGTTCCCAAGTCTTCTTCCAGGAAACACCAATTTTCTTATCTGAGCAATATGAGACCACCAGCCGAGGCCCCTGTTTAGATTTGCTGCTCCCACTATCACAATGGCTGTCCCTCAGGCACCCTCCACCCGGGAGCGGAGGAGGGCCGTGGTTGTTAGAGTCCCCCATGAAGGTTTATGTGAGGGCATGTGTCCATGATTAACTTTGAAGAAGTCGACTCTCCGATGAAATTGCAATGCTCACACAACTAGAATATCACTTCATTTCTAGGAACGGCGTCTTTATTTTTCTTCGCATTCTTTCTATAGAAAAACCTAATCACTATGATGTTATTAGAGGTGGCTTCATGTGCTAAGCTTTCAATAACTGGTGATTCTTTGTACCCTTTACTTACAATGCTCTTGTTAAAGCAAAATCTTTAGAACTTCGAAGACCCCACCCTACCCCATCCCACCCCCACATAAAATTCCATGCACCACTCAATTGAAAACAAGAGGGCCACTCATTGTGCATATAAAGCCTGGCTCTGAGGCAGGCGTGAGGTCCTTTAATCTCCCTGGGCCCGCTGGCCTCCTGGCAAGAAGCAGACTGTGGCCGGGGCTGCGGCAGGGTGCTTTGGGGAGAGGATGCCACCCGTTGCTTCTTTTATTAACAGACTAGTAATTCTCCCAGGGTCACCTTGTGCCCAGCGAGAAGCTGCTTTCCAACCTTCCTTGGCAGCGGTGGACACTGGCTGCCTTCCAACAATGAGGCACGAGCGGCCGTCTACTGCGATAGCGAGTTTTTACCGTCCGGATTTTTCATCAAACTACATTTTACATAGTGGTCCCAGGAATTGATGGAGAGATCTTGGTCACGGGGCTAGGAGAAAACCACACGCGTCAATGTAGAATCTATTTGTAACGAACCAATATTGAATTGAGGAGATTTTAGGATGTGTATCTTGGCTTTTATCAAAACTTCCCATATCTGTGAAAGCCTGATTTTTAAAATTTTATTTTGTTACAGATTTATTGTAATGTTAACCTGAATATTCTGTTTCATTATAGAAGAGGTTATCATTTGGCGATAGCATTTTGTGATTTAATAACTATTTCTTGAATTACTCAATATTCAATATGACCAAACACAGTGCAGGACGGTACCCAAAAGCAGTTTGACACGTTCCGATTTTCTAAATGTACCGAGCGGATGGGAATGCCGTCAGGAACTAGATATGCCTGTCAAATCAACCCTCAATTGTAAAACCGGTTTCAGGAAAAAAACCCTTAAAAATTGGATCTTCTTAAACCTGAGGAGCATTTTGCTGCAGTGGCTGAAACACATTCTTCCAAATTAATGAGCCTCAAATAGAAAAATATCAGGGGGGCTGACAAGGACGGACCAAGTCAAGTAAAAACTCCTAGCTCCAGACAATAGAAATGCTGAAGTTGTCCTTTCCTGATCTCAGGTATATTTTAGAAAGCAAAGTGTAAAGGGACCATCTGACTTTCCTGCTCCCTGACGGGGACTCCTCAGGAACTCAGCGGCCAGCGCACAGGGAAATGTGGAGCCACGGCGCCCTCTCCTGCACAATCACATCACCGCATGTAATCGTCAGCACCAGGCAGGGCCAGAAATCAACGTACAGTAAAACCCCCATATAAAGGACTAACTCGGGCGAGCGGATGTCCTTTAAAGCCCAAAGTCCATTAGATAATAAAGTAGGTGTTCAGAATGCATATGTTAAAAAATTGACAAATTAGTTAACCTGTTTTTACTTATGAAGACATGTTTGTGTAATTAAAATTAAGTATGTATGAAAAGCTTAATTTCACAGAAAAGTTTTCTATATGTATTACAGTAATTTTAAATCTATACTGAATAGGTCTAGAAAGGCCTGCATTCACCAGTGACTAAGAGTAAACAAACGCACACGGCTGGGCGTGGCTTAGCGCACATCAGGACTCAGGCCGCCCAGGCTAAAACTGCTGCAGAAAGTCACGCCGCGGGAACACAGCCAATTACCGCGCGTGATGTGGTGTGGCCAGGTGCTAATCTTTCGGCTGATCATTCCCCAAACATTATCAGTGGTGACTCTTGGATTTAAACATGTAGACCCCAGTTTTAGATATGTAATATTTATTTATGTTGGTGAAATGACAAGTGTTTTTTCCAACATATGGCCTATTTGCTAAAATTTGTTAAAAATAATAGTGAATTAGTAACAAAAAAATAACCTGTTAATTTAGTTATAAGCAAATATTGGTTAAAAGCATTTTAAAATTAACAGGGTGTTAATTTTCTCATATGACACATGGACCGGAAATTTTGTCTGTTAAATCTGTGGTCTGTTAAACTGAGGTCTCCAAAATCAAGGCTTTCCTGTGTTTTATGAAATGTTCATCCATATCCTTGCATTTTCAGGTTGACATACAAAGTGTGACCACGTTTTACAAGCCTTCACAGTGAGGAATGGATCGAGAAGGCGAGGACAGACATTTTATGTAACAAAGCTGACATGAAAAGGCTGTAGTTTAATATTTGGGATGCTGACATTCAATACCAGTTCACAAAAGATTTTGTGATAGGCGAGTGATAATGCGCACATAAGCATTTGTGGTCTCCTGCCTGGATTTATAAAATACTGTGCGCTTATGCCACGTGACCAAGTGTATAATATTTACCCTGTGACCCCTCTAGAGGCGGGTGTTTGAGAGACAGCCTTGGCGGCACGGCCGTCAGCATCACCTGACCCTTGTGAGAGATGCAAATTCTCACGCTGCGCTTTGCAGTGGCGCTGCTGGCTCCGCCAGGTAGCTGGTGCAGCACAGCTCTGCCAAGGCGGCAACCTTGTGTTCATCTTGCCACTACAGGGCGCCAGGCCACTGCCTTTCCTATGTAGGACCTTCCTTCCTTCCTCCTTTCCTCCCTTCCTCCCTTCCCCCCTTCCTTCCTTCCTTCCTTCCTTCCTTCCTTCCTTCCTTCCTTCCTTCCTTCCTTCCTTCCTTCCTTCCTCCCTCCCTCCCTCCCTCCCTCCCTCCCTCCCTCCCTCCTTCCTTCCTTCCTTCCTAAAATATATTTTTATTGATTTCAGGAAGAGCAAGGGAGAGAGAGAGGGAGAGAGAAATATCAATAATGAAAGTCATTGGTGGGCTGCCTCCTGCACGCCCCCTGCTGGGGATCGAGCCCACAACCCCAGGCATGTGCCCCGAATTGAATGGAGATCTCCTGGTCAATGCTCAACTGTTGAGCCACGCCAGCTGGGCTACGTAGGATATTTCTGAGTCAAGTATCTGCCCTCAAGTCCCTGTGTTTTAAGATGACATATGCCCCTCCAAGTGGTCTCAATGAAGCTGGTGGATATGCTAAAACTGACCCGCGGGGGAAGGCCACGCACTCCAGCACATCACCCAGCTTTCCACAATCCTTCACACTGCCAGCTCCCCTACCTGCCTCCATCAGTCAAGTTCTCTTTTATGGCTTCACAATGGGTCATAAGCTAAGGTGGGAAAAGCCAGCTTCACAAAATCTTATCTCCTTCTACATAGGTGGTCTCAGACCTTGCTTTAGGCTTTCTACTTGCTGGGTCTGTATTGTTCTGGGCCTTTGGTCCCTTGCAGAAACCCCTCAACAGTAGGAAGAATTAAAGAGAATTTTGTTACTCATTTAGAAATATGCTACTGGTAGTTACAGAATAGTTGCAGAGATGTAAATTACAGCATAGGGTATATAATCAATAATATCATAATAACTAAGTATGGGGCCAGGTGGGTACTTGAAATATGAGGAGGACCACTCTGTAAAGTACATGATTGTCTAACCACTATGCTATACATCTGAAACTAATACAGGATACTATTGAATGTAAACTGTTATTGGAAAAAAAATATATGCTACCGTATATTTCTGAAAAGATTTCCACACTGTCGTATAAATTGATGCAAACATTATTTCTGTGAAATTTCCCATTTTCTCTAGCTAAATCAAGTGGTACAGGTCTTCTAATTTAAATTACTTGTATTCATCTTCTGTCCTGAAATATAAATTCGAAAATACTGTCTAATGCTTTTTAAATCTTTGTACTGATGAAGAATAAAGGCAGTTTATTTGCACAATATCAAAACACATGAGATAGGGATTGCTTCACTACGTCCATTTTCCTTTCTTCCTTGACATTTCCACTGCATTTTTCACCTTTGTCAACAACAAGAACCAGAAGTCAGCAAATCTATGTAGCGCTAGAGCCAACAATTACCACTAGGTGGCGCCAAAGCCCAAACTATTGCTAATTCAAGGATCCTTGGGGGTCTTTTTTGTTGCTTTTTAAAATGTACAACCGGACCCAGGAGCTCCCAGGCAGCCAGCTGTGCAGCCTCCTCCTGGTCATTTCATCAGCCCAGCATAAATGCAAAACCACATTTTAACTGTTTAAAATTTTCTGACCCTCCCTGCTTATCATTATTATGGTGGAATTTTAGTGCATATAAGTGACAATAATAACCAGACAGCAAGTCTAAAGTTTATTTCAGCCCGGCTGGGCGTGGCTCAGCAGTAGAGCATCGACCTAGGATCCAGGAGATCACGGTTCGATTCCTGGTCAGGGCACATGCAGGGGTTGCAGGCTCGATTCCCCAGTGGGGGGTGTGCAGGAGGCAGCCAATCAATGACTCTCTCATCATTGATGTTTCTCTCTCTCTCTCTCTCTCTCTCTCCTTCCTCTCTCTGAAATCAATAAAGACATATTTAGAAAAATAATATAAAATTTATTTCATTATCTGCATGGTTAAGTAAGACATACTGTGTTAGGGGATAGCAAGTAAACCCTGCAAAGTTGGGGCTTACAAAGTTGGTGAAGTTTCCAGAGGCCCCACTGCGCTGGGGCAGTGGTTTTTAAAAAGTGTTCCCCAGAAGCAGAAGCATCAACTTGGGGCTTGTTAGTGTTAATGAAACGAGTCCACTGGGCTGCGGTGGTGCTAATACCCAGGCGGCCTACAGCTTACATAAGCAAACAAAATCTGAGCCTGTGTCCTGGCTGGATAGCTGAGCTGGTCAGAGTGTCACCCTGGATTTGTCAAGGTTGCAGGTTTGATCCCCATCAGGATACATACAGGAATGAACCAATGAATGTATAAACGAGTGAAACAACAAACCGATGCTTCTCTCTCGCTCTCTCTTCCTTTCTTTCTAAAAATCAATAATAATAAACAAAAGCTAAGCCTGTAAATGCCTGGAGGCTCGGAAGTCGAAACCTAAGGAGAACCAATCACAAACAGCCAACTAGGCTTTATGCTGTAGCCAATCAAATAATTTCCTTGCTTTGCTTCTGCACTTTCTCTGTAAGTCTTTCCCCTGGCTCCTGTGGCTGGAGCACTCCTAACCACGTCCAGTTTGGTACTGTCTGATTCCAATCAATTTTTGCTCAAATAAACTCTTAAAAAATTTTAATATGCCTTAGTTTGTCTTTTAACATTAGAAATGCAATAATTTTGGGCCTCACATCAGACTTACTGAATCAGAAACTGGTGGTGGGGCCCTGCAGTTTGTGTTTTATTTGTCTTATTTATTTTTAGAGAGAGATGAAAGGAGAGGGAGAAGGAGAGAGAAACACCAATGTGAGAGTAAAACATGGATCAGCTGCCTCCTGTACGACCCCTACCAGGGATTGAGTCCACAACCTGGGTGTGTGCCCTGGCCAGGAATCGAACTCGCAACCTTTTGGTGCACCGGACAATGCCCAACCAACTGAGCAACACCAGCCAGGGCTGCAGTTTGTGTTTTAATTAGCCCACAGGTGATCCTAATGCAAGCTAAATTTTGAGAATCACCTGCCTAATAAATGACACCTGGCAGAGTCGTGTGGTGACTTTAATGGAGTCTGTATCAGAAGTAGCATTTGTCAATCCCTGACAAAAAATCATCAGTAGTCCAGGAAAGGAAAATCAACAAACCAGTTTGATTACCTGGCCGCAATCAACCTGTAATATTTCAGGTTGAGTAAAGAATCACAAAATCAGTGAATTTGTTTGGAGTTAGCTCATTAATCACTAAAACAAACTGTTTCATTTTTTAATTCCACTTTCCAAATTAGTGTTTATGTCTATAAAAACCTATTAAAATCCAGTTTTACTGGTTATAATTTCAAATAGTTTGAGAGAAAACCAAACAACAGAGTTTAAACATTTATAAGTAGTAATTCTTAAGACCTTAATGAATCCCAAGTTCATAAATATGGTAAACAATTTCCAGCTTAGAAATGGATTAAAGAACCCTGGGGAAAAATGTGACCTCTTCAGACTTTTAAACATTGGCTACAATCTGATGATAGGTAGGAAACAAGAAAGCCAGGCTGAGATGTAGATGGTGGGCAGTTCCATGATTAGTTAAGGTGTTTACCGGGGGTAAAAAATCAGAAATTGTACATGATGCAAACTTGTCTCGCAACAGAATTACTAATAGCCATGTACCTGGATCCCCTGGCTTTCTCTTTGTTTTCCATCACCGTTTACCCCCCCATCCCCTCTTCCCCCACCCCCTGCAATCACCACACTGTTGCTCGTGTCCATGAGTTGTTTCTCTTTTTCCTTTCGCTCAATCCCTCCATGCCCCCGACCTGGCCCCAGAACAGTCCCCTCCACGGCTGTCAGCCTGCTCTCTGTCTACGAGTCCGTCTCTATGTTGCCTGTTAGTTCAGTTTGTTCATTAGATTCCACATCTGAGTGAAGTCATGTGGTGCTTGTCTTTCTCTGACTGCTTTGTTTCACTTAGCATAATGGTCTCCAGGTCCATCCATGTTCTCACAAAGGGTAACATTTTCTTCTTTTGTACGGCCAAGTAATATTCTACTGTGTGACTGTCCCACAGCTTTTTTACCCGCTCACCTACTGATGGGCACTTGGGCTGCTTCCAAATCTCAGCTATTGTAAATAACGCTGCCATGAACCTAGGGGTGCATATATTCTTTCAAATGAGTGTGTTGGTTTTTTTACGATAAATTCCCAGAAGTGGAATTGATGAGTCATAAGGCAGTTCCATTTTTAATTTTTTGAGGAACCTTATACTGTTCTTCATAGTGGCTGCACCAATCTGCGTTCCCACCAACAACAGTGCCCAAGGGTCCCCTTTTCCACATCCTTGCCAAGACTTGTTTGTTGATTTACTGATGATAGCCATTCTGACAGGCGTGAGGCTTTGTTACTAAGAGCCCAAACCTCAAGTGTTATATATATAAATGCTCTGTGAGCCTACTGGTTACCTCCTGCAAAAATCTTTTTCCCTAAAGTTTCCTCTTCCACTAATAATAATTATTTAACGTCTTTCCTGCATGGTCTGATGGGAAGGGATGTCATATTTCTGGCTGAATGCAGCTGCTCTGTTTCTCTTGATAACAGGACAAGAGGAAGCGGTCTGCACTGCAGCAGGGTTAGGACCTACGCCCCAACAGATTGTGAGCTGGAACAGTGAGGACTGGACCATGGGCCAGGATGAATCTTTGAAGTCTCCATAAATACAGGATTAACCATTACCACCTGGGACCGTTTGAGCAGCGGTTGACTCAGAGTTGGGAAGCTGTCATCGATACCCAGGTGAGGATAAAAGATAGCAGTGTAATTGGCAGTCTTGCTGAGAAATGGTTTCTAAATTTTCCACAAAGAGGAGCCATACTTGGGAACCTGAAGTCAACGGCTGCATCTTGCCACCACTCAGTTTGTCTCCGGTGGCACCCAGAGACGCTGGTAACGGGCACCACCTGAACATGGAGGGGAATGATGATAACAATTATTCCGTTCTGGGAGTCCTTTATGCTTAAAAGTAGTTTTCAGCCTTGGCTGTCTAACAGAATCCTCCAGGGAGCTAGTTTCCAAACTGCCCCCCCCCCCCCCCCCCGGCCTGGCTGAATCCACCACTTGAGGAATCAACCGTGCAGTTTCACAGAGCACTCTGTCTGTAATCCCAGGCGTACTTGTTAAAAATGAGGGCTCTGGGTTCAAATATTGACTCAGCCACTATGTGCTGTGTGACCTTGGGTGAGTTACAGCAGCTACTTTACAGGGTCAAGTTTAGGAGAGTTAATGAGTGTAAGTGCAGAACAGTATCAGGCACTTATGAAGAATTCAATAAATGATTATCATAACTGGGAGCCTGCATCCAATTAGACTCGATTCTCTTTATCTTCATGTTGATGCATCACTGGAGGATGGGTTGGGATTTGTTCATGCAGAACTAAGGCAGCCAAAGTCCCCCAGTCACCATCGACTTCCCAAGTATGAATAAACTTTTCTGAATAATGAATCTCAGAGTAGGGAAACACTATCTGTTTTTGTTAACTATTTGTACAAAGAAGGGTAAGTGGATGAGTTACTGTGCATATACTAGGTAAGTTCATTTAAAAGACTGAACAATTATAACTTTTTTTTGGTCAGGATTGAAAAAATATATAACAGGTTACAATATATGCCCCAGTAAGTTTTCATTCTTTTTGTCTGGAAATTTAATTCGAAATGTTATGTTAGGACTTCCTAAGGGAATGCTGTTTTGGGTGACAGTTTTACAAAAGCTTAAAAAGGGACTCAAACATCCCAGATCAACAAAGCATTAATGTATGTGGGTTATAACTACGTCTTCTCTAAGTAACGCAGCGCATGAGAGGCGGCCTGATGGAAAAGGTCTAGAAACATGCCCCAGGCTCCTCTATCCAGCTATCTTAGTGACTGCAAAACCCAAGGAGCTCCTGAGAATAGATAAGTAAAAAAAATGGCTCTTTTTCCTCAAAGCTAACTAACTTGGGTTTCTATAGATGAAGACTTGATGTTTGTTTTTTTCCAAAACAATTTTTTGAGGCCAAGTGATTATAGAGCTTTACAGAGAGCTCACATCACTGTATTTATAAAAGTACTTGGAAAAGTCCGGTTGAGTAGAAAAGTAGAGGAGTTAAGAGAGGGTAAATTCAACTTATAACAAAAATCCAAGCATTATTTTAAAGCTTTAAAAATAGGTGCACTTCTTTAAAGAAATAGTAAAAATATATTGTGTTGAAATGCTCGTTTACAATGGGAGCACTCAGTTGCTAAGAACTGTGGCCAAAAGAACATAGAAGATGCTGCAAAAAAGCAGGAGGGGAGGCATGTGGGGAGAAGCAGAGGGTCAGGGTGGTGGGTGAGGGAAGAAGCACAGTTTGACAATCGAGTCAAACAGGCAAAAAGTGACAGGCTCGGAGAGGCCCTGGGGCACGGTGACTCGGGTCAGGTAGACGGAGTTAGAGCCCGGGCAGGAAATCTCAACGGTCTTAGGGCAGGTGACCTACATCCTTAAGCTCTAGTTTTCTCATTGGTAAAACTGGGGTAATGACACTATCCCTTGTACAGGGTTGTGGTCAGAATTATACGAGATAATATCCATCAACAGTTAGCTCATAGCAAGCCTTCGAGTAGACCAGGAGGAGCCTCTAACTGGTTTATGAAACAAAGTCTTACATAGTTCGTTCGGTTCACAGATGTTTTATTAGACCCAGAGGGGGCTTTAAAAATTATAATTATTTTCGAATTCCTTGAAGTGGAACAAACTCAGTTTGCCTTAGTCCCACCACTCTCTTTGCCCACCTTTTTCATTTATATCACCTGCTGGGCACTTGTGGGCGGCTGAATTTATGACCCTTGAATTATTAGCATCGATAAGCAGCATTTTTCAGAGATGGAAGCCAGGATGTGTGGAACTGACATCCAAAGCTTTGGGGATCTTGAAAGGAGCTGTGGGTCTGCCTGGCCGGTGCGGCTCAGGGGTCGGGCACCCATTCCCGGTCAGGGTGCACGTCCGGGTGGGGACTCGATCCCTAGTGGGAGACAGCTGATCAGTGACTCTCATCATTGATGTTTCTATTTCTTTCTCCCTCTCCTTCCCTCTCTCTGAAATCAATAAAGATATATATTTTTAAAAAGAGAGAAAGAAAGAATGAACAAAAGAAAGAGAGAGGGAGGGAGGGAGAGAGAGAGAGAGAGAAAGAAAAAGAAAGAAAGAAAGAAAGAAAGAAAGAAAGAAAGGAAAGGAAAGGAAAGGAAAGGAAAGGAAAGGAAAGGAAAGGAAAGGAAAGGAAAGGAAAGGAAAGGAAAGGAAAGGAAAGGAAAGGAAAGGAAAGGAAAGGAAAGGAAAGGAAAGGAAAGGAAAGGAAAGGAAAGGAAAGGAAAGGAAAGGAAAGGAAAGGAAAGGAAAGGAAAGGAAAGGAAAGGAAAGGAAAGGAAAGGAAAGGAAAGGAAAGAAAAGAAAAGAAAAGAAAAGAAAAGAAAAGAAAAGAAAAGAAAAGAAAAGAAAAGAAGAAAAGAAAAGCTGTGGATCTTAGAAGTCAACATGTAGAGGTGTCAGAAGGGCCACCAGGTACCAAAAGGTGCCCAGACGGGAGCAATTAGGAAGATCTAAGTTATTGTTACTGATGTGCTGGAAACTGTTAGGTGAGAATATCAAGCTTTCAGATATAAATACTCTAAAAAATACTGTGGCCAGTAAATTCAAAGTTACTAAAATATTTTTTAAAACAGATTAGCTCTATCACTCAGTCAACCTTATCAGGATTAAAATTTTCTCTTCTATAAAATGTTCGTATGCTACATACTAAGTGTATATCTAAATATGTGTGAATCTGATGTTATAGGAAACCATTTTCTTCTAACTTTTCCCTGATTTCCCATTGTTTCCTTTCAAGAAGTTTATGAGACATGAGATTTTCTATAATTTTGAGCAAGGTATTTATAATAAATATAGGGGAAAAACTCGAGTAAAATCATCCACTAGAGGGTGCAATGAAATCATACATGATGACTGGAGAAAAAAAAAAAGATGAACAAATGCTTATTTTATAGGTCTATCTAGAAGGGAGATGCTGTATGGTACTTCGGCACATCTGCATTGAAATTGCTATGGTAACAGTTAAAATAGCAAATTCCAAGTTCTGTCCAGAGCTCTATCTGTGTGCTAGGAATCTGCATTCTCAATGAGCACTCCAACTGCTTTTTATGTATGCTGACATTTGAGAACTATTTTCCCGAGGAAAGAAAAATTTAGGGAAATATTTTAGAGATAAACTCTAATTTATAATACTTTTTCCCAAGAGTGAAAATATTTTCAATTCCCCCTCCTCTGCAAAAAACCCCTACCAAATCTAGGTTGATTAATACGATGTCATGTAAGAACACAAATTACTTAAAGACTTAATAGATGCATTTAAACAAAGTTTCTTTTAAAATATATAACAAGCCCGGCCGGGCGTGGCTCAGCGGTTGAGCATCAACCTAGGGTCCAGGCGATCGGGGTTCGATTCCCGGTCGGGGCACATGCCCGGGTTGTGGGCTCCATCCCCAGTGTGGGGTGTGCAGGAGGCAGCCGATCAAGGACTCTCATCATTGATGTTTCTCTCTCTCTGTCAGCCTCTCCCTTCCTCTCTCTGAAAGCAATAAAAGATATATTAAAAAATTAAATTAAAATAAAATATATAACAAAAACTTGATTTTCTGTTTTCTTTTGAAGGTTATAAAAAAAATATTATCTCTGGAAGAGATAACAGTATATTACTGCTTTGGGCATGTTGAACCAGCAGAAAGTCAACAGTGCTGTCCATGGAATACTTAATTACAGACTGCGACTTCATAAAGAAAACGCAGAATATAATTGGATTACATCTCATAAGATGGCACATTCCCTCTTCTCTAGAGACTGAGATCCTTGACTAGGACTCCTGCCACCGCCATCTGCAATGTCCTTTCCCCGAAGCCCGTTTCTCGTGTTTGTTTCTGTCGTGTGTTCTTTGTCTCCCTCTTCAGTGACTGTCCATAGCACCTGGGGGGTCACGTTGTCACAGGGCAGTTGTCAACCTGTGAGCCTAACATGATCAAAGCCTTGCCGTTCAGGAGGAAGCGCCATCCACTAAGCAGAATCATAGAGACTGGGAACATTAGAAGATGCTTAAAAAGACCCAATTTTCCTCTCTCCTTTTCTAGAAGAGACTGAGGTCCAGAACAGGGGGTTGATTTGCCCAGGCTAACACAGTCAGTGATTGGCAGGTGTTTTTTTCTCTAGTTTTACCGAGTAGATGTTTTTTCATTCAGGAGCTAATTACTGTAGCATCACAACTTATCAGATGTTTTCTAAGAGTCAAGCAACAGCACAGGCAAGATTCCTGCTTTCATGAAGTTTACATTAGTGTCATAATTGTGGAATGTTGTGTATTTGTTAGAACAGCGGGCTGCATAATTGCGCATCAACAACAAGAGGTAATGGGCTTTGATTTCATAAGTGCTTCTATTCCTTTCCCCACTGTCTTTTATTGTATATGTATATGTGTGTGTGCACGTGTGTGTTTAGTTGTCTTTCTAAAATATTCCTTTGGGTAGCAGCAAAGAAAAGAGAAGTTTCTCAGTGGAATCGCTATTGTACAACAGTGAGCCCTATTTTACTGACAGCCCCGTTGTCAACGCTTATTTTCATGGATCAAAAATAAATAAATAAAATTCTTGCTTCCTACTTCCAACCTGTTTTAACAGTACTGTCACATGTGAAAATTGTATGGAATGCGACTAGGTTGGGCTTTTTGTTGTTTTGTTGGTGTTTTGTTTTGTTTTGTTTTACTCTCAGAGTCTTTTAGCTACATAAAATTTTGAAATAAATCTGAACATAGGGGTGCATATATTCTTTATGATTGGTGTTTCCGAATTCTTAGGATAAGTGATTTAATTTACATATTAAATGGCAACTTCAGCGTAAATGGCAACCATTACAGCTTTAATCTCTCTAAATACTGATTCAGATTTTGTACATCATTCAAATATAATGCAAAAAATACAAATAAAATAGTTTTTAGTTAATATATTAAAAACCAGTTTTATCAGTACTTTCACAGCAAACGTAATTAACTGGCTTACCGTAATACCTTTAAACTTGTTTTGGCATTTTAGAGACTCAGCCTTTGCTAGGAATTTTGTCCTAAAACTGAAGACTTTTTCTTTCTTTCTTTTTTTTTTTTTTTAAGAGCAAAGTTCTTCAGAGTTTCTAGAGGTAAATACATTCCCTAAATTTCATGTAAAAATATTGTATTTTTTTTTCTGGGGAGAGGTCCATACTTTCTACTGGATTCTCAAAGAAGTCTGAGACACTTTACTGATGAAAAGCCCTGGTTTTAAACTGTTCACCCTGAATTGATTTAAAAGTAATAATCAGCTTCTTACAAAATAGGGAAGCACTGGGTCAGGGAAGGGCAGGAGGTACATATACTCTCCACAGGTTGGAAATGAAACTTGTGGTTCAGGGACTTGGCATTGTTTCACTTCCATGACTGAAAGTCTTTGTAAAAGAAAGGGTTTATTAGGCCACTGTAGATCTAGAGAGTATTATACTAAGTGAAGTAAGTCACAGAAAAGACAATACCATAAGATTTTACTTTTATGTGGAATCTTAAAAACAAAACAAATGAACAAACAAAACAGAAAGAGACTCATAGATACAGGAAACAAACTGATGGTTGCCAGAGAGGAGGGGTTTGGGGGAGCTGGGTGAAAAAGGTGAAGGAATTAAAACAAACAAATTGGCAGTTAAACAGCAGTCACAGGGATGTAAAGCACGGCATAGGGAATATAGTCAATACTATTGAAATAACTATGTATGGTGCCAGGTTGGGTACTAGGCTTATCAGGGTGATCACTTCATAAGCTATATAAATGTTTAACCACGGTGCTGTAGACCTGAAACTAATCTAAAACAATATTGAAAGTCAACTGTAACTGGGGGGGGAAAGAGACTGGTTTTGGGGCATGGAGTCCGAACCAGCAGCAGCATGGCTAGGTAGGACTACGTCTGTGGTCTTAGAATTTTCCAAGTGTTTCATACATCAAGTCGGGGGGGGGGAAAGATGTGAACTGTTCTGAAAGGACTAACATTAGCTATGGACAAAGGGGATGGGAGCAGGTGACTCAGGGCAGATCTGGGGTGGGCACAGCAGAGCCCGAAAAGCTGAAGTGTCCATAAGAAGCAGAGGCTCCTGGGGTTCGACCTCGCCTGGCTAGTCTCTTTTTAGGTAATATTGGAAATGGCCACCTGGAAGTTAACCCAGTCATTCCAACATACACTAAGGCATGCGAGTGGCCTTTTGTTGGTTGAGCACTGCAGAGGTTAACTAACTGATTAATCCCTTTTTGCCTATTTCTTCCACCTTCTGGCCTGCTGTAATTTAATTTAGGACATCTCAGGATTTTCTCCTTGTCAATGTGTTTGGAAAACAAAAAATGGCTCTCCAGCCACAACGGCCAGAGCTCCTCATTTGTGGGACTTAGTCTGGATTCCAAGTCCCAAGTGCTGGGTGGTGAGAAAGGATGTGTAAGGCCCCTGCATGTTCACCTGGCAAGTTCAACTGTTTCCAATATTCTGCTGCATAAGAAAGACAACTCTGTCCCCAAATCTCATTTTCCTCCATTTAAGAAGTTATTTTGAACCAAGGGAAGCTTCTGGTTGGCTACTAATCTCATTTCAGTTCAGAGGACAGCATAGCGATTTTGTTCTGGACCTTCAAGAGCCCTTGCCAAGAAGTCTGTTTCATATAATGATCCTTTAGATCTGTTTGTTCTCTATGTGGAATTTCTTGGGACACAGGTGTCATTCTAGAAGATTTCATTATTTCTTCCGAGCTTAAAAGTGAGACGTGAATACGAGAGGAACTCTTATTCAAAAGTTTATTTACTTATTTAGTGGTGTCATTTTTGCCTCTCTTTGGAAAGCTAATACAAATGAGTTGGCCTTGCTCCTTTCCCCATGTCCTTCATTCCCAGTTATTAAAATTCTGATTACAAACACCTCTTTCCACTGCAGATTCAGTGGTCAGTTTCTCCAGTACTATTGGATTCCTGCAAAGGGACCGAAATTAAATGGTAAACCAATCTAATATTATTCTAAGAATTTGTTATTTCAAAGACAAAGAGGTGAAGTTCAATTATCCACACTGAAAATGGAGCAGGAGTGTATAATATTCCCATTAAATATCCCCTTTCTCTCAGAGATCGTAAAAGCTTTCCAATGCTTGAGCTGAGTGTGATAAAGGGGGAAGACAGTGAACTTTGGGTTATGTGAAACGTATGGAGTTGTGTGGGACAGAGATCTGTCTGAGGCAGCTGGGGAGACTGGGCAGGGGCATGAGATGAAGGGGCAGGAGGGGAGGGGGAAGAGTGGGCAGCGGGGACGCTGAAGAGCCTGGATCAGCTCAAAGCACAGGTCTGTGGGCCTGGGATCGACACGGACCAACTGATGCGCAGAGAGAAGTAGAAAATGTTTTTCCTGTATTTCCTTCATGGAGTTTTTTCCTAAAGAAATTTGTTTATGACTAATCAGGGTGAAAAAGCAAGACCAGAAGGGACATGAGGCTGGCTGTCGTCTTTGAGTGAGACAAGGGGAACAGCTTCTCTGTTGTTCTGAGGAGATGGGGGATGGAGGAGCTGAGAGAGACCTGGGGAGTTGCTGGGGAGAAGATGGAAGGTTCTGGCCTCGTGACTGGATTCCTCTCCCGCAACTAAACTCACCAAATGTGGAGATGATTGGATTTG
The DNA here is from genome assembly GCF_964146895.1 of Miniopterus schreibersii. Classification (NCBI taxonomy): domain Eukaryota; kingdom Metazoa; phylum Chordata; class Mammalia; order Chiroptera; family Miniopteridae; genus Miniopterus; species Miniopterus schreibersii. The sequence goes on along the minus strand of NC_138105.1, from coordinate 49,714,060 downwards.
GGGACAAAATCTACAGAGATGGGATTACATGAGCAGAAGTGGGGCAGCCTCTACAGATGGAGCAGGTGGCAACAGAGCAAAAAGCTGTAGGGCCTTGCGGAGCGCAGATGTAAGGAACAGGTTGTCCCAGACCAGGGATTTGAAGTTTGGGTTAAGTTTAAGCAGACCTCCAAGGAGTGAGGCAGAAAGGAGAGTGTGGGTGATGGGGTTTGAGAAGGACCGTTGCTGCAGCTGTACAGGGGATGAACTGAAGAGAGGTGACTGCCCTGTAGGCCCTGCTACCAGCCTTTCCCTCCAGGGCAGGGGACGAACTGGTGTCTGGACAGAGGCTCTTATTAAACATGACTTGTACTTTGGAAAACATTGATACTCTCATGGGTAAACTCCCATAACTTCCTGTCTTCTGACTACACTAGTATTTATAAATGCATCACACCCTTCCTACTTCCTTCTCTGTTACCTAAGAGGGCAAAACATCCCTCTACAGTCTAAAATAATTGTTCCCTGTGATCTTTCACCCTATATCTTTAAATTTATTTTTTAGCTTCTCTCTATATATAGCCCCCTTCCTATCAACATGAAAACCTGCTTGTTTGTCTCTCTCAACTTTTATTTCACAACAGCTTTTTATTTTATTAATTACATGGTCAGTATAGAAAATTTATAAAATAGAGAAAAGTTAAACAAATGAAATCACTCATAATCCTATCTGCAATGTGTATCTCCAATCTTTTCTTCATGTGCACATAGCATATATTAGAATGTAAATATTCAGACCAAAATCAAAACTTAATTCTTATATATCTTTATTTCTTTGGAGCATCAGTAGAATGGAGGTGGGAAGATATGAGGAGTGGTTGAAATCAAGAAAGTATAAAGGCAGGTGCTAAGAAGAGGTCAGAGAATGGAGGGAGGAAGAAACTCATACCCAGGCTGGGAGCCTCGATAACAAACGGGTCATCTAGAAGCTCCTTTAGCAGAAAGAGGTCTCACTGCTCAGGAAGGACTTGGAGACTGGGTGAAACAGAGGATCACTTGGAGAGAAATTAACAGAGCAGAGCCTTGTAGGCTCTGTGTCACTTCTCACAGACCAGCCATCCTTAACTACTTTCTTTTTTAAAATAATGTTTTTATTGATTTCAGAGAGAGAAAGGGAGAGAGAGAGAAACATCAGTGATGAGTCATTGATCAGCTACCTACTGGGGATGGAGCCTGCAACTGGGGCACCTGACTGGGAATCAAACTGTGACCTCCTGTTTCACAGGTTGATGCTCAACCACTGATCCATGCCCACTGGGCTCATCCTTAACTTTAAAACCACAGATTGTCTGCATTTGTGTGCTGAAGCCCAGGACTCGAATTTATCTCCACCCATCAATTCACCCATAGGCTACCAAGCAGGAATGTCCCCTTTTGTGCCACATGCTTCTCTCAGGACCTATCTGTGTAACGGGGCATGGGCATTTTCTTTGCCATGTCCCAGGGTGTTAGCACATATAGAAGGGGGTCAGCCTTGGATATCTGGTGGAGCGGTAATAGGGAAGCTTTCTATCCTTTCATTGGTGGAGAGAGGCAAGAACTGAACAATTGTGAGAAACCAAGCCCTAAACTCTTTTCTGTTTATATAACTTAAAAACACAACTTTATTGAGATATAACTGACATCTAGACTCCATATATTCAAAGTGTAAAAGTTGATGAATTTTGGTATATAATATATATACCTGTGAAACTAGCACAGTCAAGAATACGAAGTTACTTATGATTCCCCAGTTTCCTCTTATCTTGTTATATTCCCTCCCACCCTTCACCATGCCCCCTCCCCAGGCAACCAGTGATAAGCTTTTTGTCACCATAAGTTAGTATGCAATTCTTAAAATTTTATATAAATGGAATTATAACACTGTTCTTGTTTATCTGGCGTTTTTCACTCAGCATAATTATTTTGGGATTTACCCATGTTGTATAATGTATCAATACCAATATACATTACTTTTACTGCTAATGGTATTCCATTGTATTGCTATAGTGCAATTTGCTTATTTGTTCACTTGATGGACATTTGTGTTGTATCCAGATGGGAGCTATTAAAAATAGAGCTGTAAAGAACTTTCATGTACAAGTTTCTCTATGGACATATGCTTTTATTTCAATTGGATAAATACCTAGGGATGAAATGGCTAGATTGCACGGTTGGTGTATGTTTAACTGTTTAAAAAACTGCCAAACAATTTTCCAAAGTGGTTAGACCATTTTATGTTTCCACCAGCAGTGTGTGGAAACATGAGGGTTACAGTTCCTCCAAATCCTTCCCAACTCTTGGTGTGGTCAATCTTTAATTTTAGCCATTCTGATAGGTGTGTACTGGTATCACTGTGGCTTTAATTTGCATTTCTCCAATGACTAAAGCTGCTGAATACCTTTTCCTATTTTATTTGCCATCTGTATAGTGTCTATTGAAATTTCTTGCCCATTTTAATTTATTGAATTTTTTTTTTTTTTTTTTTTTTACTGTTGAGCTTTTGGGATTCTTTATATATGTGGGATACAAGTACTTTATCAGATATATAATTTAAAAATATTTTCCCAACATGCGGCTCGTCATTTCATTATCTTAACAGTGACTTTTGAGTAGTAGATGTTTTTGATTTTGACAATGTCTAATATAGCAATTTGTTCTTTCATGGATCTTGCTTTGGTATCATATCTAAATATCTTTGCCTAACTCAAAGTCATAAATATATTCTCCTATGTTTTCTTCTGGAAGTGTTATTATTTTAGGTTCTACATTTATAGGATATATTTTGAGTTAATTTTTATATAGAGAGTGAGATGTGGATCTTAATTTATTTTTTTGCATTTATTAAAAAGACCATACTATTCCCAATTTGAAGTTAATCACAAAAACGATATTGCACTTTCAAAAATGTAATGAAATAAGATTTGTTGAGTTGTGGATAATAAAGAAACCAAGAGCCAAGGGGGAAAAAGATCATATGTTCCTTACTGAATTGCTTTTGTTTCTTTGTCAAAAAATTGTTGGACTGTACATGTGTGGGCCTATTCCTGGACTCTCTAGTGTGGCTCATTGATGTATTTGTCAGTCTGGACAACTATACTACATTGCCTTAACTTCTGCAGGGTTATTTGTAGCTTGTTTATAGTCTTTAAATCAGGTAGTATAGTCCTTCAACTTTGTGCTTCTTTTTGAAGTTGATTTGGCTATTCTAATTCCTTTGCATAAAAACTGAAACCTTAAATAATTTATTTAACCTCTTTATGCCTCACTTGTGTTTTCTCATTTGTGACACTATAAGAACACCTATTTTATCTTTCTTAGGAGGGTTAAATGAGGCTAAGTTTAGAACAAAGCATGCAGCACAGTACTCAGCACCAGTAAGCAACCAGTAAATCACTGCGGTTTTTCACTGTGGCCATTAACATAATTCAGCTTCGTGTATCATCACCATAAGTGGTCTACACTTTCATCAAATTTACTTAATGGCAACTCCAGAGGAAAATTTCCCTAGGACCACACTGACCCGATAACCTGCGTATTTGTTGAAATATTTGTATTTATATACTACACATTATTTAATGGATCACATTTCTCTCTTTGCTTTGACTGCTAAGCATTTTGGAAGCAAATTATTCTTCACATACAAATAGTCTACAAGACCTGTGGTGTGCATCTTCCTTATGTTTGCCTTATAATTTTACTCCACTCATTTTCTTTTACTACAACCTTCTTAACCATTCACTTTACTTTTGATATGTCTTTCTGTAAGCAAGCTCCAATCCTTTGGGCATGGTGATGGAGTGCTAATAATTTTTGAAGGCTATAGCAAGAGAGGGCTGAGCTAAGTGAGTTACAAGGCTTTGTAGATTGACTGACGTTTGAATGCCCAATCTGTCAACTCACAATAATTAAAAGAAAATAATGCCAATTCCTCAATAGTGGATATGATAATTTATACTATTTTATATGAATAAAATTTCTTAGCTTATTGAAATAAGAATGGCAGCTGAAAGGAGCTGACATATGTTTTATCTAATAAAAGTGCAACATGAAAATGCCCTGAACCATTAGGACTCATACAGAAACTTCATTGAAAGCCACATATTTGGGTTCTCAAATCTTTGGAAATCATGAAATGAAACATTATTTTATGTGTCAACCTTTATGTTATCAACTTTTGTGTAATTAACTTTTAAACAAAAATATAAGGGTCAGGAAGTCTTACAAATGTCTGAAAAATTAACTGGAAACCTAGATCAATAGTACTCAATGAGTGATTAAGAATCACTTCCAATCACCATGTAAGTTAAATGTAGCTTGTGTGTTGTAGTACCAAGATTCCACTTCTAGGAATATACTGAAGAAACCCAAAATATTTATTCTAAAGAACATATGCACCCCTATGTTCACTGCAGCGTTATTTACAATAGCCAAGATTTGGAAGCAGCCCAAGTGCCCATCAGAAGATGAGTGGATCAAACAGCTGTGGTACATTTACACCATGGAATACTATGAAGTTGTAAAAAAGAAGGAAATCATACCTTTTGCGACAGCAGGGATGGACCTGGAGAGTATTGTGCTAAGTGAAATAATCCAGTCAGAGAAAGACAAGTACCATATAATTTCACTTATATGTGGAATCTAATGAACAAAAGAAACAAACAAACAAAATAGAAACAGACTAATAGAGACAGAGGACAGACTGACAGCTATCAGGGGTGGGGGTTTAGGAGACTGTGTGAAAGAGGTGAAGGGATTAAGCAAAAAACAAAAAGAAAACCTCATAGACACAGACACGTTTGGTGATTCCCAGAGGGAAATGGGGGTGGGGAAGGTAGAAGAAGGTAAAAGGGAGATAAATGGTGATGGGAGACTTGACTTTGAGCGGTGAACACACAATACAATACACAGATGATGTATTATAGAGTTGTACCCCTGAAACCTATATAATTAACCAATGCAACCCCAATAAATTCAATAAAAATATATTTAAAATTAAAGAAAAATAATGATTATACCCTTAAATACAACAAAGAGATTGAATTACCCAAAATCCAGCTAATGATGAAAAGAAGCAAAAAGATTAGGTTTGAAAATGAACAAATTTTCAAACTTCAGTAAGAATCTTAAAATTAATTTTTCTTATTAACAGTGAGCTAGCAAAATGAGTAAAACAATCCTTACCCTCCCTCTATTGGGATTTTCTTTCAAACAAACCATTTGGGAGCCCAGATCTCAGTCTCTGAATTCAAGTGCGATGTGGGCATAGCTTCCCAGAGAATTGTGGAGTTACCCCACTCACATAGAAAGAACTCTCCAAACTGGGTCTTAATTCTTAAAAAGGGAAAAAAATCACAACAGGTGGGTGATAGCAACCCCAGAAAGTACTTTGCTTTTAAGTGATTTAATTTCACAAACCATGAAGAAGCTGTTGATTGCAATCAATTTACATAGAAATTAGTCAAATATGTCAGCATTGCTACTACAGCTTCAAAAATGTAACAGCCTATAGTAAACAGATTCACATCTCCTGGAAATGCAGAGACAGGACATAAATGCTGTAGGATTATTTTAACTTTAATGCTTTAATACACACATCATCCCTCACGTCAAATTCTTGCACTGTAATGACATATCTTATAAAAAAGTAATAGTTTTGTGCATACAGAGAATGTCTTTGACCCCGTATATTATAAAATATTATTGTGCTTTAAGGTTTGCAACACTGGAAATCGTTTTCCAGAGTGGAGAAAACAGTGCTGTGGGTTGCCCTGACAACATGGGTTAGTTGCATCAAGAAATCCATGGCAATGCAGGACCTGCTAGTACATCAAGATCGGAAACTATCTACCAAATTCGGTTAAAAGAAAACAAATCTCAGTGCAAGGCTGTTACCTGACCTATAAAATATTAGTTCTCACTTCTTATCATGAACTTCATTAGAAAATAGATTAAAAATCTAGGTGGGCAACCCAGTCAGGAGAGCAGGAAGAAAACAAAATGCAAGGGCTTTATTTAACAATCTGCTCCTCCCCTAAACCATCAGGATTTTAGAAGTTCCTGCCTATTCTCTGAAAGTCAGTTCTGCTAAGAAAAGTGTATCTTGCTTAGACTCTGTTGATTTCCATGCAAATCTCCCACAAAGCTTCTCTGTGGGGAATATCACTGGCCCCTATTGCATATTCTTAAATAATGAGCCTCATAAGGCTTACCACAACAAAGCTGGCTATTAGTTGAAGAGGAAACAAAACCTGCTAACAAATGTGCCCCGTGGTCCAATTATTCCAGCAGGGCTGAGGAGGAATTTATCTGCAAAGTGTCACACTTCTAAGACAAAGCATGTTATTTAAAATCTACATTATTGAACAAGTTTGTTTCCTTCCCTCACAAGGGTCCCTTGGTGACACTGTTCTTAGTACACAGTTTTGATATTCTTCTAAAAATCACCATAAAACAATTTTGAATGAGAAGCTTGCATTTTTCTTTCATAAAGGCAAACGAAGCTCTGATTTTTTTAATTTTTATTTTTTGGCTTAAACTGCATATATGAGCTTTGTTTTCAACATAGGCTCATGCTGTGATCCATCTGATCTTATCGGAGATGGGTCCTGGGTGAAGGAGACGTGCTGTGTGGCTGGGCCGGCCTCCCCGTTGCATTTCCTGCTTCAAGGTCATGGAAGGGAGCTGGGCTGGAAGGGCACACACCAGGCTCCTCTGAGGAGCTGCCTTGTAGTTACAGTCGGGAAGCGCCAGTGCAAGCCCCAGTGGGCTGAGACGGTGCAAGTGGGTGGACGGTGACAGCTGCACCACGTGCGGGGCCGAGTAACCCGGCAGAGGGTGCTGCTGAGTTCACAAGGACAATGATTTTGTTCCGAGTGACATCTATTTTCTGTCTCCTGGGTAATAGAGAAGCAGAATAGATGGACCCATCACCTACATTAAAGGCCAGTGTTACTCACGAGGTTTTGCGTCCATTTAAGGCAAAAACCTTCACTCCAAGCCTATGAATAATTTAAAGGGTAGCAGAGGATAAATGGAAACTTGCTTTTTAGGGGTATCTTTAGAAGAAACAAATAAACAAGCATGGCATCAACAGCGACTCCCTGACTGTATAGCAGGTAGAAAAGTAGGCATATTATTTGGGAAGCGTGCCAAAGTAGCCATCATGGGCAGTTTCTGATTCAGTCCTAAACATCTGGATTTCTCAATCAAGATAAGAATATGGAGAATCCAAGCTGTAAGCCATAATTTGTGCTGTTAGCTAAGTCCTTTAACTATATCAGTTTTACTATTCATTTTTATCTATACTTGATATTCTGAATTTTTAGAGTAACAGACCTTTATCTAAGTCATTATTCATTTATGCTGTATAAAGATGCCTTTCATTTTCAGCAGTATTCCTGCATTATTTTTTTTGATATTTTTCTCTATTTTTAGTATATGGAAATGTTCATAATCTAATCTAGACTACTTTGACTAAGACTTTAAAAAATATTTTGCTCTTTCAGCCTTTTATTTTGGTTTTGGAATATTTGCTCAACTTTCTTTTTCAATTCTTTCGTTGAATGCTTTTTTTTTAGTTACATGATTTCTAAGGGATTAAAAAAATATCTGCTTTTTACTTCTTCTGAATTAATAGGTACCTAAAAAATAAATATACAACTTAATCAATTAAGCTTTCTTTGTCAAGTTCATATATCAATATCATGACTGCTTCCTAAAAATACTGGAAAAGTCATTCTTTCCCTTCCTACTGTTTGTATAGCACTGGGGTTGCACGTTATAAATTACAAGCCTGGACATCCTCCAACTTCCACAAAAGCCTGAATTTTTAAAAAAATCCTCACCCAAGGATATGTTTTTCATTGGTAAGAGAGAGAGGAAGGGAGAGGGAGACAGAGAGAAACATCAGTGTGTGAGAGAAACATCGATCGGTTGCCTCCCATATGCACCCTGACTGGTGATGGAACCCAAAACCTGGGTGTATGTCCTGACCAGGAATTACGCTCATGACCCTTTGGTGCGTGGGATGAGGGCTAACCAACCGGGCCCTGCTGGCCAGGGCGGAGTGATTTTTAAAGGAGAAAAATGATGGCCTGTGACGAGCAGGGCCACTTAAGTTCTAATGACTCTGGTTGGGGTGTTTATTGAGCTAAACTTAAGGGATAAACTCAGAGCTAAATTTCCTCTATTTCTCCAAAGTCACCTGATAACTGTCTGTGATTCAGAAATTTATGTGAATAGATGCTTGAAGGAAAACATAAGATGTGAGCTATGAGGCAAAGTGGGGGATTATTTTTCCTACAGAAATAAATTAATCTCTGAGCTTGATCTTTTTGACTTGAGTCTACCTATGAAAGGTGTTTGGAAATATGTTTGTGATGACCAGGCCTTGGTTTACAGACCTTCCTCAGCTGTGTGGCTGAATCAAGAGTCATACTGAAGATCAGTGCCAGGCAGTCCCTCACAGCCAAGGTACCTGGAGGAACACATGCTTGCTGAGATCATCTTCCCCAGGTAAAGCATACGGGTGCACTAACTGGCCTAGGGCTGACACAGGGAGCAGGGGCCCAAGGAAGACCAGAGGCTCCCAAACATGTTTGGTGGGCATCATGGGGTGAAGAATTTCATGACGAATGTCAAACAGAGGCATGGGCTGCTTAAGGGTGCCGGGTGCCAGAAGGCTCAGGTGAATCAGGTTTCTACTCCGTTGAGTGTAGGCACACCTATTCCAGAATGCCATAGTTTCTACTGCTCCTAGTCTTATCCCCGGGACTGTGTTATTTGTCATTTATCATCATAAAACCAGACTGCTTCATTCATTTATATTACCTATCTGGTTTCTGATATAAAGTAAATTATCTGTGTGACTGAGCAGCTCTCCACAGATATTGTTGGTGACTTTTCTCAGCCAGCTTGGAGAGAGTTGTCTTTGGGAATCCTCCTAGCTCTTGTTCCTGACACTCATTCAACAACCTTTACACCTTAATTTTTTTTATTAAATTGTGCCGCTAGTGGAACAGAGAGGCAGGTATGAAATTGATGATCTTTTACTTAAAAATTCTCACCAGCTTCCCTTCCGTTATAATTTAATACCTGGAATTATATTAATACTGTCCAGTTATCTCCCACACTGCTTTTAAGTCTATTACAAAATACCACAACTGATTCATTTTCAAACTCCCTACCCCCATTCAGTAGTGAGTCATCATAACTGGGCATCAAGGAACCCCTCTGAGTGTGGCCTTTCAGACACAGCTGGCTTTGGTGTGGTCTTATATATGGACAGAGTCCAGCAGATTATCAGTCTCTTATATGCCATTTCCTAAATGCAGAAAAGATGTAGCTAAGAAATTTGTTAGCTTTGTTCATTAATAAAAACACTTCATCAAAAAGATCAACACTTGTATAAAACTAGCTCTACATTTACAGAAATCCTAACCTTCGATAGAATATCTTTCTTAGATGCAACTAAATGGATTTTCTTAGACCTTAAATCTACATTGGTTGTCTTTACTGTGTCAAGGAGAAAATGGCTTTCAGCCCAGCCTGCCTCTTTTCTTAGGGTCAGAAGTCTTCCATGTATGCTGCCAAGAAACTACTCGAATTTGCTTTATTTTAGCCTTTAACCACCTGCTTACAATTTATAAGAAAAAAAAATGTGGCCTGGAAACTGACATCTAGTTTCTAGTCACCCTTCAGGATGACTTTTTAATACTCAGCTGCTTTCAAACACTCTCCTTCCCTCCTCTCTCTCTTCCTTCTCTCCTTCTGCTCTACTTTTTCCTCCTCTGTCTTTCTTTAGTCATGCCTTTTAATGTTTTTTCTTTTTTAAATATGGAGAGAGTGTGTCTTGTTTTTCTCACCATGGTTTGCTTGAAAGGACTTGAACCTTGGGCTCCTTCGTTGGCTCAGCATCCTGTCCTTCACAACCTAAGTTACTGCTGACATGAAGAAATCTCTCTATTCCTGTATTTCTTTATCTTCAAACATTTAAAATTTATTTGAACATGAGGTTTCTTTCCTTCCTTTTTTAAAAAGTTGATTTCTCAGTGTGCTTTTTGTGAAATCACAGAATTTTAAGTTGAAAGAAACTTAAAACACAATCTTGTCCAGTTTCATGAAGAAACTGAGGCAAGGATCAGAGGGATTGAGCTTCAGAACCAGAATTAAAATCTGATTTTCTGACTCCTAGCCCAGTGCTCTTTTCTGTACTGTTTGAATTAATTATTTGTCCTTTTAAATTTAGCTACTTTCCTTATATTTCAGTTAAAAGAGGATTTACAAAATATTTATCAATCCCACATTGTAGGGTTCTCTGTGCTTTGGAAGGGGTGTACGGAGTCTTCTGGAGGGAGGTCCTTCCAATCGAATCTCTGTTGTCCTCTAGGAAGCCTCTTTTTTTCTTTTAATTCATGTTCCTTTGTCAAGGGACCTCCATTAGAGTAACATAACTTGCCTTTCTCTCTGCCTACCACTCACTTCTCTACCAGAGAGAGTGAGAAAAAGACCTGGGTATGGATTGCCCAACCTCTCTGTCTCCTGTCCCTCTTCCCCCGTATTTTATCATTTCCATGTTCTACACTCCCAGGGGCAGGTTCTGCTGGACCTGTGGCTGAGCGGGTAAATCAGCCTAACTTTGGGTAAAACACTCATATGCCAGATAATAGCACTGGTATGATGAGGCTGCGTGTGGTATATCCATGTGGGAAACAAAAGAAGAGGGGCAGCTTGATGATACCATTTAGAGAAAAGTTGAAAATTGGAAGGGAGTAAGCTTGTGAGAGATCAGTGGTTGTTTGGAGTGAAATCTTTCAGCCACCTTGCTCCTTATAATGTTGATAATATCACACAAGCATGTTGATGGATGTGCAGTGGGGCCAGAGACCATCATTCCAGATGGAGCATGCCGTCTTCCTCGTTTCTCTCTTACTTGTCAGTCCAATAGAAAAGACATTTGATTCATCTAAAATATTTGCTTTAAAGAAAGCCATATTGATTTTCGGTGCCTTATGGTTCAATAAATTAAGCCAAAAATTTAGAGGAAAATTTTTCTCATGTTTTATGCCAAGATTTGAGAAATTAGAATAATAAATTTAAAATAAAATCCCAGCTGAGAAAGAAAAATATCTTGAGCTGGAGGAAAATTTAAATATGAAAGTAATTTAAAACTCGATCATTATATCATCTTAAAAAAATAAAATGAAATACAAATATAACTTCTTTCTCATTAAAAAACTCAATCATAAGATGGTGCTTTAGGGAAATTTTTATTTGTAACTGTTTGCGTGTGTAAGCATGCACACACATGGATGTACATATGCTTCTGCACATTCTAATTTGATGCTTTTACGCTTTCCATATGGATCACTGTAATATTGATTCCATCATTTAACCACAGTTTATGTTTTAAATATCAAAATATACAATATATAAAAGAAGTTCCATTTTGTGTCCCTTGTCCTTGTCAAAATAAAAATGGATTTCCCCAAAGGTGGAACTGTATGCTGTTAAAGACTTTAATAGTAAATCTAATATAAGTTAAGTGTTTCTTTTCATATCTAGAACAGTGACATAAGGTGTAATTCTTACCAAGCAAGTGAGGTTATTTTCTTGAAATGATAATTTTCAAAGAGAGAAACAGAACTAAAGTAGTATATAGTTGGATCTACTAATAACAAGTACTGAAGAGAAATGTCTCAGCCAACAATGATTATTCAGGGATTGTTTATTAAAGTTTCCTTCGAGACATCCTCTATCCAGTCCTGCTCTGTATTCCCAATTCTCTCTCCCCAATGTCCTGGCTGTCTAACTGCTAAGCAATACTGCCTTGATAAGCCTAGTTTATGTGAGGCATGGAGAACAAAAGAGAAAGCCATCTTGCTCTGTGTTTACAGTTGTTGTAAAAAAATATTTTAATATGGATGGTCTCATAAGTAAAGACCAAACATACTATGGCTTACTCCCTTTGAGTTACCTTTATTTACCATTCCCTCTGAAGTTTCAGGAAATTCTTGATCCCCACACCACCACCCATCGACTACCATGCCTTTCAAATTTATTACAAAATATTGTAAGTAATTCATCTCTTTTCATCTTTCTTGCAGTGGACTGTATGCTCTCTGAGAGTAGTGTTTTTTCCTATCTGGTTCAATACTGAACACAACTGGCACATAGTGGATAGCACAGTGAGCTGAGTGAATAAGTGAACTGAGTTTCATGGGAGCTTCCTCAGAAAAATCATTCAGAACACAATTTGCTGCTGATGTGGGCTCGAATCTGCCTAGAGGTTTTACTGTGTTTATGGATGGAAGCTTCATAAAAGAATAAACTCTCCCACTGCTCAGAGAAGAATATTTCTATTTTGCCCAAGCTATTCTACAATATTGATCCCAGCTGACTATAAAATTTTGTTTTGAAATACAGACTAATCACCTTCCTAGTATCTCCTTAAAAGACAAAAGGATGAGGCCATGTAAGAAATGCCAAGTAGCTACTAGAAAAAAGCATGAGCCACTTGTATTTCCATCTCATAATTATTTGACATAAGACATGTTGGCATCATTGTCTACTCACACCGGAATATTATTTTAATTGAAATATCAATTGTAGTTCTGACAGCATGAATGTGTTAAGGCAATAAAACAAATCAAAAACAAGGAAGACATTTTAGTGGAAAAAATAATGCTTCAATTGACTTGAAATTCTTTTCCTGTAATGATATTCTTTTTGTGATTTTGTGGTTTACTCATCCTTTCCTTTCCCACAGCAATCATTGAGTGAAACAGTGAGACGGTAAAGGGAAGTGTTTGGCTGTAGACGTCACCACTGGACAGTGAGAAATTTGTTGTGGAAAACTCACCTGGCTCATCTGGGGAGTGTGAGTTTGAAAACAAAATAATTTCCTAAGATTATTCTAAAATCACTCAGTCTGCCCTTAGGGCTCATATAGTAGTCAGTGGAAATGAAGCACAGCAAAAAGATGGGAGAACAAGCATGTGCTGCAAATTATGAGGCTGTTTTTAAAGAAAGCTTTGTGTGTCCTCATAGTAGATTAGAGATTCCTTACATCTGTGAAAAAATTAAACTGCAAACCCACTCCCCCAAACTGGGCTCTGATGATAAGGAAACGGCCCGGAGGCAATGGAAATCTTTCTTTGCTGAAGTTTTTTTTTTTTAAATCATAGAATCCCAAGTAATTTGAGTAAAATTGAAAATTAAGAAGGATGCCAAAGAGAATTCCAGGAATCCAAGAATGACGCCAGAATGTTCGTGCCCACTAAACTCTTCCCAGCGACCAAAGCAATCTTGCTGAAGTTCATCTAGAACTGGCTTCAGCTTTTTCTAGACCCAGTTCTGTAACTCTTGATTTTGCTGTTGTTGTTATTTGAAGTAGAAAAACAGTAGCTGTGTAAAATGTTAAGGGCTAGTGGAGGAACGAAGAAGTGACAGTGGATGCTCTGAGAGCAGGGAAGAAAGAAACAGAGAAAAGCAGAGAGAAGGGCTTTCAAATCACAGCAGACTGAGAATGAGAATAAACAGCCTTATGTGTGTTTCAAGCTTTTGAGGCTGTTAATGTTTTCAGCCCGCAAATAATCGACGTATGTATAATGACATAACCAGGTATTAGGAAAATACATTGGGTAAAACATGCATGTTTAAGAAGGAAGATTTTTAGAAAAAATTTAATTTTATAAAAATTTATTTTGAAAGCTTTTCATTAGAAATGGTTTGCATAAAGGCTAAAGTTTTGATGCCTGAATGGAGAGGATTTTGGCTACTTAAGGCAGCGAGTCACAGTGCGATGAGTACAAGCTTTAGAACCAGGTAGCTTTGGGGTGGATGATATCAAGTAAGTTGACACTGTGTCTCATTTTCCTCATCTGTAAAATGGGATTTATGCATGCCTACATAAAAATGGGAGTGTAATGGAGATTAAATTAATTAAGTGGTCTATTCTAAATACCTGGTACATAGCAGAAATCCAGTATGTGGTGGTTGTATTAGTGAAATGCCCGACAATGGCAAGGAAATGATGTGTTTTAAATTTCTTAGATGATTAGGCAACATTATTCAATAGGGTGCTGGAAGACCCTAGCTAAGAATCTAATCACATTCCCTACCCTGTCCAATTTTAACGCTATGGATTCCAATACCTCCAGCTCGGCAGAGAATCAATAACCTTTGGGCAGTTGACTTGCTAGGGTAACTTACACAGGCTCTTAGCTCTTTTAAAAGATGGGATGCTACATTAAATTAAGGAAAGGAAGGAATTAACATAGAATTTGTCATATACAGTTCTTTATTTTTAAAAAATAGATATGCAACTAAATCTTTGTAAGTCATTATGGTGGAAATGTAGAAATACCAAAAACAATTATTCCTTTTTATTTGGCATAATAAGTCCACACCGAACTTACATATTATGAGCTTTCCAATATTCAAGTATTTTTGATCTGCAAAAGTGACAAGTGCATATGGTTCAACCTAATTGTTACCAAAGCAAAGGTCATTGATTCACTGCCTCATTTTATCTGTGGAAATGAGACAAGAAATAAATGGATACATAGAGCTGAATATTTTGTGTTAGATATTTGTCAAATAGTTTGAATATGGAAAACTATATAAAGAAATATTTTAGGGGAGGGCGTATAGTTGTCAGTAGCATTTTCTATCTTCATGCTTAGCTACAAACCCAGCAGCTGGTTTCTTCCACTCAGGAATGATTCAGACTTGAGCCCCATGCAATTCTTCAACTTCAAAATAGGAGATTAGCTTATGCTTTCTAATTGATACTGTGTTCATTTCCAAACTTCACTGAGTCATCACTCTGCTTTCTATATTTTTGGCTTTTTGACTTTTCTGGGCCCTGAAAAATACTTCGGACCCAGGTAACTCAGTAGATTAATGGGACTTTTCTTGAATGTTATAAAAATAGCTGAGTTACTGACTTAAACATGATAAAAATTGAGCTTCTTTTCCTTCTTCTCAAATAAGCTCTTGATTTTATTTAGATTTTAAAGATTTTCTTCTGGGAACATTAACACACTTTGAGGAATTTATTAACTATAGATTTTGGTGTAGTGATGTTAGCAATTAATGAAGTAAGATTTTGCTGGCATCAGTAGAGACTAAATAGTAAGCGCCAATATTCCTCAGATTATGAAGATTTGCACCTTTCTATTTTAAGAAGCTATTTCACCTCAACAGAATATCCTGCTTCCATTGGCTAATGGTAGAAATTCAGAATCATTAGTTAAAGTAATTGTTTCATGTAGTTTGTCTTTAGAATGTTATAAGCTGTAATGGAATTACTGGGTTGAGAGCAATAAGTTGGTTGTACTTCAAATATATTCTAACCAAATACTATGCCTGTCATTCTTAATGACCACTTAAAAACTACCAAAAGGAAACTGTTGATGAATTTTAGTGCCATCAAAACAAACCATCTAGAAAAGTTTTTAAATGCCTCATATCTGTATAGTTTATACCACCTCAGAATCTGAAAAGTCATTTTGGATAGGGCCATTTAAGTATTATCCCAGTGCCCCACAGGCTTAAGGGACAAAGTGAAAGTTTGGAACACCTCTTCTAGGTTTTTAAAGCCCATGACCCACAGAGGCAGGGATAGAATGCATATCTAGAACTCATGTGTTAGACCAGCAGCTGAACATTCAGATACCTTCACTAGAGCCACCGAGGTACTCAGATGAGTGGAGATGGTAAAAGGTCTCAGGACTGGAAAAAGAGAAAGGGCTGAACTTAATGGCAAATAGCCTTGTGAAAGGACTAGCCACCATCTAGCTCCCTGGTTATTGTCCTATGGGATTGTGGTTCCAGTAAAACCAGATGCTGAGATTTTCAAATAGAGATGTGTGGAACTTTACATAATATAATCACCTATTTAAATGTTGGTAATTAATTCAAATTTTAATCCTTGTGGATCAAATAAAACACATCCGTGGGCTGTCAGGAAGCAACCTCTGGATGAGATTCTAACATCCTCTGTAGGTATATAAATGCTATTAAAAATAAAGGATGTTGACATGCTGTCCTTCATTAATATTTATGACCAATCAAAAGAAATATTTATTTAAAAAACTAGGATATTTCATTAATTAACAGATAGTAGGTGCCCACTAGGTTGCCAAAAAGTATTCATTACTAAGAATATATTTATTACTTTAGTATATAATGAATATTCATTAAAAATGAATATGAAATAAGTAGTCACTGCATTTCTCTGGTTTATAAACAGGTTAGTTGAGGAAAAAAATAGAATTTCCTCATGGGGTTGTAAATTATTGGGAATAAAATATTAAGAAAGGATCAAAGTTGAATATATGGGATGAGTCTATGAAAGCTGAAGGTAGAATAAGAAGACTTTTCAAGTTACATACAGCATCATGTACTGTTTATTATACAAATGGGGCAGAGGGTAGAAAGTATGAAGAGAAATGTGAATATTTTATTGTTCTAGATTGTGACTTTCAAATTGAAATATTATGTTTGGAAAAATTAAAATTAAAATTTTTTACAGATGTAGGTTAAGAAATAAAACATGGATAAATATACAGATGCTATGAAATAATTTGTAGTTCCCTGAAGGGTTAGAAGAGAAATTTACAGAATCATGGAGCACAATGTGTCATTTAGCTACTCCAGACAACACACAGCATCCGTTCAATTGAAAAAGCAATGGGCAAGGAGTAAT
Organism: Miniopterus schreibersii; assembly: GCF_964146895.1. Classification (NCBI taxonomy): domain Eukaryota; kingdom Metazoa; phylum Chordata; class Mammalia; order Chiroptera; family Miniopteridae; genus Miniopterus; species Miniopterus schreibersii. The sequence goes on along the minus strand of NC_138105.1, from coordinate 49,697,328 downwards.
GGTCCATTTCTATTTCTGGCATTTGATTGCTCCGGGACCAGAGGAACAAAGTGTCCCCTTTGGGCACTCAAGGTCACTCCATATGTTAAAAAAAGACAACGTGTTTCCTAAAGACATTTTGTGCATCAGTTTTGACATCTCTAAACCACTTGCAGAATTTTAAAAGGAAAGCTACCACAAAAACAGGGAATGCTTTTCTCTCTGTGTGATTTATAGATTTTTTATGAAGAATTGTGATGGCCAGCCACCAATCTGATGCCTATTGGAATATTCTTGTTTGCCCATCCCATCATGTTTATTTCCAAGCAATGTTCTCTTTATATGCTTTTTTTTTGTAGTTAATTTAAGTGAAAAAGCAGCTCTAGGCAGATTCATTATTTAAATGGCAGTCTCTATACTCTCATTTGGAAATTGAGGCATCCATATATGCATGGCTGCAGTTGAGAAAAAGATGAATATGTTACCTGCAACGATCGAGGGGCCCAGCTATCAAGCATGAATTAAATAAAGTTCATTTTCTTTGTATCCTTTACAAGTTTTCCTCTGCTAGCTTTGAGCGAGACGCTAACTTTATATTTTACTCATATTCTTACCTTTATTCTTTAGAAAAATATAACATAAATGAGGAGTCTGAAGATTAAATTTACAGATAAAAATATACTTACCTCTGCCTTAGAGCTTGGTGCAAAGTATGGAAAATAATACTTTTTCTATCTACTCTAATTATACATGAACCTTCAAACCAAATCCCAAATAAAGGTAAACACAAAAAAGAATCCACACCTTATGCAAAAAACCCCCATTCTCTTCTATTAGCTAAAGCCTGACTTGCAAGAAATGAGATGAGTTCATATTATTTAATGTAATCTTATTATCTAGCCTTCATGGGAATTGACCTCAGTAAATACAATGTTCTCATAGTTCCCATCAATTCCATTCCGTTGAATTATAAGAGTATTTTGAACACACATACACACGCACGCACACACACACATATGCATTCATGCACACACTCTTTTTGTTTTACTTGGAAGAGTGATATAAAAAACAGAGGCTCTAGAATATAGAACAGAGACGAAAAAAAAGATTATCTGCAAACACTTGGCTGCATTTTACACATTAGGCCCAGCACAAGTCATGTACTCTTCATGGGTATTTGCATATCAGCGATATCTTATTGGGGAAACAAACGGATTTTCGAACAAGCCTGCTCTGTGTGAAACCACCCGGCTGCTGCAGGACCGTACCTTCCGCAGGGGCTTCAGCTTGGTCTCCATGATGAAGTCGTACTTGCAGAGCTCGCAGCAGCGCGTGTCTGAGCTCTTGATCCACTGGTGGAGGCAGGCCTGGTGGACAAAGCGCAGCGTGCCCGTGCAGCGACAGGGTGTGATGAGGGGGCTCTCCTCGTCCCCTTCGCAGTGGCAGATCCTGGGGGAGGACACAGCAGCCAAGATGAGACCTCCCGGAGAACATTTCCCACCGATGGGCTTCCTGCCTCGCTCACCCGGGCAGCCTGAGCTTCAGAACCCATGAATGTCTCACTCCAGCTTGACGCTAGACCCGAATCTACAGCCCAGAGTCATTTTCTTTCATTAGACACTGCTGCATTTCCACACCGAAGCCCATCGTTACAGCACAACTACGGAGCTGCGTCCCCAGCTTAATCTATGTAGTAGCTCATTGACTGTGGCAAAAGCTTGCTCTCCTATCGAACAGTTATGACTTCTAAGTATCCTAAGGAGTGTTGGAATCTGATAACTTCATTTTTTTATTTTGACAATAATTTCATGGGGGCATGGTGTATAATTAAGTACAGGGGATATTCTACCAATGTAGAAGAATTCTGAAAAATTTAAAGTATCACCAAAGAATAAACTGAATACAGAAAATCTCGGCCTGGAAATATCACAAAGGTTTTCCTAGGAAGCTGCACACAAATTTGGGCATGATGAATGGCCTAAACTGTCAATAATCATCATTGTTTACAAGTCTCAAAAATTACTGGTTACATAAAGTTCAAGTATAGTAAATCCTATTGTTTTAAAATTTAATTACTACATCTCCCAGGAACTCAGAGTTCAGCTGTTTTACTGAATTTCCATGAATTTTAGTGTCATAGATTCACAGTCTATAAATTCATTCTCATGTTCAAATTTTAAAAAGTAATTTGTTTTCCTCATTGGATGAGATAAGCTTGTCTTACCTCAAAGTGGTGAATTCAAATCCTAGTACTTCAATAATTCTTATGATTTAACCAGTTGTTAAAGTTGATAATAAATTTAATTAGAAATATTATTTGAAATCTGTTTAGAAACAGGAATGGAACATTAAAAAATGTCTTGTATAGTTATTTTTCTGAGCTGAGTCGCAGTGGCACACTGGAAGAATGTTTAAATTGCCGCTACTGCTCTTTCCTTTTTGGTCTGTGTGCTCTATTTTCTAGAAGCAGGAGTTTTAAAGAGTAAATTTTAAAAATACATTTATCTATCTCAGCTGCCTCCCCAGGGGAAATGAAATGGCTGCTCAGCTTGTTACTGCAGCGAGATACAGGAATTGAAACCCAACCCTTTCCTAACCTCAAAATAAAGAAGTATGAAACAGTTCAGCAGTAGTTTGAATCTCTTATTAAGTACAAATAAAGTAAGCAAAAAGAAACACTAATTTTTAAAGTAGGAGTGGGAGTGGGATGAGAGTACAGGGTCCGCCTTCCCCTGGACTGAGCCAGGGAGGAACAGCACTGGTCACAGTAGAGCACAGAAGGGGACAAACTAAAAAGGATCTGAGGGCCTATTTTTAAATTTAAAAGTAAAAAACATCTCCTGCAAAGGTGTAGGTCCGAGGGATCAGGGCTTGGTATACACTGTATCACACTTGTTGCCAATAGAGTGTTGGTTGCACCACAGGGCTCAGTAGATGACTGTTGAATAAAGGAACTGTTCCTTCAAAAAACTATGACTTAGTATAGAAGCAGCCAGTGAACGCAAATCTGGGTTCCTATAGCACCTCATTTTGTTATAATGCTTATTCTTAGAGCCTTTGAAACATAACGAATTACACGACATGAGAGGTTGATATTTCTTAAGTCCTTGAAACTGTTACCTCCCTGCCTCCACACAAAGATACTCCCTCCCTTAGATCAGAAGTCAGCAAAGTGTGGCCCAATTCTTCCTGCTGCATGTTTTTGTAAATAAAGTTTTATTGAAACACACCCACACACATTGCTTTGCATTGTTTAGAGCAGTGTTAGCACTATACCTACAGAACTGAGTGTTGCTGCAGAGACCATATGGCTGCAAACACTACCATAGTTACTATCTATCCCTTTACAGAACATGTCTGCTTACCCCTGCCTTAAACACGGTGTTTATGAGTTAAAGACAATGCATGAATATTATCAACAAGAATAAAGACAAAGTTTACCCAAAAAATCACTTAAACTTCTGCAAAGAACAAAAGTTGAAGTAAAGCTTACACAGAGAAGCACGTAATAAAAGTGAAAGTCCCTCCTGGCCTGGCATTGAAGCCGCTAATCCACGAACAGTCTGCAGGGACAAGGGGCACAACTTCTCATTTGAAAAATAAAAACTGAAAGCTAATGCCATCTGATAATTCATCACTAAAAATGACTGTGTGAATGGAATACTACTCAGCCATAAGGAAAGAAGAAATACTGCCATTTGTGACAACATGGATGGACCTTGAGAATATCACGCTACTCGAAATAAGACAGAAAAAGTAAGAGCCATGTGATTTCACGCATATGGTGGGAATAAAGCTGAAAGCAACAAGTGAACAAACAAGACAAACAAACGAACAAAAACTCATAGACGCGGACAACAGGATGGTGGTTGGTTACCAGAGGGGAGGGAGGTGGGATGGTAGTAAAGGGAATCAAATATATGGTGGCGCTAGAAGATTTTACTTTGGGGGGTGGACACACAGTGCAATACACAGATGATGTATCATAGAATTGTACACTTGAAACCTATGTAATTTTATTAACCAATGTCACCCCAATCAATTTAATTTTAAAATGTCAAAAAGAAACCCATTTGTGTCAAAGGTTGCACAGTTGCCAAGATGATTCTGAAGCTCTGATTTTGTACTGATGTGGTAAAAGTAATTTATTCATAAGCAGATTTACACCATGTCCTTACTGATTACTGAGTTCTAACTGACCTGTGCAGTTTACTGATTATACAGCCCAACTTATTGTATCTTATAGACTCCTTTTAAAATTTCTGCTGAAACTGTTACCTAAAGCACCACCAGCAATATCATTTTTTCCCATAAAATTAACATTATTTCCCATAGGAAAAATCAAAAGCTTAGTTCATTTAAATTCCCATTTCATAAGATTTATTTTTACATTATTTTAGCATTTTGAACTTTTTCTAAATTATCCAAATGATGTTGGATCTCAAGAGTCTTTTAAAACCATATTGAGATTGTTCTAAATGAATTTAAAAGCTAACTATAAACTTAAAATATTTACTAGAAATAAAAAATAATCTCATATTGCCAATACAGAAAGAACTAAACAATTCTTAAATTGATACACTTCTCACAAACCACAATTGCTAAATTATAAATGAAAACATAAACATGTTTTTTCCAGCAGAATAATTGTATGGACAAAATGATTTTAATAAAATTGCCTTGTAAAATATTCATAATTTTGATGCATTTTTACCTTGTGGGATATTATAGTTTATGATGTGAGTGATTCTGTGAAATCATTGGTGATCTTCATTGATGTCATTATTTTTGGCATTTTAGTGTATGAAGTGGCTGCTTACAGTTTAATCAGCATAAGTTGAGATTTTCACATTTTATGATGTAAAGAAATTTCTACTTCCATATAATTTCCAGCTGTCTGTGAAGAGCAGACCACCAAATACTATTTTGAAAATTGTGTGTGTCTGTGTATGTGTGTACACACTTAAAGTTCCTTCCTTAATGTTTAACTTTTAAGAAAAGTAGGCTTTTTTTGTAGGAGGGCCTTATGTATCTTAAAATCACCCCCACTGCTCCCCACCCCTTCCCTTACCAAGGTTTCTTGGTTCTAGTATAATAATAATAATTTATTTCTGCATATGTTTTTAATAAAATAATTCAATAGTAAAAAACTATATTTACGAAGGCCATAGTGATTATGTAACTCTGAGATTTTTTTTTTCCCCATTCATTCTTTTGTCATTTCATTCACTCACATTTTCTTAGTTCTTGCTATATGAAAAGAAAATCTGACAATAGCATGAGCATGGAGGGTAAATTGAAAGGGAGAGAAAAGAAGCTGCAGGAAGGTACCCCATTCGGGCAACTATTCCAATCATGTAGGTATTAAGAATCTGGAACACTGTGGTGACATTGGGGAGGAGTTGGGACACTCTCAGCCTGCAGAGTGTGCAGAGATCTTGAGGCCCTTGCTTGGTTTCCAGAATCAGCTGTGGCAGCATGCACATTTACAATATGTGACACCTGAAGACGGGTCACCCATCTGTAATCTTCAGACAGCATCTCCTGTGCAGGCCCGTCAACTCTCTTTTCCCATATCCTATGCCATATTTCCTTTTCTCTTTTGGAAAATCTTCCTGATCCCCTTACTTCCCTACCTACATTTTTCTCCATACTTCTCTCCAACTAAATAATTTTTAAGCACAGTAATTATGGATGCTGCTATTTTTGTAATGGTTTAATTTGGATGTTTTTCTTTACTCAAAACTAATTATCACACTTCAGAGTTTGGCACTCATTCTTTGAATTCACTTACTAAGCTAAAAAATGATTGAGTACATGTTGGTCAGAGCCACATTGAAAGGTATCAAGTTTTAGGTGAGAAATTAGTGCTCAAGTAAATGAGCGAGGAGGTATAATCTCTCTCTCTTTTTGAGAAATATAGCAGAACAATGAAAGGAGAGCAGACTAGAGAAAAATTTATTATTAATTTTCATTTCATTTTATTTTTAACAGGTTTCTTGTTCATAAAGTAGAAACGATGGTGCCAAAGAGAGGTCTTCCTTTAAAAAAATAGGCAAGAGAATGCCCCATTGCTAAATGAAGGTCCTTGAGAAGTTAAGAAAGCATGAAGAAAGAAAGCATGGTAGAGGAATATCTTTGGAGGGAAAGACACACATTTTCCTGTGAGCAGGAGGTAGAGGAAAAATGATAGTGAAGCTCAAAAGGTGGTGGAGGCAGAGGAAACTGCAGTAGCTGGGTCTGGGGGTCTCAGTATTTTCCGTGCTATAGGAGACAATATGTATGCTACACAGACGGCAGGAAGGCCTAAGGTTACGGTCCTAGAGAGGCTATAAATAATTAGAAAACTCCACTGGGAGAATGTGATGGAAAATTAACCAAGCACGAATATTAGAACTGTGGAGCAGCCACGGGGTCCCTGGTGAGATTAGACAGCACAAGTTTATAGCAGATGCTATTAACGCTACTTTGTGACGTGGCGGTGCTCAGCAGTCGGAGAGCAATCCCACGGCTGGCAGCACAACCTCACATTCCGAGACCACTGGGTCAGAAACGGGCAGGACGAACGAGCGGAGCACCGCGATGCGGCAGAGACACGGTGGGGGAGCGGTCAAGGGGCTGGACTCTCACTGACAGGAGGGGGAGTGAAGCCGTCTCCTGGGTAATGCAGCACCAGAAAAGAATGGGTTTGAGGGACTGGGAACCACAATGACGGTGAAGAACTGGCTTTGAAAATGGGAAGAAATGGGACAAAAACTGTTCATGTGTAGAGTATTCATGTCTCTCATAGATGACTTCCTATCCCCTTTGTTGTATTTTTTTCATTGTCATAGAAAAAGAAAAGTGGAATAGTTCGGTGCTTGAGATACAACAAGCAAATCAAATTCTGACTCACATCCTTGCTATTTGTTCCAGTAAACTGGAGAAGTCCTCAGTTTACTCATGTGTAAAGTGAGGTTAAAAATACCTCTTAGGGTGTCATGAGGATTAAACAAGAAAGTGCAGAACCTGGCATATAGTAGGCAACCAAGCATTTGTTAATTTTATTATGGCCAATTTGTTAATTTTACCATGGGATTAATACTGCTGCAACTACTACTATTAATTTGGTTTATCTATGTCATACCTTTCAGTCCTTTGGAACGAATAGTTTTTAGCAGATAGTTTGTAAGTTGGTTAGAGCAAATGCTTGTTAAGGCCAAAGTCATGAATTCTGACAAGTGAGATAGTTACTGACACATTTGAATCCCCAGGTCAGTCAAGACAAGGACGTCTCAAATAAAACTAGGCGAGGGAATATATTGAAACTGTGTAGAGGAAAATTGGGATTGCATTTAGCTTCACTCTTCTATATGTTGGATGACCTCAAACAAGTTTTTAAACAATTGGTTTATTTATCTACAAAATCTTACATGGTTATTATGAAGCTGAAATAAAATAATATATATGAGGAAATATTGCAAAGTGTAAATGTCATCCCAAATTAAGGCATTATTGATAATCTATAAATGATCAATAAAATTAACAAAAGTTGCTGCTAGGTAATAAATGCAATGCATTGCGCTTTTTGAAATAAAAACAACTCAATTTTTTGTGTCTGCATTTCAGTTTGCAGACTGTCATTTTTCATTGTAAAGGACTATGATGTAAGAAAGGGAGATATTTTCTCCATCAATCTTACTACTTAGATCACTTTTCTGCTAGGCTACCAACACTCTCCTAACAGCCATGTCTAAGGAGTTTTCCTAACTCTTCAGCTCCCCTATGTCTTTTTGCATTGTTGACTAGCCTGTTCTTCTTCAAACTTACTTCTTTTGGACTCATGTGACATTGCCCTTCTATTGCTACCCTTCATGATGGGAAAAGTGGAATCAGAAGGGCATAGAAGGTGATTGTGGGGATTGGAACAGTGACTACTTATGGAGGACAGGTGAGCTTGTGATAGGTGAGCTTTGATGTGAGAGATGATAGGGAATAGTATGGAACTCAACATATGTGAATTCATCGCTAAGACTCTTCTACAATAATTAAAAATTGTAGGTCAAAGGCGTGACCTTCTAAAGTATGAGTGTAGTCATTTTGGGACAAATAAAAGAAATACTAAGTCTCACATTTACCATCAGAGGGAAAATAGGGCAGGGAAGGGGAAATTACATGACAGCTTTCTTTGGATGTGTGAGAGGCTATAGTGCGAAAGGGCTTGGTCTTGCGCTGTCCTCCAACTGGACGGAATGAGTAAAAGTCAAAGGAATAAACAGAGCTTTCCGAATGTGAGAAGCTGCCCCAGGAGAGTGTAAATTTCCCATCACTGAAAGTATTCCAGCATAAGTGGGGTGATTATAGGGCAGACACAGTGTTAAAGCAGTGATTTTCAACCAGTGTGCCCCAAGAATTTTTAAAACATGCAATCCCTGACTATTTAGTCAGGGTCACTGACCTCTTTTCCCTTATATTGTCGAATAAAAAAACGACGACAGCCAACACAAAAATAGACATCTGGTGTGAATTAATCAAAATTATACCTTTTTTTTTTTTTTTTGTCAGATTGGCAAAAAATATATTTTTGGTGTGCTGCACCAAAAATATTACCAAAATTAATTAGTTTATGTGTACCATGAGATGAAATAGGTTGAAAATCACTTTGTTAAAGGAATTCAAGCAAGGGTAATTAGACTACATGACCTCACATTTCTTTCCCAATGTTGCAATTCTGGTCTTCTCCCTTTCCCACAAGCTGATTTCTACACCACCACCCTGATTTCTGTCAGCATTTCCCTTCTGCTTTTCCTGGAAGTTTTATACTATCATTTTTTCCTCTCTACATTGACTACCCTTTGTAGGCCCACAACTTCAAGCATTTCACCTGGATTTGTGATCTTAAGACATCCATCTCCAAAACCAACCTCTGCCTCTCCAGTGGCAAGAAACTCCAGCCAGTTCTCTAACTCCAATAACGAAATATCCCCAAAAGGACACTTACTATTTCCTAAATCTCATTATCTCCAAAACAGCTTTTCATCTCAAAGATGCCATTCCATAAATATCCCCTTCTCTTGGCTGGCCTTTGTCTTTGAACCTTCCAGGTACTTCAGATTGTATATTCAATCTGTCATCAATATGGCAATATTTTTTTCTCTTAGTGTTTTTCGTATCTTCCTCATTTTCATTCTTACTGTCACCTCTCTAGTAGTTTTGAATAGTCAACTATCAATTATCTTTAAATGTGAACTATCATCTTTAAGGCTTTGCTCCTTCCAAATAATTTTTAAAACATAGTTATTCAGATCCTCTTAATTTATAGCCACTCTTTAAGATCTCTATCATCAACCAAATCAAATATAAATTACTTCACCTGATTTTTATATGACCTTCCATAATTCAAATTTACCTTGACTATCCTATCATTGTATTTCCCACTAATCCCAAACATACAGGCATAGTAGCATGATACAAAATTTACCAGCTGATAAGCTATAAAATTTGCCACAAACAAATTACCACTGAGCCAAGATCTTGATTCCTCTCAGCCTAGAGGGCAGTTTCAAGGTCCTGGGTGTGTATCCATTAATCCCAGATAACTCACAAATGTATCAAGCTCTGTTTGTGTCCTGATGTGACAAATGTTGGGAAACACTGGTGTGGTTGCTAAAAGTACAATCAGCATTACAATCATAGTTCTTCATATATATTTGTCCATTAAGTTATTTGAATCTTGTATTTTCAAGTTCCTCATCAATAAAATAGGAAATAGCAGTAAGTACTTCACAGGACTATTTATAAGGATAAAGTTAATTGTCAATAAAGGATAAGTAGTATTTTTAAAAAGTAATGCTCAGATGGTTATTTCCTCAGCCTATTGCATTCTGGGAATTTCTGCCTCTGAGAATTTCCTCAGATATAATCTCATATCCGTGATACACTCCTTCTCTTGATAATACCTCATCTAAGTTTAAGATATCCTAAGACTCACAGCATTAATGCAACAGCCCCTAGATTGTTGCCTACAATGCTTCCTCTGTTTCTTGAGGTTTCATTGCTCTTAAATCCTATTCCATACAGTTCTGATCTTGGTTGTTTGTTAACTGTTTCATCTATCTAAATTTTGCTATTCTCAGCTGAATAAATTCCTGTTTATTATTTTTTGGAGGACAGGATCTTCTTTGTATGGAAAGAACAGCATGATATTAAGAGTAATTTATATTATGAGTGTTAAAAAGTCTGGGTAAAGATGGCAAATTGCTAGACGATAAATGACCCGGGAATGGTATAGGTAAGGTATTATTTGAACATGTACAGAGCATAGACCAAAAGAAAGAGCTTAGTGATGACAGTAATTCTCAGAAGTTGTTACCAACTACCAGCATTTTGTTTATGTTTCGGGAAAATTCACTTATAATGAAAGTGAGAAGTGCATGACCCTTGCACATACCATGCACTCTTTCATTAGCATTTGAGGAACTAAGCTGAAGAATACCAATTTTATACCCTCTCTGACCATCAAAGGAAGTCAAGCAAACTGATCTGATAAAGAAAGGAGAAGTAACTCTTATTTAATAAGTAGAGAAGAAGATGGCAATACTGAATAATAGTATTCTTACTAACAGCTGTTTCCAGCATCTCTGATTGACATGGAATCAGCATATATTTTTGGAATTAAATCAAAAATCAACATACTTTATAAAATCAGATTTTTAAGATTTTCTTTAGGGAAATGAAGATAAGCATTATAAGCTACCACTCAACCTGAGATTAAAAAATATCTTGTAAACTCTAATTAAAAATACAATTATGACACAAGAATAAAAATATTTTATAGACAGCTGATACAATTTTTGTAATCATAAGATTGACCATTCTGAATCGACAATCTTTTTAACATCTACAGATGAGTGACAGCTTTTCACACACAAATGACTTTTAAAAGAGTTTTGTTTTCTCAAAGGAATATTTTCAACTAAAAAACCCTGCTACATAGAATGACTTCCTGAGTTTAATTCCATGCCCTAATTTGTCACCACTGACTTGGTCAACACCTCAGACCATCTGCACAGGCTGGAGGGAATGATCGACAACAAACACAATGGCATAGCAATGTCCCTGGCTCCCAACTGGATCCTGGAGCCAATCCAAAGTCACAACTAATCAGCTGCATTTTCTTCCCACTAGATATCACCCTGATGGAAAACGTGGAGAAGAAAACAATTGCCTTGCTGTGCCAGTAGTAAAAGCAGAGGAGGCCAAGTCTTATATGAATTCAAAGGTATTTTGGTTGTGTGAGCTGCTACGGAATGGAGAGGGTCTATTTGAATTGTTTTTTGTGGCCCTCATCACCTCTGGTTATGCTTCAATGATACTAGGAGTTTATATCCTGATTGGGATCAAGTATTTGGACATGGACTCCTCTGTTATCATTTAGCCTAGCGATTCAGTCTTATAGTGAGCTAGACCCTCTTTGAGGACTTTCTTAAGACCCAATGGGTTCTAGGAGTACATTAGATCCCCCCCCCCCCGTATGTTGGCATGTGTCGTCTCTAATAGAATAGATCTTCCTCATTAGTCTTAGGGTCAGCTCAAACTGTCCGAATGCTCCAAGCCAGGAGAGATCAAAGTATGGAATGTTCCCTTTGGGATAATCCTTATGTAGTGATTCTCTCTACATTCTCACACATCACAAATATTCATTTTATATGCAAGCTTTGAGGTCTTTTGGGATTTGTTTGTAGGACAAAATTAAACTAGAGATATTTCTATGCAGATACTCTTAAAAGTTAATAGGCTCAATTTTTATTACCTGCATATAGTGAGGTGAAAAGGAAAAATGAAAGAACAGATAATACACACTCATTTGCTTCCTGTGTAGTTATAAAGAAATATACTCTGTCAAATACAGAGTAGGGCTTTGGTACATACATAATAACAGCCCTATCAGAAAAAATACCATTATAACTTTTTAGTCTTTTTCTTCTCTGCATGTGGCAGAGACTCTTAACTCAAATTGATTTTGTGATAGTTCTTTCTTTGTGATTGCTAAGTGTTTGAATCCTCATAACCTCATTCTCAGCCTCATGACTTTCTTCTGTTTTTTGGCCATTCATTAATCTTATCTGGCTGAGCATTACACTAAAGGAAGTCTCAAGCTTCATGGATAATTGGCAAAGTAATTTACTTACAGACAAACAAGAATGTATTGAATGAATAAGAAATATGCTTCTGCATATGAATTCTTCTACACAGGCAAGTAAGTGTCTTGGCAAAATATTGATGTTTTACGGTAGTTCCAGTACTTTGAATGAAGAATGTTCAGTCTTTATTCATTCACTCACTTAATTTATTCATGTTTTCATATACTTACATAATCATTCTTTCAAGAAATAATTTGATGCATAATTACTATGTACAAGGTTATACAAGGTGCTGTGATAAATAAACAGATAAATAAGTCTCAATCTTTGTGCCCTTCAAGGAGCTTATACTTTGATAGTTTATATATCGGACAATTGCATAACTAGCTAGAATCTGAGTTACAATGTGATGTGTGTCATATCAAATGCTGTTATATGCAAGGGAGGTAAAGATAAAGTACAGATTGGGAGTAGGGGTGGTGGTTAAGCCTAATGGAAGATGTAGTATGTGACATGGAATTGGATCCTGGGTGGAATTTTGGCAGATGGACATGGAAGTTGGTAGGATATTCCAGACATAGAAGATATTTTCAGTGAATGCTTAGAAGTAGAATTGACCAGGTAATCTGGTCAAGTATGTAGCCAAGTTTGAAAGGAACAAAAAAGTTAGGGTGGGATGTCATGCTGAAAAGTAAAGTAAGATTATGGAGAGACTAAAATACATTTTCTTCATCCAGTGCCAACATGTACGTACACACACACACACACACACACACACACACACACACACACATAAAAAAGCCTTAACTGCATTCGGTTGGAAGGGAACTCACTAAAGAATTTGAGTAAGAAGGTAAGATTATTAAAAAGATTAGTCTAGCCATGTTACCTTGGACATTAGAAAGAAAAATACAAGAATATTATAATAGTTAAAGTCAACAGCAATAAGAACACAAACTAGTGTAATAGTTGTGAAAATAGAGAAAGAGAACAAGAGACGAAGTAAAGTTGGTAGAAGTCAGCATCGATTTGGGAAAAGGAGCGGGGCGAGCTGTGGGAGGGTGGGAGTAAAGGACAGATTAAACTGACTTCAGGGTTTTAGTTAAAGCTCCTCCAGACAGATGCTCAAGATTAATCTATTTACAGGGCTTCTGAGCAGTTGTCTGTCACCACAGGTACCATTTGGAAACCATGATGTGCATAATTTAATTTTTAACTTAGTCACACTGCATGGAGACAGTCATTTTGAAAAGTAGAAGGAAGTAATTATGCACTTATAGATGTTACTATCTTAAATTTGAGATATTTCAATGAATATTCATATTTGAAAAATATTTTTCCAAAGAGTGGGAGAGTTACCAATAACAGTTATTTCAAGAAATAATTATATTTAAAATATATTTTACAACTAGCTGAATTACAAATACATAATTTTTAATGTGGTGCCTTACTTCCTTTTTCCAATTATATTTTCTTGGTGTGTAAGTATATCCAGAATGATTCTTACACCATTTGTTTATTCCAATCATTTGTTTCTCGATCATAGGGCATAAAGTACAATTTTGTGGAACTAAATTAATAAAATTACATTTTATTCAGAATACTGAGAGAACAGAATTTCCATTTAGACAAAAAAAACTCTTAAGATTTTTTTTCCTGACAGGTTTCATTCTTTAAAAGGTATGTGTAGCCCAGCCGGGCGTGGCTCAGCAGTTGAGCGTCCACCTAGGATCCAGGCGATCAGGGTTCGATTCCCGGTCAGGGCACATGCCTGGGTTGCGGGCTCGATCAATGACTCTCTCATCATTGATGTTTCTGTCTCTCTCTCTCTCTCTCTCCTTTCCTCTCTCTGAAATCAATAAAGATATATTAAAAAATAAAAAAATAAAAAAATAAAAGGTATGTGTAGAACTTTGTATCTTGTCATTAAGAGAAATAACTAAAAACATAGTATAATCCTATTAAAATTATATGCATAAAAAAGATTAGAAGAAAATATATAAAAATCTAGGTAATTAAATTTAAATTGTAGTTTTCTCTATTTTAAATTTTCTTTACAATAACCACAACTACTGTAATAAACACAAATAATACTAAAATGAACTAAAAATAGAAAGAATTAATATTTTTCCAATTCTACTTCACTTTCTTTTCTCTTATTCTCTAGTAAGTTAACACATTTATAAATATTGGATAGATTTATATATCTGAACAATTTGGAAAAGTGCCTTGTCTTATCAGTCCATGTGCATAGCTTTCCTGTTCCCTTTCTACCCAGCTTCCAGAGCCACCCTTTTAATATTTAATATTTGATTACACAGTAACCAAAGGATTTCCATGTAACAATCATTTATATTTTAATAGAAATATAAACTTAAGGTGGTAATCTTTTTTATGAGAGTCTTTATTCTATACCCCAAATACTTATTTATGGGAAAGACAGAAAACTATGAAGACTATGTTGTCCCCCACCTTCACTTTACACATGTATACCAATGTTGGGAATAACCTGTATTAGCTGAATCTGAGTATATAAAACTTGCTATTTCGTGTCAGGTATGGTCTACATCTATGATCCATGCAAGCATGGTTATTCAGGCATTCCATGTAGGTATATGAGGTTCTGCTTCAGTTTCTTAGAAGCTAAAACCAATTTACCCTGTTGCTTGCTGGCTGCAAGGGCCTCATTAGCATTTAAACTGGCTGGATTTGTGGGTGTGTCTGAACTTTTTCAATTCTCATCATTGTCCATTGAGTCTTTCTCAAAGCCTAGCCTTCATTTGTTTCCTTGTATTTTCATAATCTTTTGACCTTTCTCCTTCTTGGACAGCATTTTTCACTATGAAATAAGCAAAATGATAAATTGATATCGTTTTTCCTCTACAGCCGATATGAATGAATTTAAATAATTACGTATGCCAGATGCAATCATTACATATAGCTCTTCCCTGATATTTTTGCCTTTCTGCTATGTCTCTGAAGCAGCTATCTTATGTGAAAATAGAAACAATAAAAATTTTTAAATGTGTAATTTCAATATAGAGTTTAATCAAAGGTATAGTAGACTTTTTATTTTCATGCACAAATTACAAAAGTGCAAAGTGTAAGTGTTTAAGTGCAAACCTCAAGTACAGTGCTGCACTAAGCACAATGCAAGGTAAGTACAATTAGGAGTAGATCAGTTCTGGAGTGTGTGTGTATAAATGTATATGTAACACATGCATGTGTGTATGTATATATGTGTGTATATTACAGGCTGTTGAGTTGGCTCTGAGTCCTGGCAACCCTATAACCGAGTGATGTCCACAATGTCCTGTTCCCAACAGCCCTGCTCAGCTCCTGTAGACAACTCATGCCTATGGCTTCTTTGATGTAGTAAATCCATCTCATATCTGGCCTTCTATTTCCCATTTACAGGGTGAGGCAAAAGTGGGTTTCAAATTGTTCTTATGGAAAATAATACGATAATTAATATATAATAATACAAGAATAAACTTTTTTCATGTACTCACAACTGTGAACCTACTTTTGCCCCACCCTGTATATACATATATATGTGTGTGCATATGTATATATATAGTTGTCCCTCAGTATCTGCAGGGGAATTGGTTCCAGAATCCCCTGCGGATACCAAAATTCACGAATGCTCAAATCTCTAATATAAAATGGTGTAGTATTTGCATATAACCTACACACATCCTCCCCTATATTTTAAACCACCTCTACATTACTTATAATATCTAATACAATGTAAATGTGACGTACTTAGTTGTCATACTGTATTGTTTAGGGAACAATGGCAAGAAAAAGGTTGGTACATGTTCAGTACAGACGCAACCATGGTAGACCTTACTCCATAGTACATGTCAGCAAAGACATAACTTTGTTTTTCAAATATATTTGATCCATGGTTGGTTGACTCCTCAGATGCAGAACCCATGGATACAGAGGACCAACTGTATATACATGTATACACATGGATAAGCATTTTTATGTGTATATATAGTATATCAAGTCTTTTTTTTTTTAAGGTTTTTTTTTTTTTTTTTAAAATATATCTTTATTGATTTCAGAGAGATGAAAGGAGAGGGGGAGAGAGAAACATCAATGATGAGAGAGTCATCGATCAGCTGCAGCCCGCAACCCGGGCATGTGCCCTGACCGGGAATCGAACCCCAATCGTCTGGATCCTAGGTCGACGCTCAGCCGCTGAGCCACGCCCGGCCGGGCTCAAGTCATTTTTAAAGGAAGCAGAAAATCATCAAATGCCAACATATATCGTCTCCTTTATTCGCTTTGTGTTTTGCTGTCCTCATCACAGACTCACATCAGGATTTCCCCTTGTCCTCTAGCACAGCCTCTACTGACCCCCGGACCATGAGCATGCTCTGTTACAACTGTCTTTGCTCGTATCTCTGCTTCAGTGGTTCTCAAACTTTAGTGTGCATCAGACTCACATAGAGGGCTTCTGACTCAATAGGTCTAGGCTGGGGCCCAAGAACGCACGTTTAACACGTTCTCAGGTAATCACGAAGCTACTGGTGCAGGGACTATACTTTGAGAGCCATGGATTTAGCTTTTTTGTTGTTGTTGTTGTTTTTTCAAACTATAATGTAATTTGGAAGTGAACTGCACCTAGATGAGAAATTTGAGGTTTAATCCAAGATAAAAGCTGTTAAAAGCAACAGTATCTTCTGTCTCTACCAATAGTTGTCAAATTTGAGAATCACTGTCCCAAAAGATCTCAGAAGTTGTTTCTCATCCCCAGGCTCCATTCTAGTGTGTCCAGATTATAGAAGTGCTGTCAAGTGGACCTCTTGTCCCAAGTAGAGTTCTTGCAATATATGTAGCATCCTGGCTTCAATAGGTTCCCTTGAGATTGGGCTAAAAATCAGTGTGCTCATTAAAATCATCTGGTCACTTAAAAAACGTACCTGTGCTGAGACATCACTTTCGAGGGATATGAATGGGGTCCTGGCAGCAACATTTTTTTTTAACTTCTCAGGTGAATCTACCGTGCAGCCCAGATTGAGAATCACTGGGTGAGGTGATCTCTCTGGTCCTTGCTAGTCTGGTAGAAACCTGAGGCTTTGGAATGCTGATCGCAACCAGGACTCCTCTGGTGCATGGGGCAGTTTGACAGCACATATGACTTCTATTTCATTCTAATTATTTTTTTCTGCCTTTATTCCCCTTTTATTCTTTTCACTGTTACTATCTTACAGTGTGGCAAAACATTTTCATTTGGTTGTGAGCACTTTAGATCAAAGAGGTATGAGCTAGTTTAGATCAAAGAGTGTAAAATAAAGATGTCAGATTTGGTAAGGAGAGGCTCAGAAGGGCCAAAATAAAATCAAAGCTGAGCAAGGAGGCAGAAAACAGAGAGGTTCTGATGATCACTTGTTAGATAATCATGAAGGAAAGAAGAAAATGTTCAGCATAACGTCTAAAGCAAAATCCACCTCCGGGAGCTTCCCAAACACAGGAACTCCTGGACTATGGTCTCTTTAGTTCTGCATGAACCTGGGAGTGAATGAAGGGGAAGGAATGGACTCCTGGAGACCTGCTTGCATCAGACAGGGGTGGGAGGGAGAACACTGTGCTGGGTGTAAGATCGTCAGAGTGCTATGGACAAAAGCCAACTCCCCAAGGCTGTCCCAGGGGCATTTAAATTTCTGAACCAAATCAGACACTGGTATTTAAATTTACCTGTATCTGAGGATGACTGCAGAAGATCTGAAATGAATGTATAACACTTATAAGGAAGATGAGGACCTAAATGGTAATTAGAAATGGAGGGAATGTTCAAGCTATAAATAAATCCTCAGATGTAAATCATAATTTGGAAGGAGAAAGCACTGTACTCAATATTTATCACTTTTAAAATACACAGTGTTCATTTTCTGTTTGCATAAATATATAGGAGACCTGAATTTAGTATATGCATAACGGTTTAAAAATGAATTTATGTAAGTGAGAGAAGAGAAGGTGTTTCTATTTTCTTTTCTTTTTGAGAAAGAGAAGAAATTCCATAGTGTCAAAGAGATATAAGTTTATTAAAGGAAACACACAGTTCAAAATAATGTAATCCTGAACACATATTCTTCTTTTTTTTAAAAGTTCAAAACATATTGCTCTAAAATTAAGTAGACAAACTCTATCTAATTGATATTCCTTATTATTTTGTATTTTTCACTTTGGTATAATTGGACATATCAAACTTAGAAAGTAACAAAGAAAAGATAAATGTAGCACAGTAGAAACAGCTTTATAATGTGTAAATACTGACATGTATGTCTGAAGGGGCATCATGTTTCTATCTATTTTTGCATGAAGTTTTCCCAAGTAGCAAAATTTCTGACTGATACTCAAGTCTACTTTAAGATAGTTCTATAAGCAGGAAAATATCTATTTTTCTTTTTTCCTTTCTAAAAGACAACTTGTTAAGTAATCGGCCTATCGCATACATGTTATTTCCAAAAATCAAAGTGACCTGTTTTGCCAAATTAAAAGGTAATTAATCAAATCCACTTGCTTTTGGTCATGTAAGATAATTTACCAGTAAAGACAATCAGTATTATTGATGACACTGTCATTCCATTCCTGTGAAGATGATCTCCCAAAATTGAGAACAAATAGAGAAGGAAAATATCTGCCAAGAACAAGGCATGTCTTTGAAAGATATATACAAAAATATAT